>NW_012136747.1:3887896-3888682 GCF_000956105.1 Propithecus coquereli | reverse complement strand
AGTTGACAATTGCTTTGAAGTCCTGACTTCCTGTCACTCCCCGCTGTGCCTCTGAGCACCAGACTTGGGACTGGAGTCCAGGCCTCTCCCCTGCTGTTCCCTCTGCCCGATCCCTGGGGTCTCTGGAAGTAAACACCACTCTTCTTCACGGACCACCTCCCAAGGTCGGCTTGGTCGGGTGGAAAAGAGCACAGGGCTGGGAATTGGGAGACCTGGGTTCAAGTTCAGCCTTGACTACTGACAACGGTGTCACCTTCTCTGAGCCTCAGTTTTCTATCTGTCAATTGGGGACAGTGTGAATAGCCCTCTCAGCTTCGAGTGGGATCATGAGTATGCAGAGCCTGTGACAGGCAGAGCTGTGGGCCAGGATGCCCCACGGGTCTGAAGGACCATGGTTCTGTGATGTTCCCAAATCAGGACTAGCAAGTGTGTGGCTCACGGGCTACCGCTGCCCACTTCTGTGCAGCGGCTCAACCAGGACACAGCCTCACAATCCTTTCTTTTTTTAAAAGTGCAGCCAAATTCACATAACACACAAGGAACCATTTTAAGTGTATAATTCAGTGACGTTTAGTGTATTCACAGTGCCGTGCGACGGCTACCTCTCTGCGTGCAAAACGTTCTCACCACCCCATGCCCACCCCCCGCTGCCCCCTCTCTGCCACCTCTCCTCTGCTTTCCGTCTCTTGCCTGGTGTGGATATAGCTCATAAAAGACATCCTGATTTGTGACCTTGTATGTCTGGCTTCTGTCCCTTGTTTTTTCTTTCTCTTGTTTTCAGGGTTC
>NW_012136747.1:3873564-3887446 GCF_000956105.1 Propithecus coquereli | reverse complement strand
TCAAAAAAAAAAAAAAAAGAATAGGCATCTTCAAAACATAATTTTAATGCTCTCATATCTCCTCCTGTACCTGCTGTGGAATCACTACCCATCCTGGGCAGTGGCCATGGAAGACAATGTGTCTGGCTCATGTGGACGTTATAGTTTCTTATTGTACGAAAAATGGGAAGTAAAGAGGAGTGGAAAATGGACAATAAAAGTCCCCTCCGGCTTCCACCGCAAGCCCCTCCCAGGCCACACTTGGGGCCCTGCCTTTTCGAGTGTGTGTCCGTCAGATCTGGGCCTTCGCATCCTCGCGTGGGGAGGGACAGGCACAAGGAAAAAGCGTGAACTTTATGGAGTCAGGTCCCCTGGTCTGGAGCCGGCTGCGTCACTTCCATGCCTGGGCCCAGCTGCCTCGTCTGCAAGGTGCTGCTGATGCCGACGCATTAGTCAGCTGTCGCTGCGCGACACAGTGCCCCGAAACCGAAGGCTTGAAACAGCAAACATGTTATCTCACAATCTCTGCTGGTCCGGGATCTGCCACAGTCACAGCGCCGGCCAGGGCTGCGGTCTCCTCTGAAGGCTCGGCTGAGGGCGGGTCCACTCTCAAGCCCACTTCCCTGCTGTGGGCAGGATTCAGCTTCCGTGGGCTGTCAGACTGAGGGGCTCAGTTCCCTGCCAACTGGTGGCCGCAGATGTCCCTCAATTCCTTGCCATGTGGGTCTCTCCAAGGAGCAGCTCAGAACACAACAGCTTTCATCAGGAAGGCGGGCAGGATGGAAGCCAGAGTCTCTTGTCTGTTAGAAATACATCACTGGGTCCAGCCACTCTGGGGGGGTTGACTACACAAAGGCATGAATGGCAGGAGGTGGAGTCTTGGCGACCATCTCAGCCAGCGGCCTCCCCCGGTGAGGTATCCCTGCCGCTGAGGTATCCCTGTCGCAGAGGGTCATTGAGGTAGCACATGCCACACCTTGGTATCGTGCAGTGTGCCCTGTATTTGGTGGGATGGTGACTGCTATTATGTTTTCATTTATCACTCCATCCACTTGCTGGGCCTGGGTAGGAACCAGGACAGGTCCTGAGACCCCAGACCAGCCCATGGCTCGGCAGAGGGAGGGGGCACACAAGATGGGGCTGGGCACATGCCAGCATTGGGAGGAGTCAGCCTGGGAGGTGGGGACTTGGTGGCCCCCAGGCTCCTTGTTCTGGGGGTTCAGTCCAGTTCTAGGATACCTTGGTGTCAGGGCCCGAGAAGACTTCTCAGGACCTGGCTAGGGGTTGGCAGGTGGGATCACATCTGTGGTCAGAGGGTCCTCAGTGCCTGTGGCTGAGGAAGGAAGAAATTGACCTCACCTGCGCTGTGTGACCCTGAGCAAGTGGCTCTCCCTCTCTGGGCCTCCCCTCTGAAATGCCTGCTTAACACAGGCCTTGTGGCTCACAGAGGGGCTGGCAGCAGGTTGAGGGCATGTTGGGGGCCTGCCTGGGTCTAACGCTCGCCCCCTCCCTGCCCTGCAGCTGTTCTCCATCGTGGTGTTCGGCTCCATCGTGAATGAGGGCTACCTCAACAGCGCCTCAGAGGGCGAGGAGTTCTGCATCTACAACCGCAACCCCAACGCCTGCAGCTACGGCGTGGCCGTGGGCGTGCTCGCCTTCCTCACCTGCCTGCTCTACCTGGCCCTGGACGTGTACTTCCCGCAGATCAGCAGCGTCAAGGACCGCAAGAAAGCCGTCCTGTCCGACATCGGCGTCTCGGGTGAGCCTCACCCCAGCAGGTAGCCCCTCTGCACACAGTCTGCAGAGGGCTGTCCCAGCCATGGGAGGGGGCTGCTGCCTTTCTCCCCATTTTCCAGATGAGGAAACTGAGGTGTAAGCAGGTGAAGGGACAGACAGGGTCATGGGCTGGCAGCAGGAGGGCGGCACCAGGACAGGGCCTGAGACCCCAGAATAGCCCGTGCTCCTCGGGGGGAGGTGATAGGGCCTGAGACCCCGGAATAGCCCATGCTCCTGGAGGGGAGGGGAGCCCAGGTGGCCTCTTCTGCACCACCGCCCTGGTGCAGCCCCATGAGAACTGGGCAGGGGGTCACCGAACACCCGGCACACGGTAGGGCCTATGGTAGGGCCTGAGGGCCTCAGTCTGCCCCCTCCTCTCCCCAGCCAGACCTGGCAGGACCAGGACCTGGAACTGGGGAGCCAACCTGACCTTTGCCCTTCAGAAACGGCCTTTGGCAGAGGCACGTGACTCTGCCTGAGCCCGGGAATCTGCCTGGCGGATGCCTCGATCAGAGGCAGAGCCACAAGCTTCAGCCCCCCTGGCCTGAGGCTGTGCTCTTGGTCTCTGAGCCAAGGCTGCCACCCGTTTCCAGGCATGGGGCTCTCGGGATGCCAGGCTGATTGCAGGCAGCGAGGCCTGGGGCCCTCAGACTAGAAGAAACCAGAACCACCTGAACAGTCCTCAAACTTCCATGGATCCCCAGGGTCCCCGGCAGGGCCTCTGGGAGGTGGGCTGGGCCCCAGATACCCCACTGCCTTGGCCCACGCACACCGCGTCCTGAGCAGATCTGGGCTTCTCTGGGGAGACCTGGGTACCCACAGGCTCCCAGTACGGAAGCCCCCAGACTTCAGCTCTCAAAGGGCCCCGCAGTAAACTCGGGGGCGTGGTGAGGCTGCAGCACACCAGACGTCAAGGCCCAGACTCGCCCTAGTCTCTTCCTCCCCCCACCACACCCCAATTCTCCAGAGGCCTATAGGAGGGCCGGGGCAGGGGTCCTCCTGCCTGGAGAGCTGCGGGCCTCGGGGGTGGACCGTGGGGCCCAGGTCAGGGGGTGAGGCAGGGGATCTGGGTTTGGCAGGGCTGGAGCAGCGTGGCCTGAGTTGATCGCCTCTTCTCTCTGTCTCTCCCTCTTCCTCCCCTCTCGCTGCCCCGGCTCTCCCCGTCTGGTCCTGCCCTGCCCTCCATGGCCTCTTCCCCTCTGCACCTGCCTGGTCTCTCTCTTCTCACCTGCACCTTCTCTTGGCACCCCCCACACACACCCCTTGTGCCTCTCTCTTTGGGGGCCGGGGAGCATGGGAGACGCGCTCTTGAACTTCTCTCTGCTCCTTGGCTTCCCCGCTCGCTCCTGCTCTCCCTCTCCCCCACGCGTGGTGCTGTGCCTTTTCTGCCTGGCCCTGGCGACCCCCAGCCTTCTGGGCCTTCCTCTGGTTCGTGGGCTTCTGCTACCTGGCCAACCAGTGGCAGGTGTCCAAGCCCAAGGACAACCCGCTGAACGAAGGGACGGACGCGGCCCGGGCCGCCATCGCCTTCTCCTTTTTCTCCATCTTCACTTGGGTGAGTACAGCCGCCCACAGAGCCCACACTCCTCCCCCGCCAGCTGCACCACTGGGCTGGGGGCCTCTGGCATCGCCAGGGACTGGCTCTGCCTCCTGGAGCCCACACTTGTCCCTGCAGCCCTCGTGGCGGTGCTGCCACCCTGAGGCTGTGGCCCTTGCCAGCAGGACAGTCGTGTGGGACGCAGACCCTGGCTTTGGTGCAAAGCAGCCTTCCTGGGGTCATGCCCCCCAACCACCCGCTGCGGGTGGGGTTTATCATGCCCTTTTACAGATGAGAAGGCAGAGGCCTGGATGGGAAGATGGGGCTTCGGGGCTGGACGAGCCAGGCCTCGGCGTCAGGAGACGTGGTTCCCGGCAGGGCTGCCTCCAGTTTTCCTACCCTCGGCCTTCCTGACTGTAGAATGGGGGGATGGGATCTGGGGCCAGCAGAGTCACGAAGTCGGGGCTCCCGTAGACCCCTCCTGAGAGGGCACCCTCTGCTTGGCTCCTGTTGCCACGCAGGATTAGGAACCCAGAAAGGCCAGAAATCTAAATTTTTACGTGAAATCTATTCTTTATGTGTTGCCAGTTTATTCAAGTTTAAAAAAGGGCTGTGTGGGCCAGAGAAAACATGTCTCTGGGCCTGGCTGGCCAGAGACTACCCCTTGCAGGCCCTGGCCCTGTCGTCTGGAGGGCCACCAGCACGACAGCAGGGCTGGCGCCCCCTTCCCACGGTTTCTTCCCTCCTAACCCCCCTCCTGCAGAGATGCAGGTCACATGAGCTCCGCCCCATCCCAAGGCCTTTCCTGTCCCCATCCGCAGCCCCTCCCCCTGCCAGGCTGTCCAGCCATCCTGGGGGACCCTTGAGGCCGTGCAGGCTGCCAGACCTCCCTGTCTGCCCCATCCTCCTGGGCCTGCCCTGGGGTGACTTCTTTCTCTTTTTGAGGACCTCTGGATATCCATTCTTTTTGGGGACAGCTACCCCCAATACAACATTGGGAGCTAGAGTTGAGAGGGGAGACCTGTGGTTCAGGCCCTCGTTGGCTGCTCCAGCCCTTGGTGTTCTCAAGACTGAGCAGGAAGAACCAGGCAACCCCAGGGAATCTTAGTCCAGAGAAGGCACCGCAGGAGTGGGGACCACCCAGCCTACAGGGAGGAGTTTGGGAGCAGTAGGCCCTGAGATGGGGCAGGGCTCACAGAGGAGTGGTGGGTGATTTGACAGCAAGATTTCTAGGGGCAGGTCTGAAGCACCTGACGGACAGGTGCCTGCCCGGCCTGCTGAAGCCACCTTCCCTACTGGCACCTTGCCCTTCCTGGCTCTTCCCCACCAGCCTCACCCCTGCTCTCTCCTGGCAGAGCCTGACCGCAGCCCTGGCCGTGCAGAGATTCAAGGACCTTACCTTCCAGGAGGAATACAGCACACTGTTTCCCACCCCGGCACAGCCGTAGGCCTCCCCGGCCTGCAAGGCGGGGAGCCCCGTGTCACGCCCGGTGGTGAGGCTGCAGGAGCAGCCTGGTGCTGGAAATGTCCGGATGCAGGGCGTGCAGGGCAGTGGAAGGCTGGCTTGAGGAGCCAGTTAAGATTAGCCACTTACTCATTCATTCATTGCCTTCTTTGTTTATTGTGTTCATTCATTCAGTAAACATTTATTGAGCAGCTGGTTTGTGCCTAGTGATGACTTAGCCAGGATCCCTGGCTGGGGAGCCCCCAGGCTGGGGAGGGGAAGACAAACACACCAAAATCTCCCCCAAATGGACTGCCAGGGCTGTTAGGGGGCTGCAGCTGACTCCATACACAGGCTGCCAGGAGGTGTCCAGGGTCCCAGGTGCTGAGCTATGGACACAGGGTGATAGCCTGTCCCACAGCTTGTGTGAAAGATGATCTCACTGTCCCCATGGAGGCTGGCTGCCAGAGAGGCCTGATCTAGGTTGTCAGAGGACCCCTGTTCCGGCTCTGCCCTCACGTGCTGTGTGACCCGGATAAATCTCTGGACCTTTCTGATCCTTAGTTCACTTCCCTGAACTGAGGGGATGATCATGGATCAATCTCTCAAGGCCATGGTGCATATTAAACAAAGGCCAGCACAGGGCTTGGCACAGGGATGCTCAATAAATGTAAGCTCTTGTTCATTCATTCATTCACTCATTCATTCTTTCCATAATTATGGAGGTCAGGTGAGCCTCCATAATCTCTACTTTGGGAGCGATTCTCATATGTTCTTTCAAAGGACTTTGGCCTCCAGTCCTACACAGTTTGCTCCTTGGGGCCCTCAGCTGCCTGGGCAGGAACCCACCTCTCTGTCTACTGTCGTCAGGAGTTGAGGAGGCAGTGGAGCACAGACAGACCCCCAGAGCCATGCCTCAGCCTTGCTCGGGGCTGAGCACACAGAGGGTAAGCTTTCTGGCTCTGGAGGCATACAAGAGCAGACTACTCGCTGCACAGTGGCGATGCTGCGGAGAGTGTACCTGCTCTGAGAAAGTGGGACCAGGTTGAGCATCAGGTCCCTGGGCTCAGCAGAATGCCCAGCCTCCCCTCTGCAGCCCAGTCCAGCAGAGGCCCAGGGCCCTCCTTTGCTCCTGTCTTGTGGCCCCTTGAACTGGCTGGCCACAGGAAGCCTTGACTTACTGGGGGCAGAGGGCTGACCAGAGACAGTACTCGGTGCCTACAGCTGGTGGCCTCTCCCTGGAAGGGTCTGCAGAGGTCATCTGCTCCAGCGCTCTGCCTCTGTGCGGGACACCAGCCTGGACAGTGGAGCCAGAGAGCTTGGGGAGAAGGAGGTCATAGACATTACTCTCAAGGATTCCGTCTCTGAGCCCTCGCGGGCTCAATGTTGGCTCAAGGGTGCCCTCAGGGAGCGCTTCAGCTCCAGCATCTGAGCCCCCAGCAGCCGCGACCTCTTGCCAACATAGTGGGAGAACCCCAGAGTGCCACACCTTGTTCTCAGCAGCCTCTGGCTCTGCCTCCCCCAGGCCCCTGGCACTTTGCTTTAAACAGCCACTTCCCAGAAAGGGCTGCCCCTGAGAGTTGTCATCAGTGAGCACAGGTCAAAAGTGAATCCCTAGTCACTGGGCTTCTGGAACTTTCTGGAATAAAACACCAAGCATACTTCATTCCCCACCCTTTCACTGGGTGGCTCTTTCTGGGCTCCTGGTTGACTGAGTGCCTTGTCAGGGCCGATCAAAGGGAAGGAGGCAAGAGAACCCTTGCCTGGGAAGGGGCAGGACCCCCATGTTCAGGGCTGGATTCTGGCCCTAACTCTGCCATGGCCCCCCTTCTCCAGGCCTCAGTCTTCCCAGCCCCAAAATGGGTATGGGGAGCATTAGCATTTTCCCATCACAGGCAGATTCCCCGGGCTGGGGAGATTTCTGGAGAAAGCGTCCCCATAAACCTCTAAGCTGTTTTTTTAATGACAAGTGTGATTTACTCCTTAGTTGGGTATAGTCAGTGTCCCTGTCCTTAATAACAATGTAATTGCTTTTATTGAGAAATAATTTCCTGACTATGCATGTGTGCTATGGACAAGTCTTTCCCAGTCTGGGTTCTGTGAAAAAAGGGCTTCAGCAGTCAGATATGGTTGGCAGATGTTGCTTGTCACAGTTTCTCCCTTGGGCATCCAGTGTGCATTGAGTAGTCAAGGCTCTGACAAGTCAGATGGTCGTGAAACTTGTTTCACCCTGTTTACCTCAGTTTCCCAAGCTCGTTTGACCAAGTGTTTCTGTTAGAGTTAGGTTCAGCAGCAAGTGGCAGAAATCCCAAATAACGGTGGTTTAAACAAAGTCCAAGTGTGAGGAGGTGGTCCAGGGCTGGCACAGTGACTCCAGAGGTCTTCAGTGACCCAAGCTTCTTACAGTCCTACAGTTTGGCTCAGGGTCCATTTTGGCAACTAGAGCTCCAGCCATCACATCTGCATTCCAGACATCAAGTCAGAGGGTGGGACTAAGAACGTGTGGGTACCCCATTAGCCAAAACTGAGTCACATGGCCACTCCTAGCTGCAAGAGAGACAGAGGAATGGCTTTTGCCAACATTTCTCTGTCCCACTAAGAAATTTTTTTCCCCTTCCATGTAACACCCCTGGGGACACAGTTTGAGAAGGAGAAGGAGGCTGTGGGCCTTTGGGCCATCTTAACACTCCCTAGTCTAGAATTTTTGGTGGCCTAGAATGACCTCTGGGATTGAGAGACATGGCAGGTGACTTCTGAGGTTCTTTCCAGCTGGACATGTGGTTCTGGGCTGCTCCATGGTGGCTGTGAGGACAGCCTCCCTTGGTTTCATCTCTGGTGCTCTGAGGATATTTAACCTTCTACTGCCTGTGTCCTGTGAACTAACCACCACTAACCCAGTGCTCTTGTCTGTCTCTCCCCTAACCATCCCCTCCCACCTGTCCTCGTCCCCACCGGCCCCCGTCCCCAGGCGGGCCAGGCTGTGCTGGCCTTCCAGCGGTACCAGATTGGCGCCGACTCGGCCCTCTTCTCCCAGGACTACATGGACCCCAGCCAGGACTCGAGCATGCCTTACGCCCCGTACGCGGAGCCCAGTGCCGGGCCGGACCCCGCCAGCATGGGCGGCACCTACCAGCAGCCGGCCAACGCCTTTGACGCCGAGCCCCAGGGCTACCAGTCGCAGGGCTACTGAGCCACAGTGACGCCTGCCCCCCACCCAGCTGCCCCCCACCCTTCTACCCCTGCCCCCTCCCTCCACACCCAGCCCCCCACTCCCTCCTGGGCTGCCCTGCCCAGCAGCTCATCAGCCTCAGAGTTGTCCCCCTGAGGTCCAGGGTAGCTCGGGATGGGGGTGGGGCAGCCAGGTGTTGGGGGGTGTCTACATGTGTGTGCAAGTGTGTCCAGGGGCATGTGCCCAGCAGGGGCCTGGAGGGTGGGGGCCAGGGCGTTTGCATTCATTCATTGTGTCATCGAGCATTCACTGGGCGCCTACTGTATGTCAGGCCTGTGCTCACACAGAATATGAAAGAGGCAGAAATGGTCCCCGGAAAAGGGAAAGATGCGACGTGGAGGAGACCCTGGTGGCACCAGAGGTAGGAATGGTGGGAAAGACAGACTGGATGACGCAGGCTCAGTCGCGGGGCAAGTGTGAACACCTGCAGGACACTGGGGCTGTCACCCCCAGAGCCCTCTCCACTTTGCGGCAGTCCTGCTAGGAGTGTCAAGGCTATCTCCATTTTATGGCTGAGGAAACTGAGTTCTGGAGAGGTCAAAGTCACTCGCCCAGGGTCCCCCAGACAGCTCGTGGTGGAGGCGGGCCAAGCCCCGGCCCCCCAACAGCGGAGCGCCTGCTCCTCCCTGGCCTCCCGCCTCTCCCTCCCCAAGCTTGGGGCTGCACTGCTGAGTGTTACTGTCATGGGAGACCATAGGGACCTCAGTCCTGTGAGACACCCCAATTCTGCTGCCAGCCAAGGCCTGTTTTGCCCCAGCTGTTCCCTTCCTCCTGGGACAGCCCTGCCTCGGGTCCCCCGTCCACATCCCCACTGGCCCCTGCCTCCTCCTAGAGGGCTCGCCGCATCCGCTTGTTTCGCGTACAATGCTCTGTGCTCTGCGTGTCCCACGGGGAGCTTGTTCCAGGGTACTCCAGCAACCCCCTTGTGGCCTCCCAAAGGGGACTGGTCACCAGTGCTTCCTCTAGGAGGACTCGCTGAGCCCTTGCCCAGGGCTGGGTGGAGTAGGGGGCCCAGAGGGGGTGTGACTGGCCCAAGGGCACAGTGAGTGAGTGGCAAAGTGCGACTTGCTGCCCAGGTTTCTTGTCCCCAGCCACCCAACAGGTGCCCCCATTCCTTGCCCTTGTGGCCTCCCAGGAAACAGAATGGATCCGGGGCAATATGTTATCTTTCCCATCATGTAGGGTCAGTTAGGGGCTTGGGGCTGCACCAGCCAAGGGCACTCCGGAAAGCCCCCTGAGAGCCAGCCTCCCTGTGGGAGGCAGAGCGGAGAGGACAGGGCTTTGGAATCAGCGGGGTCAGCTTGCGAGCTGCAGCCACGGGAGGGCACCACCCCCAAGATGCCACCGGTCAGAGCCCCTGGTGTATGGTAGGCCCAGGGAAGACCACGGGCTGTAGGGGAGAGTATAGCAGGTGACTCCAAAGGCACAAAGAGGGCGGTGGGGCCTGAGGGGGCAGTGACCCCCTCTGAGCAGGGGCAGGGAGGGATTCTTGCGCAAAGTGGGCTCTTCACTGAGGCTTAGGGGACAGGGAGAGAGCTGGGGGCCCATCCTCCTGTCTGCCCAGCGTCCACTGGCCAATCCCTCGGGGAGCAGAGCAGAGGGGGTGGTGGGTTGGGCACAGTGCGGTGTCCACCACCATCACCCCAGGCCCCTCCTAAGAATCCTGGGAAGCAGGTAATCACTCACCTGCTTATTCATTCAGCACTTTGGGGCCCCTGTGCTGGGGATACAGCAGGTGCGTGTGGTCCTGCCCTTGAAGAGTTCACAGTCCACCAGGGGAGATCACTAGACAAATAACGGTAAAAGAGTCCATTGCAGGTGGGCGGCACTAAATAGGTGCACGGTGGGCCTGAGCTCCCCTGGGTACAGGTCTAAGGGTGGGCAAGAGTTAAGAGAAGAAGGAACTTCTAAGCAGAGAAGTAGCAACATTGTTCTTATTTAACAGAAGGGAAACTGAGGCTCTGTGAGCATAAGCAAGTTAGCAGTGGAGCACAGATCTGAACTCTGGTCTGTCCCAGTCCTCCCAAGGGACAGCAGTAATGGAAGAGGACCCCAGACAGCCAGGTGGCAGCTGGTGTTGACTTCCATTTTCCACATCTGGGGAAGGGGTTCTGTCTGTGGTCCCCGCCAGGTGGCCCAAGTGGGGACAGATTGAGGGCAGGTTATCTGCTGGCCTGAGCAGTGAAACCTTGAGCAGGCCAAAGGTGAGGGTGGGTGCAGGAGTGTTTCTGGCACAGTGAGGTTCGGTACCCACTGCAGGAGGCTGTGAGAGGTGCTGCCCCTTGCCCACTCCCACCAAGGGCCTCCCCTGCTAATGGGCATTAGGAGACCCCAGGGTGGGGCCCATTTCTCCCTGGGCACCAACCAGCTGCTTGGTGATCCTGGGTCGCAGGGCAGGTACCTGTTAAGCTTCGCCCAATCCTGAGTGTATATTATAGACCCTCCCTGCCAACCCAGGCTAGGAAAGTTTGCAAGGCTCTGACAGGAGTGAGGGGTGCTGAGTCACCTCACTGCCCAGCATGCGGCCCAGAAGTGCACCCCAGGCACAATCCCACCACCAGGCTGGGCTCTGGCAGGGACCTGCCCATGGTGGAGATGAGAAACAGACTTGGTGGGAGATGTCCCAGGGCAAGATTTGGATGGGACCCAGGGCTCCTGACTCTGCCACTGGGAGGTTAATGGGGAAGCCCACTCCTGTTGGCTGAGGAAAGCCCCCTGGGGGCCCCAGGCCCACAGGTCAGCGCTATCCAGTATCCCCTTGCCCCTCTCTGCTGCCTTCTCTGCATCTCCCTTGCTCCCAAACCTTTCATTGCAAAAGGGTCTCCTCTTCAGCCTGACCTTGCAGAGTTCGGGCTGCCTCCCCATCAAGCACAAGAAAGGGCCCAGGAAACTGGGTTTTCCACACAAGTTTAGAGCTGCAAAGATGCTTAGAGATGGTAGAGTCTGAGGCAGGCAGACAGTGACTTGTCCAAGGTCAAGCACAGAGTGAGAGGTTCGGGAGCCAGGTCTTCTGCTTTCTGAGTTGACACTTATCCTGTGCAATCACAGACTGTCTTGCCTGGGTGTCTCCCGAACCACCTGGGGGTGTAACAATTGAGGGGCTAATTCCCAGGGGACTGGCATTGGTTCCCTACCCACCCTTCCCTGGTGATTCTTGATCTTCAAAGACTCTTGGGGGTCCCAGGTTCCCTCATGTAACCAAGAACCCTCCCCTGTTAGCCCTGGGGGACCCCCAACCTTGGCCTGAGACCCCTTTGATTCCTAAGGAGCACGAAGGGGAGTGCCCTCCCAAGAATTTATGGGAGGACGAGCTGGTCCAGCTGTCTCCCAGTGCTGCCCTGACCTGACTCTCCCCATCCCCTGGTGCCCGCAGCCCTGTTTGGGTACCCTGGCCCCTCCCGCAGCGTTACTGCCTGTGTATAGTATAAATATATATATTTTCTATATATAAAATGTATAATATAAGGCTCCACAAATATATCTGTGTGTGTGTGTGCGTGTGTGCGGTGAAGGGCGGTCCCCATCCTAGGCCCCCACTCCAGAACCCCCAACACCTGGTTAAGTCTCTCAAGAGTGAATCCAGTGGCCCTGTGGCACCCTCCTTTATGACATCCATCCATTTGTGGTGAACCAAGTGAAGGTGGTGACTTCTGGTGACATAGTAATAAAGTGAAGACTCAGAACCCACCAGCAGACTGCAAGCGCGTGTACTGGTGTTTCTTTGTTCTTCGTGCCTGTGGCTCAGGGTTGCCCACCCACTCTGCCTCCCCAACCCGGGCCGTGTCTTATTTGTTTATTATTATTTATTTAATTATATAACGAACCTAGGAATATATTTGCCTTTTATTTATTTACCCATTTTTTAGAGACAGGGTCTTGCTCTCTTGCCCAAGCTGGAGTGCACAGTGGTGAGATCATAGCTCACTGCAAACTTGAACTCCTGGACTCTAGTGATTCTCCCACTTCAGCCTTCTGAGTAGCTGGAACTACAGGCCTGCATCACCACACCCAGCTAATTTTTTATTTATTTTTATTATTTGTAGCCATGGGGTCTCACTATAGTGCTGATGCCAGTCTTGGACTCCTGGCCTTAAGCCGTCCTCCTGCCTTGGCCTCCCAAGGTGCTGGGATTACAGGCACGAGCCACCGTGCATGGCCTAGTGCCCTTTTAAAAAGTGAAATCCTTACAGTTGAAGCCAAAGTCTTCCACCTTACATGTGCACGTGTATACACACACACCCTGTCACGTTCCCTATCCCAGTGCTTTCCCTAACCCCTATAGGTAACCAAGATTAGAAGTTTGGCCTCATTCCTTCCAGACCATTTCCATGCTTTTACATACACATATGTGTACAGGACATGGCCTTGAGCTGACACATTTACCCAGAGCCTACAGAGTACCAGACATTGTGTTAAGCCCTGGGAGTTCGACATTGAACCAGATAGACAGTCCCTACCCTCGCAGAGTTGGCCAGATAGTGGGGGAGATGGATGTTAAATAAACATGCAAGCAAACTTATAAATTGTGCTAAGTGCCGGGGTGAGGTTGGAGAGAATGTCAGAAGGTGCAATTTGGACCACCCCTCTGAGCAGGTGAGCTAGCGCTCTTAGAGGAGCATGGTTCTGGCAAGGGAGCCGGCCGGTGAGTCCTGGGACGCGGAGGTCCCGGCTGGGGAAGAGCTTGGAGTGGCGGAAAGCAGGTGCAGTGGACGCATCGAGGGGAGAGGAGAATGAGGAGGGACAGACAGGGGACACTGTGAGTCCTACTGCGCAGGACCTGGAGGCCTCCGTAGGGGGTAGTTCGTTCTGAGTAATATGGGAAGCCACACAAGGGTGGGTGACCAGACTGGTGTGTGCTCTCAAAACACCACTCTGCTAGAGATGGCAGTCAGGAGGCAGCAAGGTCGCCATCACAGTGGAAGAAGTCAAGAAATGTTGGAAGGCGATGATCTGCACATCGAGGGCGAGGCAGGTGTGAGAACGACTCCCCACCAGCAGAGGGGCGGGAACTCCCGCCCGGTGTGACGGGCAGCGGGCGGGGCCTCGGTAGGCCCGCCAATCACTTGCTGGCCACGCCCACACTGCGGAGGGGGCGGGGCTATGAGAGGCCAATCGGATTGCGGCCAACCGGAGTGGGCGGAGGCGGGAGGAGACTCGCGGCGCTGCGGGGTCCGAGGGGAAGCCGAGCGCGGCAGGCGCTGGGGCTCCCGGTGGTGGCAGATGACCCGGGTTCTCACCCGCTTCGCCTTAGGGAGGCTGGAGGGCTGCCACTTCCTGGAGTCGCAGGAGCCCAAGCACCCCTGGACGGCCGCCCTGGGGCTGCTGCCCGCCACGGGGAGAGCAGACCCCTGGGATACAGCGGGGGCCGGGCTCTGACCAGTCCCAGCTGGTCAGGCCACCCACCCTGCTTAATCCCCGGCCCTCACACGTGACAGCCCCTCACTGTGACAGCCCCTCACCTGCCGCCCCCTGCCCCACCCTCAACCGGAGACTTCAAGATGAAATGGAACTGGAATCCATCGGACAGCAGGACACGTGTGCGGAGTTACTGTTACTACTTAATGGTCACACTGGCCTCCATTTGCACTTCCTTTCCTCATCATTACTCAGGGATTCGCTCCACTCTTTACAGTTACTGAAGCACTTTCACATACATGACGTGCCAAAGGGCCCCCCTCTGTCCCTATGGGGCGATTCAGAAGTCTCAGGTGCAGAAGATAGCTCCCCAAAAGGGTTAAGGAGGACAACTTGGGAAGTTTGGAGCCATGGAGGAGCATGTCAGCCTGTCACAGTGACCAGTTGTCCACACTGTGATGTGGTTTTTAATAGTGGGATCTTCATTCATTGGCTGTGAGCGAAGTCATTAAACCCTGAAAGGGTTTTAACCAAGTCAGGACAATTTGGGAAAATATGTAAA
>NW_012136747.1:3826388-3873004 GCF_000956105.1 Propithecus coquereli | reverse complement strand
ATTTATTTTTATTTATTTAGAGACAGGATCTCGCTCTGTCACCCAGGCTGGAGTGCAGTGGCACCATCACAGCTCACTGCAGCCTCCAAGTCCCGAGCTCAAGTGATCCATCTGCCTCAGCTTCCTGAGTAGCTAGAACTACAGGCACCCGCCACCGTGCCTGGCTAATTTTTCTATTTTTTGTAGAGACAGCGTCTTGCTCAGGCTGGTATTGAACTCCTGAGCTCAAGCAATCCTCCTGCCTCAGCCTCCCAGAGTGTTAGGATTACAGGTGTGAGCCACAGTGCCTGGCCCTAGCTGATTTTTAAAAACATTTTTGTAGAGACATGGTCTTGCTACGTTGCCTAGGCAGGTTTGAAACTCCTGGCCTCAAGCCATCCCTGCTGCCGTGGCCTCCCAAAGTGCTGGGATTGCAGGTGTGAACCACCTCATTCAGCCATCTCTAAATAATTTTAATAACTTGTTTATGTATTTGATTTCTATATCTTCAATTACACAGAAAATTAATTTTTTTTTTTTTTTGAGACAGAGTCTCACTTTGTTGCCCTGGCTAGAGTGAGTGCCGTGGCGTCAGCCTAGCTCACAGCAACCTCAGACTCCTGGGCTCAAGCAATCCTACTGCCTCAGCCTCCCAAGTAGCTGGGACTACAGGCATGCGCCACCATGCCTGGCTAATTTTTTCTATATATTTTTAGCTGTCCAATTAATTTCTTTCTATTTTTGGTAGAGACGGGGTCTCGCTCTTGCTCAGGCTAGTCTCGAACTCCTGAGCTCAAACAATCTGCCCGCCTCGGCCTCCCAGAGTGCTAGGATTACAGGCGTGAGCCACCGCGCCCAGCTGAAAATTAATTTTTAAATCGCCTTCATCATTAATAATGAAGCTTCACATGAAAATAGAATTATTTCTGTGCACTTTACATTTAATTTCTATTTCTGAACCTATGGATATTTGCAATATTGCAGCAGTTTTCAAAACCAGAGGTTCCAAACTCTTTGAAGAATCCTAACAACCCCTTGACATGCTTTATTGTAATGTCTGTGTGTAAGTTTTCATTTTGTAATAATTTACAGACAAAGTTTACTGCCTGAGTGCTGGCAGTTACCTGTCCCAGCCCTTAGGCGGGTGAACTATATTTGCGCAGATGCTACAGGGACAAGCTCTTCCAAGTGGAGTCCCTTCCCTCGCCATGTCCTCGGTGATGGCATGGCACCATGCTGCTGCCATCAGTTTCTTCTGCTACTGCTGCCAATCTGGGCACAGATCCCGGCCCCTGCTGTCCCCTTCGCAGCCCCACAGTGTTCCAGACTGTCCAGCCATGTGGGTGCACACAGGGTGGCCAGGCCAATTGCTAGGTAACCATGCTGCCCACTGCTTGCCATCCTTGCTGGCCTGAGCCAGCTCGCAGCCACCTGGTGTATCTTCTCTGCTCGTGCACATACTTCCTTGTCTCACTGGACTTCCTTACAAAACCCAAGTTTAAAAATAAAATTATAGAGAATTTCAAGACGGTGAAGGCAAAGCATTAAACCAAGCGTTGGACCTATTCTGAGAGTGGGCTCTGTGGGACTGCACGGTCACCCGCCCATGAGTGCAGCCCCGCTCAGAACACTGATCGCAGCCCCCCTGCACTTCCCCTTTGTTCTATTCTGAATCTTTTCTTGTCCTTTGAGTCTCCTTGCCAATTAGGCGGATGCACTTGACTGTGGGCCGGAGCTATGCTGAGCACTTTGTAAAACACCGTCTAGTTCACTTCTTTGACCACCTGTGACGGGGCACTAAGAAGCTCCCATTTTACAGGTGAGGAGCTGGGCCAGAGAGGAGTGGCACAGCAGGACACCCCGGGGCAGGGTCTGACTTGAACTGTAGTGTGGCCAGCTTTAAAACCCATGCGCTTAGCCACTTTGCTGCCTTTTGTTAAACTATTTTTATACATTTTCGGTAACTCACATATCCTTAAAGCCTATTTTTTATGTGAAAAGTCCCCCAGCTGTGCAAGTTTCTGGATGAGCAAAGGCTTCGGCTTTGGTTACCTATCTGTTCTCCTTTGTGCTCACCCAGCACTGGGGTCTTCCCAAACCGTGTCCCAATTATGTGACCTAGAAATGCTACTTCAAATGTTTCAAAGATCTCAGACAAAACTGAACAAGCTCTTTTCCTCAAGGATTTTTTTTTTTTTTTTTTTAAGAGACAGAGTCTCTGTCACCCAGGCTGAAATGTAGCAGTGTGGTCATAGCTCACTGCAGCCCTGAACTCCTGGGCTCAAGCGATCCTCCTACATCAGCCTCCCGAGTAACTGGGACTACAGGCACGCACCACCACGCCCGCCTTCCTCAAACCTTTCCAAAGTCTGCAGGCTTTTCAAAAGTTGCATCCATTGGGATTGGCATGGGCTGAGCGAGCCCTCACTGTCAACATGGTGGGCTCCCAGACCCATCCTTGGACCTCCTCCATCCACACTTGCTTCCTTGGTAGCTCATCTAGTCTCATGGCTTTAAATATCCTCTGTATACTGACCCCTCTCAAGTGTACACTCCAGCTTGGGCCAGTTGTATATCCCGCTATCTTTACTCTGACACACCTGGCCAACATTTCCCATTTAACAAGGCCCCAGGGGTCTGCTTCTCCCACCCATGTCCTGCCTCTCTCCCCCTTGCTCCAGCCACACTGGCTTCCTTGCTGTTTCTAGAACACACCTAGCTCATTCCTGCCTCAGGGCCTTTGCACTTGCTGTAACCTCTGCCTGGAATGTTCTCCCTGCTCCCTCCCTGCCCAGGGCTCTTGCAGAGACCTGAGACCTTTGCAAGGGACCATTCCTGGTTGTGGTTTTAAAAAATGCAGCCCCACCCCACTTTATTGTCCTCCCTTTGCACTCGTCACCACCTGACCTATATTTACTTGTTAATTTCTTTATTGTCTGTCTCTTCTCACTGAATGTGTAAGTCTCATGATGGCAGGGATTTTGTCACTGCTCTATCACAAATGCAAAAGTACCTGGCATATGGTAGTGCTTAACTGAGGATTGTTGAATTAACGAATGAATCTTCCCACCAAACCTCCTCCTTTCCCTGTGTTCACCATCTCAGGAAAAAGCACCATCATTCCCCACGGCACTCTCCTAGGGTATTATCCTAGATTTGTCCCTCTCTTCAAAAATCCAGGTATCACCACATCCTATTGACTCAACTTCCTAAGTATTTTCCAAACCATCCACTTCCTGCCATTCCTTTTGCTCCTGCCTAGGTTCTCCCCTTCCACAGCAAATGCCTGGGATGCGCACAATAATATGCTGAGTTTTGCACATTTCAAATGTCTCAGTGTCCCCTTCACTCTCCATCTACTCCCAGACCCCCACCCCAGGCCCAGACCTGGCCCTGCTCTAGTGCCCCATCTCGGCAGATCCTCCCCATTGACCCTGGCCTGAGTCCAGAGCCTGGGAGTGATCCTCAGCTCCCCTCTCTTCCACTTCCAATCTGCTGCCAGAGTCTTTCGACTTGACCTATTTGGATATTTTTGAAAACTATTCATTTCCTTCCATTGTCATGGCCACCACTTACCTGGGTTATTTCAACACCCTCCTAAGATTGGTCTCCCTGCCTTCATCTGCCCAGGATAATCTTCCTAAAACACAATATGATCACATGACTCCTCCACTTAATGAATCCCTACCCTTGCAAGACAAAGCCAGTTCCTGCTGGTGCACCAGCGTCCCTCCCTAGCTTGTTGTCCCCAGCTCCTGCCACACTTAACTTCTGCCATTGCCCAGCCCCCCACGCTCTGGTCATGCTGTTCCCTTGGCCTGGGATGCCCTTTCTACCTTCTCTGCCTGCTCATTCCTGTCCCCTCCTAGACTCAGCTGGAAGGTCACCTCCCCCATGAAGTCTCTCCTGAGTCCCCCAGAAGAAGTTGCCTCCCACCCCCAACCCCATGCTCCTGGCTCCACCGAGTTTATCCTAGCCCTGATGAGCAAGGACACCTTAGCTATGGCAATAATGGCCCAAAAGCAGTTTGGGGACCTAACAGTGAGGCCTTTGAAAGCACTTTCTGTGTATCTGGAACTGTTGCCAGCAACCCAAGGTCAAACAGTAGAAGCATATGGCATGAGGAGGGGGAAACAGGTCTGGGGAAGGGAAGAGAACCCACATATTTGAAGCACATCCTATGTTCCTGTGCTAAAGGCTTCGAAGATGTTACTTTACTAAATCCTCATAACATCCCTGGGAAGTAGGGATTTCAAAAACAATGACACTGGTGTATAAGATTTACAAAACCAATAAAGGCAACGTTTCAAAGCAGTGGGGGAAAGAAGAGATTATTCAATAAATGAATTTAACACAGGACTGGCTAGGTATTTGGAAACTATCAAGTAGGATTCTTTACACTGTATGAAAATACCACACGGAGTAAAGATTAGCACTGAAGATCACTGAATGAATATTAATACAAATTTGGGGCCGGGAAGGTCTTTCTCAGCATAACACAGAAGGCACAGACCATAAAGGAAAATACCAAGAGAAGGAGACTGAGGTGGGAGGATACCTTGAGTCCAGGTGTTCAAGTCCAGCCTGAGCAACACAGTGAGACTCCATCTCTGAAAAAAAAAAAAAATTAAATGTTTAGTGTTAAAAAATTAGTGTTAAAAAGATGAATAAAGTGTAAATAAAAGTAAAAAACTGGGAAAAATATTTCCAACATGTTAGCAGACAGAAATATAGACTCATCATAGAAACAGACAACTCACATAGGAATATAAGTGGGCCAATGTATGTGTCCAAAAAAGTTCAATTTCCCTAGTAACCAGAGAAATGTGAATTAAATTTAATTGAGGAACCACTTTATTTATTTATTTATCTATCTATCTATCTATTTATTTATTTTTGAGACAGAGTCTTGCTTTGTTGCCGGGGCTAGAGTGAGTGCCATGACGTCAGCCCAGCTCACAGCAACCTCAGACTCCTGGACTCAAGTGATCCTCCTGCCTCAGCCTCCTGAGTAGCTGGGACTACAGGCACGAGCTGAGCCGCTACAGGCACGAGCCACCACACCTAGCTAATTTTTTTTCTATTTTTAGTAGAGACAGGGTCTTTCTCTTGGTCAGGTTGGTCTCCTGCCCTCAGGCGATCCTCCCACCTCAGCCTCCCAGAGTGCTGGAATTACAGGCGTGAGCCACACCTACCGAAATTCAATAGTTTTTAAATGCATGAATGACTCTTCATTGCAGAACTGTTTATAATAGCCCCCAGCTGAAAGCAAGTTTACTAACTAACCATCTGAAAATGATGATATATATAGGCAAAGGATTATGATGCATCCATTAAAACCATTAATACAAAGACAACTCAAACACGAGGCAAATGCTTGTGATCAAGAACAAAACAGAGAAGCAAAGAGCCGGGTCCAAGGTGGTCCTTGCTCTCTCATTTGGCAACCTGGCCAACACATCTGCCTGGGTCCCCCACAAGAACATAGAGGGCAAAATGGGAGGTGAGGATGAGGATGAGGGATGATGCACAAATATCTTTTTCTCCCTTCACAACAGTCTTCAGTGTCCTTACATCATCTTGTCACGCTGGTATCTGCAAACCAGACTTGCTGCGGTGGCTATTTGTGAGGCCAAACAAAGGATTGATCAGAATCTCCCGACTGTGTGGGGAGCCGGGGGAGGCGTGGGAGGGGGGAGCCTCACTGCAGACCTTACGACAAAGGAGGTTTCAACCTTCCAGGCAACGCCCTTCTCAGTTCTCAAAAGGTGGCCCAAAGCACTGCGTGGCTGTTTATTCTGTCTGGTGTCTGGGGTCTGGAAAGGCCATGGTGCAGTTATCTGAGGTTCTGGGTCACATGTGCATTTCACAGTACATTGGGGACTGTCGTCCATGCCAGGCAGCTCCCCCATCTGGGTGCACATGATAGAGTCTGAAGCTGGCTCTGGCTGTTTAAACGTTATCAAGGCCAGAAGTTGCAGCATCTTTATTCCTCTGACAGAAGCATATCTTGAATTGATTGCAAACCCCGATGTGACACAGACGGTTGTCCTGGGGAAAACAGGATCCATTTTGCAGCTTGGTTTCCAGGCACACAGACCCGAGAGGAGAAGGGGCCTGTGCATAGTAGACTTCCTTGTATCCATCCCCCTGCCCCTGGGAGCTCAGTGCCCTGCAAACAGAAGGCATTGATGTAGTGCTTATTCTCCCAAGCGCCACGCTAAGCCTAGTGTTCCCTTCTTTCTCCCTGGAAAACCAGACGCCCTGGAATTTTGGAGGGAGAGCCTGCCATAGTTTACAGTTCAGGAAGTTCAGCGTGAAAAGAGGGGTGAGGGAGGCCAGAAGCCCCAGGTTTTAGTTCCAGCTCCCCTCTAAATTACTTGGAGACCTTGGGATGGCTGTGCCTCAGTTTCCTCATCCTAAAAGGAGGATGATTAGGATAGCTACCTCACAAGGTTAGAGTGAGAAATTAAGCATATGGATGAAAAAGCATCCAGCAAGTGCCTGATATAAAGTAGGTGCTCTACGTGTATTTATTATCTTAAAAAAACTTAAACTGGCCGGGCGCGGTGGCTCACGCCTGTAATCCTAGCTCTCTGGGAGGCTGAGGCGGGCGGATTGTTTGAGCTCAGGAGTTCGAAACCAGCCTGAGCAAGAGCGAGACCCCGTCTCTACTAAAAAAATAGAAAGAAATTAATCGGACAACTAAAAATATATAGAAAAAAATTAGCCGGGCATGGTGGCACATGCCTGTGGGCCCAGCTACTTGGGAGACTGAGGCAGGAGGATCGCTTGAGCCCAGGAGTTTGAGGTTGCTGTGAGCTAGGATGCCACGGCACTCTAGCCTGGGCAATACTCTGTCTAAAAAAAAAAAAAAAAAAAACGTAAACTGTAATCTGAATGTAGCAAGCATTGGTGATGCCCACAGCTTAGATCTTTCCACTATTCTCATGTAATCTTTGCAGCTGTCTGCTAAACAGCTTGTTATCGCCACTTTACAGGGAAGGACACTGAGACTCAAGGAAGGGAAGTGGCTTGTCCAAGGTCACACAGGTGACAGGACATGGAGCTGGGATTAGGTGGAGGTGGGTCGGGTTTCCAGTCTTCTTTCCAGACTCTCAACAGACAATCCATCTGGCCCCTCCCGGCCCCTTCATGGCAGAGACTGCTCACAGCCTCCTGGTATCCATTTTCCAACCCTTCTTTAGCAACAAAACCCGTTTATTGCTGAGCACACTATAGCTCAATCTAAAGCCTACATTTCCAGACCTCCCTTGCAGCTAGATGTGGTCATGGGGCTAGCCAATGATACGTAAGCAGAAGTGTCACATGGAACTTCTGGAGGTCTCCTTAAAAGGAAAGGAAGATTGCTTGCAAATGATTGTTCATTTAATTTTTTTAAAAGGGGGTGGAGGGATGGGAAGAGAAGTGTCATCTTCCTATCTTCCTCTTTCCTGCTGGCTAAACTTGGAAGAGTAGCTGGAGCCCAGGCAGTCATCTTGGGCCATGTGAAGCTATGCTAGTAGGGTAGCAAGATGGTGAGACTTAGACTGCCTCCCCCATTCCCCTTTGAATCATAAGCTCTTCTCTATTAAGCTTTCCCTTCTTGCTGGGTGCAGTGGCTTATGCCTGTAATCCCAGCAACTTGGGAGGCTAAGGTGGGAGGACTGCTTGAGCCCAGGAGTTCAAGACCAGCCTGGGCAACATAGTGAGACCCTGTCTCAAAAAAAAAGAGAAAGAAACAAAGAAAGAAAGGAAGCCTTCCTTGAGCATTGACACAGGCTCAAGATTCTCCCAACCCAAAAGAAAAAACCCTTCCTCAATCCCATGCACCCCTCTCTGTCTCTTAGAGCCCATCAGCTGGGAAGAACCACTTTTTCTGGAGGTCTTCTTCTATCCTGCTATTCCACATTCCACCTTAATTGCCTGGGCCAAGGGCCAGCAGGCCTCTATGTCTAATGGACTTTCCTCAGCTATCTTCTAACTAGACCTCTGAAACGCATCTCACACTTTGCCCATGCCCTCTTTAAACATTCCTCACCTTGGGTTCTGTGCCGCCTCATGCTCCAGCCACTCATTCTCTGTTGTCTTTGCAGGCTCATCCTCTGCTCCGAGCTCCAGTCCCCTCTATCTAATGATGGACTTGACTTCTCTTCTTGCATGTCTCAAGAACACCTCAAACTCAACATGCCCAAACTGAACTCATGGTCATTCCCATCTCCCTCCCCCAAAACCTAGCTGTTTTTGCCATAAATCTGGGAGAATCTTTGACACATCTCTCCCCATCACCACTCACAACCAAGCCATGACCAAGCCCTGACAATTTTATCTCCTGAATGAAATCTACCTACTATCATCATTCACTTCTTGCCTAGAACTATTACAACAGTCCCTTAATTGCTCTTCCTGTTTCCACTCCAATACCACTAAAAATCTGTTTTTGTTCACAGTAATCAAAAGGACCATTGTACCAATGGGACCCTGTCAATGGCTTGCCTAGAAGTCAACATCTTCCCACTGTCCTCCAGATGAATCGCCAAACTGCAGTCCGGGGCCCACTTAGAGCCTGCTCCTACACCCCTTTCATCTCTCCCTTTCTCCATGTCTGTTCTGGCCACAGTGCCTTCTGTGACATGCATGCTTCTTGAAACCACCGGCTCCCTTCCTTGGGCCTTCTGCTTAGCTGTCCCCTCCACCCGCCCTGCTCTTCCCTGTTGCCAGTTAACGCCACACTCCCATGCCACCATCCACAAACTTCTATTCCTAGCATTTAGAACCACTTAGAATGTCCTATGTATGTAAATGCTGTCCTCCCCAATTAAAATGTTAGCTTTTGGAAGGCCTGTTTTTCCTGTTGCAGCACCCACTATAGGGCCCATGAGCATTTGCTGGGTTAATAATGCGCCCTCCCCTGCCCCCGCTGTGTCCACAGAGAACGGTAATCCGGGGCCTTACGAGCCCCATCTGAAAGGCAGGCTGGAGAAAGTACACAAAGATGGGCGAGGGGCAGTCTAGTCAGGACCATGACAGTGCTTTTCACCGTCCTCAGTCCGACGAGAGCACGGTGGACGAGCGCGCCTGCGCACACGTTCCGCTACGGCCCCATCTCTCTCCGGCCGAGGGGTGGCGCTGGGCGCATGCTTCCTGGCCCACGGTCCTCCACGCCTCCTTCAGGCCGCTCTAGCCGCTCTTCTCGCTGCTCTGTCGGGAGGCGGGCGCGCTCGCAGGGGTCCCTCCAAGATGGCGGCGCAGAGGAGGAGCCTGCTGCAGAGTGTGAGGAACCGGCCCGCTCTCCGGGCTAGGGGTCGGGAGCCTGGCGGGGTGGCTGTCGGGTGCAGGAACGGCTCCCTCTCCGCTTTTCGACCGCCTCCTTCTCCATGGTGGGATGTGACCGCCGCCCTCCCCTCTCGGGCTAGCCCCTCACTCCCGAGGCCGGGGCGCTTGGCGCGCACGACACTCGCTGCGGGTTTGGCCCCGTGGGCCCGCGCCTGCGCGCTGCCGGCCCGGTCCCCGGGGGTCTAGGGGGCAGGGGCCGCTGGCTGCCGGGCTGGCGCTCCGGCCAGGCGCTGAGGGTGGGAGCCTCCTGCAGCCAGGAGGGAACGTGGCGCGGCAGCGGAACCATCCAGGGTCGCCAGCCCACCGCGGAACCGAGCAGTCGTGCAATGATAATGATAATAGCAACATCCACTTGTGTATCGCTTACTGTATCCCAGGCATTGTACTAATTGCTTTACTTTTGTAAATTTAATTTTCATAACAGCCCCATGAGATAGGTACTATAATTATTCCTGTTTTTACAAAATGAGGCACTGAGAGGTGGTCATTTGCCCACGGCCACACAACTGGTGAGTGTCAGAGGCAGGATTAAAATGAGGCAATCTGATTCCAGGACTCTCCTTAACCTCTGGGCTATACCGGAGGAATAAGGAGTGGTGACCTCTGGCTTCTAGTCCTGGCTCTAACTCACTATGTCTCTTTCAGCCTCAGTTGCCTTCTCCTAAGGTGAGAGC
The DNA here is from genome assembly GCF_000956105.1 of Propithecus coquereli. Classification (NCBI taxonomy): domain Eukaryota; kingdom Metazoa; phylum Chordata; class Mammalia; order Primates; family Indriidae; genus Propithecus; species Propithecus coquereli. The sequence goes on along the minus strand of NW_012136747.1, from coordinate 3,863,015 downwards.
AGGGAGTGGGAGCATTGTCTTGAGGCTCAGCCCTACCCCCAGGCTGGACCCTCATGGGTTTGATGCTGTCTTCCAACCCCTCCATCCTCCTGAAATGCATGTGCACATAGATGCACACACATGTTGACACTATGGCCTAGTCTGACCTGCCAGTGTAGGGTGCTGATCCCCTGGATCCTCCCCCGTTGTGGCACTGTATTAGAATTGCCTATGGACTTGTCTGCCTCCTGTGCTGGAAAGTAAACTCACAGGGACTGTGGTCTCTTGCATACCATTGTGCCTCCAGCATCTACCACCACTATGTGCTGTGCATTCAATAAATATTTGTAAAATAACAGCCAGGCGTGGTGGCTCATGCCCGGAATCCCAGCACTTTGGGTGGCCGAAGTGGGAGAATCACTTGAGGCCAGGAGTTCGAGACCAGCGTGGGCAACATAGCAAGACCCTGTCTCTACAAAATATAAAAAAAATAACTAGGCGTGGTGTGTGCCTGTAGTCCCAGCTACTTGGGAAGCTGAGGCAGGAGGATCGCTTGAGCAAAAAAAAAAAAAAAATTAGCTTTAAACACATAGCATCTTGATGTAAGGCAAGGGGAAGGCAGGAATGTCTACATAAGGCCCCTCCTGCCCTCATGAGGACTCAGAACATCCCTGTTCACAGGGTGTCTGAGTGTCTAAATGTCTATGCAGTGTGTGAGGCTTGCTGGTGAGAGGAGCTCAGAAACTTGCATTCAGCAGATGGGTGTGAGGCAGGGGTGGGGAACCTTTTCATGTTGGAAGGCCACATTAATTTAGGTGTAATCAGATAAGGCTGCATTCAAGAAACTTCAATTAGATATACTTGAAAATGTACATTATTTTGTAAAAATCTAACTATGTACTTAATAATTTCAAAAACTGAAAACTATTTGTTAAAGTTAACTAACCTTTTAATGATTTTGTTGTGCTGCTTTCTGTTGGAAAGCATTTGAATATTTGGTTGCAGCATGGAGGTCTGCAGTTTCAGTTGATCCTCTAGATGGGTTTCAGTCATTTGTGACCTTAAGGGCATCTTGATTTGGGTTAGGTAGGAGAATGTAGATTCACAGCAATAAGTGGTTGAAAAGCAAGAAAGCGTTTTTCAGGCATGCTGCTGAAGGTGTGGGTATTCGACTGCATTTTTCCATATTTCAATTGGATCTTTCTTAGCATCAAACAATGACTTTAAAATGTCATCTATGGCCAGGCATGGTAGATCATGCCTGCAAAATGTCACTTAAAATAGGAGCTTTAGCACAGAGATTTTGCTGATGCAAGATATAATGAAAAGAAATGAGAGCATCTGGATCTGTTAATACTTTTTTTTTGTCTGTGCAATAAACCCTTCATGTTTTCCTGTCATGGAAGGTGCACTATCTGTACACACACTAAATTTACCAAATTCAGTCCAACTTCACGACATTTATCTTGAAAGTTGGTTAAGATATCTATTCCCCGTGTTCTGTTCCCAAAAGTGCCCAAAGCGAGTAACTCTTCATAGCAAAGAAAATTTTTATGACCTGAATGAAGTATAAAACCTGCACCAAGTCAGTAGTATCAGTTGATTCATCCAAAGCAATTGAATAATACATGTTTTCCTTTTGAAGTATTGCATGAAGTTGCTCTGTTAAGTTGAAGGCTAATTCATGCTGCCAATCAGTTATGGTTCTCCTTGAAAGAGGCAGTTGTTTGTACTTTGAAACGTTATTGGAGTCTAAGCATCCTACAACTTTGACAATGCATTCTTTCACAATTTCTACATCACTGAATGGCTTCCCTTTTTTCCTGAGTATGTAAGCTACTTTGTAAGTTGCTTCGGTGGCATTATTTCCAGGTCTTATTGCTGCTTGAAAGAATTGTCTTTGCTTTTGCTTTTCATCTTTTAATTTCAGCAATACAATCTTTCCTGCTTCTCCCTCTAATTTAAAATATTTGTGGTCCTTATGAGTGTTATAATGATGAGTGTTGAATTTCTTCAATGTTGATATTGCGGTATAACAAAGCAAACAAATCATCTTTAACAGAAACCGGGTAATATTGCAATTCCTAATCCTCATTAAAAAATCTGTTTTCTGTTTCCTTTAGCATTCTTTTGGTCTTCTTTGACACGATGGGCTGTTAAGCAGACAGAATTAAAAAATACTGTCGAGCTGTGCAACTATTCACAAATTCCACTTCAAACAGAAACACAGTGCACCGTTGTCAAAAGCTAATAACAGATTGGCATACTTGACCCCCATAAACTCTGGCCAACCAGCCTTGTGTGGTAGTGGTGCCAGTCAACTGGGGAAAGTTAGAACTAAATCATGAGCGTAGCAGCCATCAATCGAGCCCCTCTGGCTTACTAATGTTTTGATTGTGCCAGTCAATCTGGTAGGATTATTTTGTTGAAACTTATTTTATTCTTTGGTATTTTAAAAATAAAAATATAAAAGACAAACACAAATATGTTAATAAAAATAAAAGGATTTGTTCTGTAAAATTTGGATTCAGTCAAAAGGCCACTGAGAGACTTTGACGTCCACATGTGGCCTTAAGGCCGCAGGCTCCCCCTCCCCCCGCATTAGACCATTACCTATACCCATGTTGTCCACCCAGCGGCTGCTCTAGCACACAGGAAGTGCCCACAATTGTTAGTAGCCACTTTGAGAATGAATTAGGAACTCTTTATGATGATCACACAGAGAACCTTTGATGAAAACCCTAGTGGGAGAGGTGGGGGCCAGGAGGGGCGTTGGTCTCAAGGCTGTGGGTCATACAGAGGGTCAGAGACGGCAGGAAGCATCAGGGCCTTGTGAACTTTTTAGAGAGAAAGAACTGTTGTGTCCCACCCTGAGCCATATTCCTGGGGGCATCATTCTCACTTTTTGAGCTTCCTTTTTGCTTCTAAGGAATTTGGGTGCTTTTACCACGAAAACACTCAGCCTTTTCATACCATAATTTGATAATTCAAGCTGTAACCTGAACTTGGAACCATGCTTTGTCCACTTCTGCTGCCCAGGAGTTTGAGGTGAATCTGTGCAAGGACTTTGATGAACTATTTTTATGTGACGTGGACACATACGTATTTCAGGAGCTAATGCTTAAATATATGTGCACAAGGCATTTGTAAAGCCCTTAATGAGTTAAATACAATTGGATCACTATAGAAGCTTTTTGTACCAAGACAAGAATTTTGCAAATTAGATGGTTATTTTTGTTTGTTTGTTTGTTTTGAGGCAGGTCTCACTCTGTTACCCCAGTTAGAGTACAGTGGCATCATAGCTCACTGCAACCTCAAACTCCCAGGCTCAAGTGATCCTCCCAAAGTGCTTGGATTACAGGCATGAGCCACCTTGCCCGGCTGAAGTTAGGCCTTTTGAAACAGCCTTCTTTCTTACCAGATTTTCTGTTACATTTCTCATGAGCAATTAATTTTTAAGACACGGAAGAGTTAAAGTCCTCTGTGTTCACTGTTTTGTGTGTTTAAACGGCTCTGCAATGAGGCTGTGCTGAGTGTGAGACGCCCCCTTCTCAGCTTCTCGCAGACTCACGCACCCTGTGCTGAAGCACCACTCGCTGGTAGTGCTGGCAGGCCTGGCATTTGGGGGCGTGGGAGAAAGTATGCATCAGTGTGTGCCGGGGTGGAGGGGTGGGTGGCTTGTGTGAATAGAAAATACATGACCTTTCTGAAAATTGTTCAGAAATGTGGAGGAAGGAAGCGAGAGACTTGGCAGTCTGGTAAGTTTTAATAGAATCAGCAGTGGATGCTCGGTATGGCTAATCCCACATGGAGGTGGAATGAGGTAGGAGAACATGATCGAAGCTCACGCAGACACAGCAGTGCGAGAGTGATTCAGGTCCACTGGTAAAATCAGAGAGGACCAAGTACTCTCACACTGGTAGAATCTCCTGGAATTCTCTGGCCACTTGTTATTGAATCAGTGTCTGAAATGCTGTGGGGACTACGTTCCAGGCAGGGCCTTCCACGGAAGGAGCACCCAGATTATATGAGAAACTGCCCACGAGTCATTGAATCTAAGACACCGTTATTTTACGGACACATTAGTATGTTGTATCCTGCTCAGAAAGAAAGTGCACTGCTAATCAGTTTGTAACATACCAACTCCAGAGATGTTAAAATGTGGAAAATGTAGATTTTCAAATCAGTGAAATAAGATGGCTAATTAACACCAGGCGACAGCATGAGGGTTGCCACAAGGCTACATGGTTAATGGCTAGTGAATGGGGTGCCAAGTAAACACGGGGTGAGGCCACTGGGATGTATTTCTCAGGGAGGGGGCCCCATGACCTTGGGCAGTGTTTTCCCAGAGTCTGAGACACAGGGAGGAAGTTTGGGATGTGTCAGGTACAGATTGAGGTAGTCATGCACTTTTCAGGTGTCTTTTAAACTTTCTAATGGTATCATGAGATCAATGATATCATGATATCAAGAGAAATAGACTTAGTTTGATCCTAGTATTTCCTTAACACCTTTCTGGTACTTGCTAATCTCCCTTTTTTTTTTTTTTTTTTGAGACAGAGTCTCACTCTGTTGCCTGGGCCAGAGTGCCGTGGCGTCATCCTAGCTCACAGCAACCTCAAACTCGTGGGCTCAAGCGATCCTTCTGCCTCAGCCTCCCGAGTAGCTGGGACTACAGGCATGCGCCACCATGCCCGGCTAATTTTTTCTATGTATTTTTAGTTGTCCAATTAATTTCTTTCTATTTTTAGTAGAGACGGGGTCTCACTCTTGCTCAGGCTGGTTTCGAACTCCTGAGCTCAAACAATCCGCCCGCCTCGGCCTCCCAGAGTGCTAGGATTACAAGCGTGAGCCACCGCACCCGGCCTAATCTCCGTTTTTTGATAACATAAAATAAGGCTGTAGCTCAGAGTCTGTAACAGGTAATAGGTTCAGCTAGAATTGAATAACCTTGTTTTGTTTTTGCTTTTTATTATCCTCTAGATATGGCAAGTAATACTGGTCTTCCGCTTTATAATACTAGAAAAGTTTACATTCACAGTGAAATAATTTGAGCAAAAGAAAATGTGACAATTTAAAGATAAAATATGAAATGGATAATTTTTTGAAGATGGTGAGTGGGTGACTGAGGTTTGGGAAACACGGGCCTCTGGCACTGGTTGGATTTGGGCAAGGCCTTTGGGGATGGGTAGGACTTGGAAAGACAGAAAAGGGCAGGCCTGCCTCATCATCGATACTTTGAAATAAGCTCTTTGGGTAATTTTTTTCTTATTTCTCCTTTATTTTAATCGAGGGACAAGACAGATTGACTAGGAACTTAATGTTTAAAAAGTGCCAAAGTAAAATGAATAGAACTTTGCTCAGCAAGGTGCACATATATAAATAGTTGGTTTGTTGTAAAGTGTGTGCTTGTCTCTGTGACTGTACCCCTGGGGTCAGCAGCCTCTTCATTTGAGGCTTCCACAGTACATTTGGCTTTTTAAGTAGGGCAAACATTTGGTGAGGTGTTACTTCCCTCCTGTCTTGGGTGCAGACATCTACCTCCTGCCAAAAGTGGGTTAGCTTCCCGTGCTTTTTGTTCTGGTCACAGTTTTTTAGAAGTCTTTTGGAACACTGTATAGAAGGCCTTATCTGTACAAGATAGACAGCTGAGTTAGATTGTTAATCTTTCAAAGGGTGAGATTCAAAACTATGTCAACAGTCTGGAAGGCTGGGATGAAAGCATTAAGATATAATCCAACTGATATAAATTTAGGTTTTTAAAAAAAATCTTCTGCGGGAGTTTCTTTGGAGGAGACTGACATGGTAGAACCTCACAGGAAAGAGACTTTGTTATTTCAGTTGACAGCAAGTAGGAGTTTTCATGTAGAGACTAGATGCCTGTCTTTTATTTAGGTTTATAAAGACTACTGTTTTCATGTGTTGATTTTCTATCCTGCTACCTAACTGATTTCTTCTATTGTTTAAGTTAGTTTTTCATTGTGTTTTTTTTTTTTTTTTGAAACAGTCTCGCTCTTGCTCAGGCTGGTCTCAAACTCCTGGCCTCAAGCAATCCTCCCGCCTCAGCCTCCAAAAGTATTAGGATTACAGGTGTGAGCCACCGCACCTGGCCCACATTGATTCTTTAGGGTTTCCAGGTGTACTTTCATATCAACTGCAAACAGAGATAGCTTTACTTCTTTCCCAGTTGTTATGCTCTCATTCTTTTCTCTCATCTAATTGCCTGGACTAACACCTCTAGTTCAATGTGAAGTAATAGAGAGAGTAGGCAGCCTTGCTGAGGCCCTGATCTTATTGGGAATGTCTCTTCTTTGTGTTTCCCCACTAAGACAGAGGCTAGCATTAGGATTGACTGACATACACATGTAATAGCATGTTCAGTATACGTATAATAGCATATTCTGTTCTCTTCTGTGTTTATATCAAAAATGGACAGAGGTTGTCCTTAGACAACAGCACTGGAGTCTATACCCATTGACCCAAATGCCATTTGCCAGTTTATAAAATAATAAATTTCTAAAATATTAACTAGCTCAACATTATGAAAAATCAGATTTCCCAAAAAAGTACGTAAGTGTAGAAGTATCCAGATAGTGGTCATAAATACTTACTGAAGAATAAGGCACTTGCTAAGTAGATTGACCTCTGTCATACACACAGGTTTTCTAATTTGGGAGAATTTGTCATTCCCGTATTGGCCAAATATGGCTGCAGTGTCCAGCAGTCATAACAGCATCAGCCCTCTCTTGGTGGCAGCGTCCTGGGCTCCCATTGTGGAATGCTCTAGATGAGTTGCTCCTGGGCCACAACACATTCACATGGCAAGTTCCTCAGTCACCTGAGTTTGTTTCCTTCTTTACTTGTGCAAGACAGTTTCACTGGCCTTTTTAGTAGTGTGTCTCCAATGTTAAATGGGCCCATAACTTGCTTGGGTGATATTTATTTATTTTTGGAAAGTACACTTGAAAAGATTCAAGCCCCTGATACCCTGTGTCTGTCCCTGTGGGAGTTAAATAATGGCAGAGGAGGTACTGTGATTGCAGCATCGTTGACAAGTTTTGCATCTTGGGCAACACATTTGTATTGTTCTTCTTGTATTAGAGGTCAAATTCATTCTCCCCCCGCCCCCAGGTAGTACAAGATGAATAGAGGACAAGTTCAGTCTATGTTAATCTCATCTTTAATAACTCACAGGGTCTTAGAAAATATAAATATCTTTTCTGTCTATGCTTCAAAACACCTGTGGCTCCTTAGGGTGCTGATTATTGACTTCTTGGCCCCTCTTTTCAGTTGGAGGACATGGGATACTCCTGACTGAGGAGGTGTGTTTGTGCTTCTGCTTAATCTGTTTAATTTCATTCCAGCTGGGGATGGGAGACAGACCCTAGAGAAGGAGCTTCCTTTTGGAAGTATATCTGCCAGATCATTTGAGACCTTTGTGAGCTCCTTGGCAATGGAGAGATATTAATCAGATCTGAGACATAGGGGATGATTGACAACAAATCAGTTCCTTGAAAAAATAATTAATTCCCTGTCAGTTAACTCCTTACGATGGCCCAGAAGCCTTGGACTGCCCTCCCACCTAGGCATAGGTATGTGCAAAATGGCCTCAAGCCATGGTCACTGCAGAGACCACACTGGCATTCTTGCACTTTCTCAAACCTAACACCTTTTTTTTCCACCTGAGGGTCTTTGCACATGCCTTTCCCTCTGCCTGGAAGTCTCCTTCCCCACTTTCTAGAACAGCCACTGCCCTATAGTTGTTCAGGTCTGGCCGAGAGTTCACCTTTCTGAAGAGGTCTGCTTTTCTTATCACCTCATCTCAAAGAGCCTTCCCCATCACTCTCTGTTCTGTACCCTGGTGTGTCTTCTCCATAGCACACATCCCTGTCTAAAATCGCCTATTTTATTTATTTATTGTATTGCACATTTGAGGCCTCTCTCCCCCTGGAAGGGAGGCTTCAAACAAGGAGCCCCCCTGTTGTTTCTCTGCTGTATCCACAATACCTAGAATAATGCCAGCTTTTGCAAATGCTCTGCAAATATTGCTGAATGAGTATATGTATTAAATGAATATACTGTAATCACATGATATGATATGTGGATTCCTAAGACTTTTAAGTTCCCATTTATGTTAAGAGAGACATTTATTTAGCTTTAAAATAAGAAAAGTCAAGATTAGATTCGGAACTATTTTGTGTTACTGTGAAGCAGTTTTTCTTTTGGTGTCTCTTGACCTGAAAGCTTTAACTGGTGTCATCAGGAGCTGAGCAGAATTTCAGCTCTTGCTGCCATTTCTTTTCCATTAGTAGATTTTAGTCATATTTGCTGTTTTCAAAGACTATTAGAAGGCATTAGTAGCTTTTCAGACCTTGTGGTGAAATTGTGTGAATAAAAATAAATAAATAAAAGTCCTCTCAAAAAGATACAAATAAGTGTAGAGACATACCATGTTGATGGATTGGGAGACTTAACATCGTGAAGATGTCCATTCTCCCCAAATTTGAAACCGTTCTAATTAAAATCCCAACAAGAGTCTTCGTAGATATAGACAAGCTGATTTTAAAATGTATATGGAAAGGCAAAGGAACCCAAATAGCCAAAACAATTTTGAAAAGAATAAAGTTAGAAGAATCACATTAGCCAATACTATAGAGCTACAGTAATGAAGAGTGTGATATTAGTGGAGGGATAGACACATAGATCAGTGGACAGAATAGAGTCTAAAAATAGACCTACACAATATGACTGGTTAATTTTTGACAAAAGTGCAAAGGCTGGTCTTTTTAACAAATGATGTTGGGACAGTTGGACATCCATATACAAAAACAATAAAAAATTGATCGACATCTCCTGCCTTATACAGAAATTAATTCAAAATGGATCACAGATCTAAATGTAAAACTATAAAACTTTTAGGAGGAAACACAGGAGATCTTTGTGACCTGGGTCTGGATGAAGAGTTCTTAAACATGACTCCAGGCCAGGCACAGTGGCTCATGCCTGTAATCCCAGCACTTTGGGAGGCCAAAGTGGGAGGACTGCTTGAGACCAGAAGTTCAAGACCAGCCTGGGTAACATAGTGGGGAGACCCTATCTCTAAAAAAAAAAAAAAATAGCCGGGCATAGTGGCACACACCTGTAGTCCCAGCTCCTTTAGATCACTTGAGCCCAAGAGTTCCAGGCTGCAGTGAGCTATGGTCACCACAGTACTCCATCCTGGGCAACAGAGTGAGACCCTGTCTCAAAAAACCCTACAAAAAACCAAAAACATGATTCCAAAAGCATAAACCATGAAAGAACAAAATGGATAAAGTGGACTTCATCAAAATTTAAAAATTTTTGCTTTACAAAGGACACTGTTAAGTGAATGAAATGCCAAACTACAGATGGGGGAAAATATTTGCAAATCACATATCCAACAAAGGATTTTTATCCAAAATACATAAAGAACTCTTAGAACACAATTGTTAAGAAAATAGCCCAGGCCGGGCGTGGTGGCTCACGCCTGTAATCCTAGCACTCTGGGAGGCCGAGGCGGGCGGATTGTTTGAGCTCAGGAGTTCGAAACCAGCCTGAGCAAGAGCGAGACCCCGTCTCTACTAAAAGTAGAAGGAAAATTAATCGGACAACTAAAAATATGTAGAGAAAATTAGCTGGGCATGGTGGCGCATGCCTGTAGTCCCAGCTACTCGGGAGGCTGAGGCAGGAGGATCGCTTGAGCCCAGGAGTTTGAGGTTGCTGTGAGCTAGGCTGACGCCACGGCACTCACTCTAGCCTGGGCAAAAGAGTGAGACTCTGTCTCAAAAAAAAAAAAAAGAAAATAGCCCAATTTAAAAATGGGCATAAGATTTAAATAGACACCTCACCAAAGAGGATATATGGATGGCAAATAATTACATGAAAAGATGCTCAGCATCTTTAGCCATTAGGTAGGTGCAAATTAAAGCTATGATGAGATACCCCTACACACCTCTTAGAATACATAAATTTAAAGAAACTAGAAGACAATACCACGTGGAAGAGTAGCTAGAACTCCCGGGCATTGCTGGTGGGAATGCAAATGGTATGACCACTCTGGAAAACAATTTGGCAATTTCTTATGAAGTTAAACGTGCTTACCGTATGACCCAGCAATCTCACTCCTAGGTATTTGCCCTAGAGAAATGAAAAGTTACATTCACACAAAAACGTGAATGTTTATAGCAGCTTTCTTCGTAATTGTAAAAAACTGGAAACAGCCCAAATGTTCTTCAGTGGATGAGTAAACAAACTGTGCTACATCCATACAATGGAATACTGTTCTGCAATAAAGAGGGACAAACTACTGATGCACTCAAGCAGCGACTTGGATGAATCTTAAAGGCATAATGCTAAGTAAGAGAAGCCAGTCTCAAGAGGTTATGTATTAATACTCCATAATTTCATTTATAGGCATTCTTGAAAAGACAAAGCTATAGTGGTGGAGAGCAGGTCATTGGTCGCTGGGGGTTAGGGGAGAGGGTGACTCCAACGGGCAGCATGAGGCAATGCTTTGGGGTGATGGGGCCGTTCTGTATCTGGAGTATGGCGGTAGTTACATAGATCTGTACATGTGTTAACATTCATAAAACTGCACACCCAAAAAAGTTTTACTACATGTTAATTTGAAAATAAAACAAACTCTCATACCCTGCAGAAGTTGCTCTAAGGTGCAAAGTATAGAACTAACGCCTTAAAATAGATAAATGTAGCATAAAAACAATTAAAATGAAAAAAATTCATGAAGTCCACTCCCTGTCAGTATGTAAGTAAACAGCAGAAGAAATTTGCCACAGACGCTGACCACCGGCTTTTTACAGACCTGACTGCAAAAGCCTGTTGAAGTGGCTTTTACATCATTTTTTGAAAACTTAACCACTAACTTGTAAGAAGTTGCACAAAGTATCTGTGTTTATTTCGATAAAGCTTTTAATACAAATTTTCATTATTTTCCTTGAAATTAAACTTTGATTCTCCCAATTATTTTAGTTTGCTCTAGCTCAACATGGTGATTCTGGGAGTGCCCTTGTGAAGGAGGCCGAGTTCTCAGGTGGGAGGCTCTAGGTGGGGCAAGCTTTCGATGAGAAGCAGGGCGTTGCACCTGAGCCTTTCGGCAGTGTCATTTCTGGGGCTTAATAGATGCTCAGGGCGCACCCCGAGGAGAGTTAGGAAATTCAGAATCAGTGTGTTTGGGCCAGGGCCTGGACAGCTGTGCGTGTCTGTGTGTGTATGTGTTTACAGCTCTGCAGTGATTATGCTCAGCAGCCTGTTTGAGATCCCATGGGTGGAATGGGAGTCAGACACAGGCAGGCAGGGGTGATGGAACTGGGGTGCAGGAGGGGGACACGAGAAGGGTGACTCCTAGAGGTGGTGACTCCTGAGCCAGACTCCTGAAGGACATGGAGAATCACAGACAAGAGGGAGGAGGGTGTGGACTGGGCTGCAAGCATTTGGGACTGGCAGGGGAGATGGGAGAGGATTCCGGGGCAGAGTGAAGAACAGCTGGAGGCCCCATACCAGGGAGAGGGAGTGAGACTGGCTTTTAAGTCGGATCTCTCAAGGACAGGTCCATGGCCACCTGAATGAGAATCACCTGTGAAGAGCTGCCTACAATGCAGCTGTCCTGGGCTCCATCCGCACCAGACATTCTGAGGCTGGGACCTGGACTCCATCTGCACCAGACATTCTAAGTCTGGGGCCTGCGGTTTTAACCAGTGACCAAGGGATTCCTTTGCACTGTGCAGTCAGAGCCACTGTGATGGGAAGTGGGGCCACCAAAGAGTTTCCTACTAAGAGTTTGCTTCATTTGTGTGTGTCTTTCACTGGTGTTTCCTAACATAGCTCACTCCTGGAAACCATTGCCAAGCCTTGCCTTTGGGAACACTGTTGTCTTTTTCAGGTTTCCTGGGGAACCAGTTTGTGGACTAGCCAAAAAATAGCAAACCCTTCTGCAGGTGTCTCTTCATACAAGCATCATGTTTTTCTAAAAGGAAGTGGATCGTTTGTGTGGGGCCCCGGGCCTGCTAGGTTTTTGTTGGAGAAGAAAAAGGTGAGGTGGGGTCTGCCCTGGGGAAGAGGCGGCGCCTGACAGTTTCTGGTGTCCTTCTCTAGGAGCAGCAGCCAAGCTGGACAGACGACCTGCCACTCTGCCACCTCTCTGGGGTTGGCTCAGCCTCCAACCGCAGCTACTCTGCTGATGGCAAGGGCACTGAGACCCACCCGCCAGAGGACAACTGGCTCAAGTTCAGGTGTGCCTGCCAGTCTTGCTGTCCCGGGCACAGAAAGTTGGTTTGCAAGCAAGGAAAGGCACCCAGCTTGTTGCTGTCTTGTATGGGACTTGCCGGTGAGATGTGGACCGTGGGAGGTGGCCTCCCTTGCTGTCTCTTCCACAGCTGGACTTCAGACTAGCTGAGGGTCTGCTACAATGGGGGATATGGAAGGAGCATCCAGAAGGTCATAGCCAGAGTGACGTGGGGGGAACAGGCGGGCATCTGAAGCTACAGCTGCTGTATCTTCAGTCTCCCCAACTTCCTCTCCCTCCACCTCTGTGAGCCTCTGGTCTTAGGTCTGCCTTTTCCCTCTGCTAGGAGTGAGAACAACTGCTTCCTATATGGGGTCTTCAATGGCTACGATGGCAACCGGGTGACCAACTTTGTGGCCCAGCGGCTGTCTGCAGAGCTCCTGCTGGGCCAGCTCAACGCAGAGCACACTGAGGCTGACGTGCGGCGCGTGCTGCTGCAGGTAGTGGTGCTGGGGGGCTCGCGGGGACCCAGCCGAATCATATCCCCCCTGCCATTCTCCTGGAGCTCAGGCCCTGCAACTATAAAGTATTGCCAGGGTTAGTCTGAAGATCCTGCTGGCTTCTTCACCCCCGCAGAGGAACAGCTCTGGGAGTAGCTTCCAGGGGCAGGGGCTGCCCTCCCCAGGAGTCCAGGACCAGGAGGCGAGCAGCAGGCCTTCCATGGCTGGCAGGGTTGGCTCTGAAGGGGGTACTGCTGGAGGAAGGGGAGTTTAGGGATGTGAGTTTGGACAGAGGTGTGCAGTGGGGGCAGGGCAGGGCCTGGTAGAAATGGGGTCATTTAGAGGCATCCCTTTCCTTTGGATGTGGTCTGGTGGTGCTCAGCCTCGAGGGGCTGAAAGCATCCCTGGACATTGGGGAAAAGACCTTGCCTCCCCACCTCTGATTGGCTACTGCCCTCATTGGCCAATTCTACCTTTCTGCTTGCTCCAGTTTGGGGGTTTTCCCCCTGGCATCCCCTTTTTAAAGCATGTCTAGAAGCATTTTGTTGTAGTTGAGAGCATGGATTCCTGGTCCTCAAGAATAGTGATCTCAGCCTCTTCCTACCCTTATGGCCTCTGTGCTCCTGTGCCAGTGATTCTCAGCAGATCCCACGCCCAGGGGAAGGTGTCAGTGTCACCATTGTCCAGGGGCCAGCAGGATTTGACAGAAGCCTCTCAGGAAGAGGTTGTAGTTACCATACAAGCTGTCATCTATCTGGTGGTTTCTCTGAGCCTGGTGCTGTGCTAAGGGTGGATTAACTTACTTTGTGCTCAGAACACCACTTACCTCCGTCGCATAGATGAGGCTGAGGCGGCAGAGCTGGAGTTCACACCAGGTGGTCTGTTCCAAGGCTGTGCTCGTGGCCTCTGTGCGATCTTCTGCCTCTGGTCCCTCTACAGTGCCACCTGTGCAGTGCGCCCACCCTGTGGGGCTGAAGGTCTTTGTCAAAGACCTTGGTCTGGGCCGGGCGCGGTGGCTCACGCCTGTAATCCTAGCACTCTGGGAGGCCGAGGCGGGTAGATTGTTTGAGCTCCGGAGTTCGAAACTAGCCTGAGCAAGAGCGAGACCCCATCTCTACTAAAAATAGAAAGAAATTAATCGGAGAACTAAAAATATATAGAAAAAAATCAGCTGGGCATGGTGGCACATGCCTGTAGTCCCAGCTACTCGGGAGGCTGAGGCAGGAGGATCACTTGAGCCCGGGAGTCTGAGGTTGCCGTGAGCTAGGCTGACACCACGGCACTCTAGCCTGGGCAAAAGAGTGAGACTCTGTGTCAAAAAAAAAGACCTTGGTCTGCAGGAAGCAGCAGGTGCTTTGCAGTGCCGGGCCGGGGGCAGAAGTGCTGCGTGTAAAGCCCCCATCACATGAGGCCCTGCAGGGAATACAGTGAATTTGTCGCTGTTTTATTAATAGCATTTTAGCATCAGGTGACATTGGTGTTTTGAACCAGCCTTTGCCCTGTCCTCTGCACCTCCCCCCCACCCCCCAGGCCTTTGATGTGGTGGAGAGGAGCTTCCTGGAGTCCATCGATGACGCCCTGGCTGAGAAGGCGAGCCTCCAGTCCCAGCTGCCGGAGGTAATCTCCCCAGCCTGCACTCTGGGAGAAGCAAGTCAAGGCCTGGTTTTGCTTTTGCTAGGAGCAAGGACTCATCTGCCTTGTCACTTGCAGACCGTTGACATACTGGGCCAGAGCAGCAGGAGTTATGGGAACAGTTCCTGATGGGGGGCGCTGGCGAGTGGTGATAGGTTTCTACTTGAGGGGCCTCCCTGGCCCTCTGCGGGCACCTTCACCCTGAGGCTCAGCATTGGGTGGGCAGTGATAGGCGAAGACCTTTCCGGGGCCTTCAACTTGAATCGGTCCACACCTGTTCACTCACCTGCTCACATCACCCACCAGCACTTGCAGGGCCGGCCTCTGCGTTCTGGTTCTCTGAGTTAGGTCATCTCTGGCTCTCCTGGAAGAACCCTGCCCTGGAGCTGCAGCACAGGCGTCAGCCTTGCTCTTTAGGGAGGGGAGGGTTTGTGAGATGGTCCCAAGGCCCCATGTGCTCTGACCTCTCTGATGATGGGTTCCTAGGGTGTCCCTCAGCACCAGTTGCCTCCTCAGTACCAGAAGATCCTTGAGAGACTCAAGGTGTTGGAGAGGGAGATTTCAGGAGGGGCCATGGCTGTCGTGGCGGTCCTTCTCAACAATAAACTCTACGTCGCCAATGTCGGTGAGCTGCCCTTCTGTCCCGGGGCGGGCAGTGAGGGCTGGGGGAGAGGAGGTCAGCCGCAGGGGTCGGTGTGTTATTTGGCGATGTGCTTTCCAGACACTTAGATGCGTTGATCCCAGAGTCAGCTTATAGCCAGTCTGGTTTCATCTGTAGCCCTTTGTCCCCACATTATTTTGAAGCAAACCCCAGACATTGTCATGTTATCTGTAAATATTTCAGTATATGCCTCTAGAGAAAAGGTCTTTTTTATTAAAATCATAATCCTAGGATTAGGCTGCAAAAGTCAAACCTAATTCCTTAGTATCATCAGCTGTCCCTGACTGGTGACTCTCCCCCGTGTTCTAAGCCCGTTTTACTCTTTTGATGTGTGTCCCTGTGTGAGATGCCTGCTTTTTCTCTCTCTGTCTTTTCAACGTGTCCTATTTTTCCCTATACTTGGTCTTTGCTTAGCTGCCCCAATTCTGCTGCAGGTACAAACCGTGCACTCTTATGCAAATCTACGGTGGATGGGTTGCAGGTGACACAGCTGAACGTGGACCACACCACAGAGAATGAGGATGAGCTCTTCCGCCTTTCACAGCTGGGTAAGTGGGGAGAATGCCTGGTGGGGTCGGTGGGAGTGGGCCCGGCCCCCGTGGGCTCGCCCTAGCCCTTCCTTTGTAGCCTGGGTAGACAGGGGCGTGTAGTGGAGGGACTGTGACCTGGGCTCTGGGACCAGCCTGCCTGGGTTGGATCCTAGCTCTGCTGCTTACTAGTTGGTGACTGGAACTTACTGAAGTTTTCTGTGCCTCAGTTTCCTCATCTGTGTAATGAGGATAATAATAACCTACCTCAAGGTGTTGTGAGGATTAAATGAGTTGGTTCATGTAAAATGCTTCCTAGAGTACCTGGCACATAGCAGTTACTGACAGTTATTGGTGGAGACCAAGAAAGGCCAAGAAGTCCTGCGATTCCAGCTGCCCGCAGTAGCCTCTCCCTCCCTTCTGGGGGCCCGCGGGGGCAGAGGCAGTGCTGGGCGGTGCTGGGCAGTACTAGAGTGGCTGTGGAAGGGGATCTGGGTGGGGATGTCCTGATGGGGATGGGGACTGAGGACCTTGGGGACTTGGGTTAGCTGCTTTCCAAGGCACCCTGGTGTTGTCTTCCTTTCCTATTCAGTGGGAACTCACTGCCTGGTTTTCAAGCATTTGTCCCTGTCCCTTTCTTTTTGCTCTTTATGAACAAGGAATGGGATTGTTGTGTCGTTCCTCCTCTGACAGGTTTGGACGCAGGAAAGATCAAGCAAGTGGGGATCATCTGTGGGCAGGAGAGCACCAGGCGCATCGGGGACTACAAGGTCAAATACGGCTACACGGACATTGACCTGCTCAGGTAGGTGCCAGCCCAGCTGTCCCCCGTTTGTTTGTAAGATCAGAGGCACAGGGCAGAAGCAGATTTTAGGCTCCAGTGACAGAGGTGCAATTAAAGTAGTTCAGAGCCCAAGGCGACTCTTTCTTCCTCCCAGGGAGGTTGGTGTGGGGCGGGCCCTGGGCCCAGCAGGCCAGGAGCTGGGCTCCTACAGAGCTGGGCTGGCAAGGGGTCAAGTTGGGGAGCTGGGCTAAAGCCAGGGGCAGCAACCAGTGCCATAGGGCCTGGCAGGAGAAGCCAGCATTGGCATGAGATGCCTGACATGGACAGGGATGGATGGACCAGAGGCCTGTTGGTCAGTGCTGCCCATGGTTGGGGCTAGGGCAAAGGTGTGAGACGCATTGTAATTCCCTCCAAGGACACCGAAGTGCTTGTGGCAGCAAAAGGGACAGTAATGATAATTATGAGTTTTTGTTGTGCCAAGCCTGGTCACAGTTCCATACGTACATTCTGTTATTCATTCCATACTCAGGCCCACGAGGTAGTTACCGTCACCACCCCGAAGGTGTTTTCATGAGAGGAAACTGAGGCATGGGAGACATAAGGTAGCCTGCCCTGATCAGAGGGCCAGTAATGGACTGAGGCAGACTCGAAGGCGGGCAGCCTGAATTTAGAGCCTGTGTCCTTAACTGCTGGCTCACCTGTGTGTGAAATGGTGGTTGGGAGACACGCAGTGTATTTGCATTTAATGTCATGGCCAGAGCCCTGGAGGAATCATGCCAAAGACGCCATCAGCAAAGGCCAGGCCTTGTGGCTTAGAAATCACATGTTAAAACTCCTTACCCTTCCAAGATTTAGACAATTGAGCTGGGAACTTTTGTCCCTATTTTGTGGGGTTCTGTTTGCTTTATTGGAAAGTCATCTGTGGTTTATAATGCTTCAAATGTTGCTGGGATCTATACAGAGAGAGGGAATCTTCTTCCCACCCCGAACCAGGACTCCCTCCCAGAGGCTGCTAGTTTCTGTGTATCCTGCCCTCTGATCTCTGTGCACATGCACATATGCACACATGCGTGTGTTTCATGGGGTCTGAGGCCAGGCGTCCTCTTCAGGACACCCACAGATGCTCCACACCCTGCCCAGTGTCCTGCCCTGCCCTCTTTTCTTTTCTTTTCTTTTCTTTTTTTTCATTGGCATGTGAAGTAAAAGCTATTTTCTTTTTTTTTTTAAACCTTGAGATATAACTGCCACACACAAAGTTGGACATATTTAATACATACAACTTGATGAGTTGGGGATAAGTTTACATACACCTCACTGTTGTCAGTAAAGATGCCCATCCCCGGCCAGGTGTGGTGGCTCACGCCTGTAATCCCAGCACTTTGGGAGGCTGAGGCAGGAGGATTGCTTGAGGCCAGGAGTTTGAGACCAGCCTGGGCAACACAGACCCTATCTCTACAAAAAATTCTAGAAATTAGCCAGACACAGTGGTGTGTACCTGTAGTCCCAGCTACTTGGGAGGCTGAGGTGGGAGGATCACTTGAGCCTAGGAGTTTGAGGCTGCAGTGAGCTAAGATCACACCACCGTACTCCAGCCTGGGCAAGTGTGAGATGAGTGAGACCTCATCTTTAAAAAATAAAAATTAAAAAAAAAGAGGCCTATCCCTCTGTTCCTGCACATCTTACAGTCAGGCGACATCATTCTTTGCAGCTGTCAGTAGGATTCCGACTCCTACTGACAGACCCTCAGGATGTTTCCAGACTTTACTCTTCTGAGTATTGTTGCCAGGAACTCCTTGTATACGCGCCTCCCTATGTACTTACATGTTGGAACTTTTTGACATTTAATGACTCTGATACCACATCAGTAAATAATGATTCGTGTGCAGGTCGAGTGTGTTTGGGGTCTTAGTTGGCTTGGACACCTGTCTTGGAGGAGCCCAAGTGATAGCAAAAGGAACAGTCTTTTAAAAAATAACCTCTCCATCTTGCTAGCCCGTGCCCTGCCCTGCCACTGCCCAGGTTCTGTGGACAGGAGGTACAGAACCGGCCAGAATGAGGCATTTGACCTTTGCCCTCATGACCTCTGCTGCCTCCCAATTTTTCTGGTCCCTCTGAGTTTTGTTTTAGTAGGTACTGTAAGAAGACAGGTGTGTTTTCTGATTTTCTCTTTCTTCTATTTCTTTTCCTCTCATCAGGTTGTGTGTTTTATTTTACATTCTGGGTATAGATTCCTCCCCTCAGCAGAATCAGCGTCCACCTGGGGCCATTCCAAGCAAAGCTCTTCCCTCCACTCTCTCCCCATAGTGCTGCCAAGTCCAAACCAATCATTGCAGAGCCAGAAATCCACGGTGCACAGCCTCTGGATGGGGTGACCGGTTTCCTGGTGCTGATGTCTGAGGGGCTGTACAAGGCCCTGGAGGCAGCCCACGGGCCTGGGCAGGCCAACCAGGTGAGCTGGGCCTGAGTGAGCCAGTGACTGGGGAGAACAGCTGACTTGCAGGCTGCCTGGCCACTGGGAGCTCTGATTCTCAAGTTCTGTCTCTGGGTTCAAAGTGGTGGCCCACACCTGTAATCGCACAATTTGGGAGGCCAAGTCAGGAGGATTGCTTAAAGCCAGGAGTCCAAGACCAGCCTGGGCAACAGTGAGATCCCATCTCTACAAAAAATAAAAAAGGCTGGGGGAAGGAAAAGCCCAGAGGTCTGAAAACACCCACTTACCCAAAAGCTTCGCTCATTCTAGGCTTGAAGCAGTGTTGGTCCCCAGGGCCTGAGCGAGGCCTTCAGGGAAGATGATGAGGAGGAAGTAAATTTCCGCAGCACAGCATTGCTCTGGGCCCCTTGAGAAGAGGCCTGGGCCAGGAGCAGAGTCCAGAAAGGGGTGTGGCCTGCTGCACAGCCCCCTGGCTGAGTCGTAATTCCCGTAGTCCATCACATCCTGCCCTGGGGCTTTGCTCCCCTCTCTGGGTGGCAGGCGATTTACCGTCCATTCCTCATCTCTGTAGTGGGGATGGTGACATCTGCCTTTGTGGGAGTGTGGTAAGGTCAGGTGTGGTAAACGTAGATCCTCGGCCAGTGGGAGCTGCTTATTTTTCCTGTACCTTGGAGTATACACAGCAGACAGTTGTCACCAAAGCATGACCTTGAGACAGTCACTGCAGGGGTGATTTTGAAGGGAAGCTGCCTTTATCTAACCTTGGATTGCTGAGTGGCTAAGAAAAGTTCCTGTTGTATTCTTTCTTCTGTCTGTGATTCTTATAGGAAGATAACCTTTTCTGCTTTGTCCTTTTTAATGAAAAATCAGGAAGAAAAAGTTTTAAGTGCCTAACTATGCCCTGATCCCTGTGTTGAGTTTTTCACCTATTATGTCTTACCATTCCTTCCAGCAGCCTGTAACGCAGAGGGCAGGGGCTTACTCCCACGTGGAGCCGGGAACTTGGGGCCCATGGGGTTCAGGGTTTTGCCTGAGGTGACATAGCTGGTTAGTGATGGAACTGAGCACCCCCCAGCCATGTCCAAGTCGTTTCCTGTCACCTGCTCCTGCCCTCCTACCTCTAAGAGACTAGGTCAGCCATCATACAGAGCATTGTTTGTTTGTGTTTGCGATCTGTTGATGTGATTTTTTTTCTTCCTTTTTTGTTTTTTTCTTTTTGGTCTTCATGATAGAATTATCCAGTGGTTTCTACTTACTAGGTTCTAGGGTACAGATAGTCCCTGACTTGTGATAGTTCAACTTAGGATTTTCCCACTTTTATGGTGGTGTGAAATTAATATGCATTTGGTAGAAAGTGTACTTCAAGTACCCATACAATCATTGTTTTTCACTTTCAGTACAGTATTCAATAAATTACATGAGATAATCAATACTTCATTATAAAATAGGTTTTGTGTTAGGTGATTTTGCCCAACTATAAGCTAATGTAAGTGTTCTGGGTGCAGGCTAGGCGAAGCTGTGCCGTTCAGTAGGTTAGGTGTATTAAATGCATTTTTCAACTTACGCCATTTTCAGCTTGATGGGTTTATCAGGACGTAGCCCCATCCTAAGTCCAGAAACATCTGTACACTAGACAGTGACTTCTCTGAGGGCAGGGACCGTGTCTGCATTCCGTATCCCCAGAATGCATCCTCACAAAACGCCTGGCATATCACCGCCTACAACGAGTTTGTTCCAGGAAAGAAAGCTTGGTAATAACGACAATCTATACTGGGCTTTTTAATAGTCTGCAGGGTGCTCTTGCATCCATTGTGTTATTCAATACTCACAGTAACTCAGTGAGCTGCATATTATCCCCATTTTAGAGGTGTGGAAGCCAACAATCAGAGAGATTGCAGGGTCTAATGCCTTTTATAATGAGAAAGTTCCAGAAAGATTATCCTGAATACCTTGAAAATCTCAGATTGCAAGCTTGGCTGGCAGGGACTTCCTCCACCTGTGGAGCCAGTGACTCTTGAGTCTCCTGACTCAGAGCTCTGGAGTTAGGGCCCCAATCCTGGGCCACCCCTTGTTCCTCACGAGGTTCTTGCTCCCCCGTCCTCCAGGAGATCGCTGCGATGATTGACACTGAGTTTGCCAAGCAGACCTCCCTGGACGCAGTGGCCCAGGCTGTGGTTGACCGCGTGAAGCGCATCCACGGAGACACCTTCGCCAGTGGTGGGGAGCGTGCCAAGTTCTGTCCACGGCACGAGGACATGACCCTGCTGGTGAGGAACTTCGGCTACCCACTGGGCGAAATGAGCCAGCCCACACCGACCCCGGCCCCAGGTAGGTGTGCTGTGTGGACTGGCCGTGCCTGAGGACGCCATGGGGGGCCGGAGGTGGGTGCAGAGCAGCTGAGGCAGTGGCCTCGCTGCTTGGCATGGAAATGGAGTTGGGAGGCCTGGCTTAGAGTGGTTCTAGTCCAGGCTCTCTGACTGTCAGCCTTTCTGAGCTGTGTGCTGATTTTTGCCTTTTGTCTGTAAAATGAGGATAATACCACCTTCCCTGACTGCCTCCTAAAGACCTGAGTGTGTGAACAAGCGATTTGCAGAGCCACAAGGCCATGTAGTAGAGACGAGGGCTACCACTGGTTGAGGGCCTGCTATGTGCCAGGTGCATTATCTGTTATTTCCTTTGGTCCTCATTAGCAATCCTAGAGACAGATGGCACCCCCATTTTTCAGAAGAGGAAACTGAGGCTTAAGAAAGAAGGGGCCTAGTTGAAGTTGGGCATGTGGACAGATGGTCAGGCCCCAAAGCCTGGTCTGTCCCTGGGCCACATTGTAGGAACTGGGGGGTACAGGGATGACATTTTACTTTGTACCTTTTTTTTTTCCTTTACTGTACAACTCACAAACGGACTTTCTGCCATTTTAATTCTTAAACAAGTCGCCTGGGAAAAGAAGTGAATGTTCTTTTCTTGTGCTCCCTCCCAGAGCTGCTTAGTGTTAAGACCTTCAGTTCCTGAGGGCTGCATTTCTTTTCCTTTTTTAAACAAGCAAACCCTAGAACCCAAGCGTCCACAGATGGGTTTGTTCTCCCATGGACACCAGGGTTGCTGGAGTTCCTCTGGCTTGTTGTTGTTGCAACTGTATTTTTATTGGGTCAGCCTCCACTAGGAGCAAACTTATCCTCTGGATTGAAGCGTCTGTGGGAAGCTGGGCAGTAACCCTTTCATTGAGGCAACTCGAGCACTTGACTCTGTTCCTGCTTTGAGTAGCAGCAGGCTTTCCTGCTGAAAGGAGGTCTCAGCCTGGCTGGAAGAGTGTCTGCCAAGGAACACTCCTCCTAAGCTGTCCCAAGGGGTGGGGGTGGGGGTCACACTGGGGCTTGGGAAGCCATGGGGGGCCAGGCATGGCCACCACCCACACTCTCAGCCCTCAGACACCACCCCTGCCAGGCCTTGAGGCAGCTCTGTTCCCACTAGCCCGGCTCCCCTCCTCAGCTGCTGCCTATGCCCACTGCCGTCTTCCTCCCAAAGCTGCAGGGGGACGCGTGTACCCCGTGTCCGTGCCTTACTCAAGCGCCCAGAGCACCAGCAAGACCAGCGTGACCCTCTCCCTCGTCATGCCCTCCCAGGGCCAGATGGTCAATGGGGCCCCCAGCGCACCCACCCTGGACGAAGCCACCCCGACCCTCACCAAGTAAGCCCCATGCCCCTCACCAAACCTATGCCCCATGGTGTGTCCTGGGGACAGCCCAGGTTACCTAGGCAGAAATGGCCACAGAGCCAAGTCCTGTGGCTGAGTATCCGAGGCGGAGATGCCCTGGGGTCCTGTGTCTCCCGAATCCCCCAGCTCCATCCCAGGGAGGGAGGTCTCCCTGGAAGCTGAGCAGGAGGCCCAGCTGGACTGGTCAGCGCTATTGGATCGAGGCCTGGGATGGGCTGGAGGTTTGGGGGCAGGGTGGGGACAGACGGGGTATCCAGTCAGGTAGCTGATGGTGACAACCTGCTGCTTGTGTTTTCTCGTGGGCTCCATGACTAGTTTTCATTCAACAGGAAAGTTCTCTTGTTCTTTTCTCCCATTTTGGAGTATGTGATGTAGGGTCGCCTTCCTGTGGTATCCATGCTTGGGGGACATTTTTGGCCTGTACTGGCTTGTCCTGTGCTCTCTGACTAAAATGTCCAATTTTAGCTTAGAAGTGAGTTAAGTTTAAGGCGGGGGTCGGGGGAGAGGCGGTGGCAGCAGCCTGGGGTGAGGGGTGTGGGCAGGCCCCCCAGCTGCAGACCTGCCTGACAGGTCTGGAGTCTGCCCCACCCCTTCACCTCTGTGGAATGCACCCCCCCACACCCTCCACACAGGAGACCAGGATCTGGTTTCCACATTCCAGCCCTGCATGGAATAATAGAGATGCCACACCCAGCCCACGCTGAGGAGATGAGGATGGAGCTGAGCAGGATGTGGCCAATTAGAAGGGCCCTGGGGAGGGAGTGGCCTTGTTGGCCTCTGCCTCACCCAGCACCTTCCTTTCCGCCTGCGCCCATGTTGTCGCTGCTAACGGCGCAGCTGCCACTGGCCTGGCAGGGCCTGCCAGGCAGCGGCATCTTGAGTGCCGGAGAGGGCGGCCTCCCCACCTCCCCTCCGGGCTGCCCAGAGGAAGCCTCCCGCTGTGTCCACAAGGTAGAGTGTGATTGCTGTGGCCACAGACAAGGCGGGACACATGCCCTCCTCCTCTGCCTCTAACCCCTGGCCCCAGTCAGCCTCTTGCCTCCCCCCAGCATCTGAGCAGTAGTCGTGGCCTCCGGTGGTGGGTAGCGAAGGGAGGGAGCAGAGGAAGGTTTCCTGAAGGAAGACACCCCACCGGCCTGCGACGAGTGTGGGACGGGCAGGGGAGACTGGAATGGTGCTTGGTAGCTCAGCGCTGCCCAGCAGAACGTCCTCTGACGGTGGGAATGTTCCGTGTCTGTGCTGTCCACACGTGGCTACTAAGCATTTGAACCAAGTGTTCCATTTTATTTAACTTTAGTTAATTTAAGTAGCCACGTACAGCTAGTGCTTTAAAAATACGTTTGACTTTTTATTTGTCTCTAAGAGCATCTGGCCAGGCTGGCTCTTATGGTCTCCTCTCCCAGAAAGGCCTGCAGCCTGAGGGACTGGTAGAGGCAGGACTGTCCCCAGCTGGAAGCCAAGGCCCGCTTGACCTAGCTGCCCCTGACTGCCCCCCTCCTGTGGTCCTGCAGCCAGAGCCCGACCCTGACCCTGCAGTCCACCAACACGCACACCCAGAGCAGCAGCTCCAGCTCCGACGGGGGCCTCTTCCGCTCCCGGCCCGCCCACTCTCTCCCGCCTGGTGAGGATGGCCGCGTCGAGCCCTATGTGGACTTCGCAGAGTTTTACCGCCTCTGGAGTGTGGACCACGGCGAGCAGAGCGTGATGACGGCACCATAGTGCAGCCAGGAAGCGCAGCCCGAGCAGGGCCTGGTGTGGGGTCGAGGGGTCCGGTGCTGGGACATGACAGGGATTAGCCTTTTCCCAATATTTGCCTGGGCCACGGTGGCCAGTGGGTGTCCTGTCCTCAGCCTGCGTCACATTTTATCCCACAGCTCTTCGGGGCTGTAGAGGGTCTGAATGCAGCCTGGACCTGTGTTCCGCACCTTGCACAGGAGGCTGGAGGCCACCCCCTCCTTGGCAGCCTCAGCCAGGACTGTCACTGTTGCTCAGAACAAAGGGCCCGAGTGCGGAGCTGTGGCTAGCCTGCGAGCCCCGCCGAGGGCTCCTTCAGCAGTGCGCGGCGGAAAGGGAAGAAGTGATCCCGTGAACCCCGACTGTGACAGGCCCAACCGACACTGCTCTCAAGGCCACCCCTCCTGCTGCCACTGCCTCCCCTGGAACAGCCTGTGGCTGCTATAAGTGCCCCTCACCTCTGGGTGGTGGTTTCTCCCCTTCTGCAGCCTCTCAGCCCTGTGCTCCTAGATCCAGAGTGGAACCCTGGGCCCCATTCCTGGACCTGCCCTAGTTGTCAGCGGTGAGGGTTCAGGAAGACCAGGGGAGCATTGGGGGTCTCGGACGATCACAGGGTGCGGGGCGGGTGGCAGGGAACCGAGGTGGCTGGTCTAGGAGAAGCACTGGTCTTGGAGCTGCCAGAGGAGAGTGGGCCAGGCACCTGGGCTTCCCAGGAGGTGGGCACACAGGAGACAGGGGTGTGCCCTGTTTGGGCTGCCGCGGTGGCTGCTCTTGTCAGGCCCTGTGTCAGGGTGAGCGGTAACTGCCTTGTGCTTCCGTCCTGGTGCCGGGGAGGACCAGGGCTGGTGGGGTGGCTGAGGCAGACAGTCTTCCATGGGTGACAGGCCTCTGCTGTCTGCCGCGTAGCAAGCAGGGCTCCCGAGTCAGGCAGTGGGCACTCGCTTGAAAGAGGGGAGGGTGGAAAGTGGCTCCAAGAGGGCGGAAGTTCTTTGAGACCCAGCACTCTGGGAGGCCGAGGGCTTTGGGGATGTGCCCTGTTTCTGCAGACACGGGGGAGGGGTCAGCCAAGGCCTGAGTTAAACTGTTTCACACGTGTTCTCTGCCTTTAGGGAGGGGGGTGCCCCCAGGGTTGTCTGCTGGGATCGGCATTTCTCTTTTCCGAGGAGGAAGCAGGCCCAGAGACGTGCACCTTGCGCAGGTCACACAGTGGTGGAGCCAGAGCTCAAACCTGTGGCCATTTTGTCAGTATCCAGGGCCCTGCTGGATTCTGCCCTCCCAGCCCCAGCCCCCTGTCCCACCGAGTCCCAGTGGAGCTCCCCAGGGACTCCTGCATGGCCTCTGAAAAGTCAAAGGCCCATCCCAAAGTCCCCTGCTACTCTGTGGTGCAGGGGTCCGTTTCCGGGCAGCCTGGTGCAGTGCCAGGGAGAGGTGGGGAAGCCACAGCACGGGCTGAGGGAAAAACGGATCTCAGCAGAGGGCCCTGACTCCCCCTCCACTTTGAGGCCATCTCTGTTCTGCAGGTGAGCGAATTTAAAGTCAGTCACAAAGGAGGCTTGGGAACAAAGGGAATTCTCTTCTGAGAATGTCTCTATGATGCCGTTTCGTCTCTAGAAATAGAATCACTTTCTTAATGCAATAAAGAAGTAATAAATGGTGGCGTTACACATTGTAGTGTTAGTAGTGCTATTGCTCGTGTCTCCTGTAACTCCCCTGCTCACTACCCTGGAGGGTAAAGAACTACACGCACCAGGCTGCTAAGCGGCAGGGCTGGGATTTGAACCCAAGCCCCCTGGCTGCGTTCCACACTGCCGCCCTCGCAGCCAAGGGGGAACATGGCTTACCTAGCATTCCCCTGGTCCCTGCTCACCCAGCTCCGTGCCCATCTGAATGGGGTGACAGAGCTTTCCCCGCTGCAGGCCAGGTCCTCTAGCCGTGGCCGTGGCAGGGCTGTCGTGCTGCCCCCACTCTTCCTGAGCGCAAGCCCAGGGTCTTGGCATGGGTGGTGCTGAGGCCACCCAGTGCTCGGGTCACTAGGGCAGAGGTCTTGTCCTCTTGCCAGCTAGTTTGCTTTATTTGGTTTTGTTTCGGTGAAGGATATTCTATAAATACTAGTCCATACAGTACCTCTTCCTGCTTTCTGGGACTTAAGAACTCATCCTCTAAGAAGAGCATCTGCGACAGAAGCTGAAACTGCATCTGCCTAGGAACAAAGCCAAGCTCTGTCTGGTGCGGTCTGAGGGTCCCAGAGGCCCCTCCACTCCCTGCTGGACAGGGCTCTAGGCAGAAGGCTCCGCCTGCAGAGCTTCTTTTCAGGATCTGTCCCCTCTCGGCTTTCCCAGCCGTCTCCTCCGGGGTCCTGATGACCACCATGGCCCCTGAACATCCCGAAGCCTCAGTGTCAGCCCAGCCACCTGAGAGACATGGTGAGTAGCTGAGGCACAGACGGGTTCAGGCACGCTCCTGGTCACGTGGCCACCGTCCAACCCCAGGCCTCACCCAGCACCTGCTCTGCCCTAGGTGTGGGGCTGGAGCCCTGCCCTGTTGGCCTTGTCCCCTGTGCCTGGCCTTGGTGTCATTTAGCTGCACTTGAGTCTGTCTCCTGGGGGCAAATGGAGATGAGAGAGGTACCATTTCAGCCCCTGGGTTCCCTTTGGTGGAGCAAGTGGGGGGGTAGCTGGGGGGCAGTTTAAGGACTGAAGGGCCAAGGGTCAAAACAAGGAAAAAGAGTTGTGTGGCCAGGGGCAGATCACTGTCCCCACCCATTTCTGCAGTGGTGTCTGGCGCAGGTGGGCAGGCTGCCAGCGCAGGGCTGAGGGCCTTCTCCAGCCTCGTCCGGCTCCTGCGGCCTCGATGGGGAAAGCACTTGGTTCCCCTGAGGCTGACCAGACAAAATCAGCGAGCCCTGCCCCCTGCCACCTGCCTGCTCCCTGTGCCCCTCGGCCCTGGAAGCCATCTGGTCCCTCCCAGCACAGGATTCAGCCACAGGCTGGAGCGAGGGCCCAGCCCTCATGCACCTGCCTGTCCCACGTCTGTCCTGGTCCGGTCCCCTAATTCTCCCGTGAGCCAGTTGCAGGGCCACAAAGCAGGCTGCCCAAAATACGCTTGTCAGGGCGTCCCCACCAGCGCTGGTGATGGCAGTAGGACCTGTCTGGAGGACTCCAGGCCACTCTGACTTTGATGGGAAGAACACCTGAGTGTGTTCCTGGCACAACTGGTTCCTTCTTGTCCCTCAGGTCTCAGCACAAACGCTGCCTCCAGAGAGAAGCTTGCCCTAGCGACCTGCTGCACACCTCCCTGTTCGGTTTTCTCCACGGAAACGCAACCGTCTGATGTTTCCTCCTCCTTTATCTGTGTCGCTTCTCTCACCCGCTAAGATACCCGCTCTGTGAGAGCAGGGCTTTGTCTCCCTTGTGCCGCAGGGTCCCAGCCCCACGGTCAGCGCCAGGTGCTCAGTGGTGCCTCGCAGGTGTGAAATGAGTGAATGAATGAGGAAATAGCCGTTGACCTTGGGTGAGTTGCTTAGGCTGGGCCTTGAGTCCTTCAAGTACAAGGTGACGATACGACCCACCTCTTGATGAGATCGCCTGACACATCTGAGTTGCCGTGGCCGTGAGAGGTAAAAACCAGCCCTGCCCTGGCCATGTGGAGACTGGGACGGGACGGGTTACGGGAGTATTAGCGGAGACGTCCACCCCCACCACACGCACCCTGAGAAGTCACGGACGGCGAAGGCCCAGCCTAGGCCGCGACGTGACCAGGGCTAAGTCGGCGCTACCTGCAGCCTCTAGAACCCAGATGTTGGGCGGTGGGTGTGGTTCTTGCCTCTTCGCAGCCCAATCGCAGACAGAGGCCATGGGCCAGGCTCCCAAACGTTCCCTTCGACAAGGGCCTCTTTTATGATCTTGCTTCTGGGCCTCTGTTTTGGAACCACACGAGGATGCAGATCCCTGCCAGTCCTGACGGGCTCGGCATGAGCGCACGCTTTGTTCCCACACAGAGGCGATGTCAGCCCAGAGCAGAGACAGGCACTTGACATTTCCACGGGCCTGGGCGGCCTCCTCGGGGACAGACCCCGTGTCTGGCAGCCCGCTCTGAGAAATACTGACACCAGTCATGGACTCCATTCCTACCTTCAGAGACCCCCCAGTGGGGTCAGAGGACCCCAAGCTGTATGGGCCAGTTGGCTAATCCAGCCCCTTCTTGTTCTGGTCCTCCCGAGTCACAGAGGGGCCCTGCCAAGGGCAGGGGTGGGCCTCAGAGCCCCATGGCTGGTTTCCACGTGCACTGTGATTAAGCTCCTGCACCATGGTGCTGAGCTCAAGAATCTTCCATGGCTCCAGCCCCCTCTGTCCTGGCACCGCATGGGAGTCACTGGTGTGTCCCCTCACCCCTGCCTGGACCCTCCTCCAGGCATCTCAGTGGCCTGGGCCAGCCCTGGGAAGTGGTTAAGGAGGGTCACGTGAGCATGAATGAATGACTAGACGAATTTCTCAGAGCAGAGCTTCTGGAACTTTATTGCAGGTAATGCCATTACCCTGCAGAAAGGTACTGCCCCCACCCCGGTACCCCCAGAGTTTTGGGATTTGTAAGAAATTAGATGTCTAGTCATTATTTTGAGTAGGTGAGTTTTGTAGTCAAATCCATACTATCCCTGTGCTCATTTTAGTACAAAAATAGCCTTAATCTTTTTCAAAAATAACATTTAAAAATTACTCATCAAGTAAAGTGATGCTTCCAGAAGAGCACCATGTCAATCCTGCAGGTTTACATCCCCCCACATCACAGGGAACCCCAGCAGGCCCCAGGCTGAGGGGCCCAGGTGACCCTAATGGGGGCCTGCGCAGCCTGAACCCCTGGGGCCTTCGCCCAGCCCACGGGGCAGAGATTTGTGCCTGAAGCTTCCCTAGGTCCTGTTGCTAGCACCCGTTTTGCAGGTGAGGAAAGAAGGCACAGACACGTTGAGGTTAGGCTTGGGCAGAGTGATCAGGAGACCAGAGTTCAGCTCCACTTCAGAAAGAACTTTCTAAGCCTTTGAATTGTGGACCTAGGAAGGGGCTGCCTGTGGGAGGTGTGGAGCCCCCCTTCATCACAGGTGTAAGCATCTGCACACCACCTGGCATCACCTGGGGCGGGGAGGATTGGCCCCCGACCCCAGCAGTCCTTCAGCAGTGAAGAGGGGCTGACTGCTAAAAACACAGATTCCTGGGCCCTCCGCTGAGTTCTCAAATCAACCCCCAGAGGGAGGCCCACGGATCCGGAGTCTCACAAAACCCCTGCGCTGTAGGCAGGTTCTTGCCTGGAGGTGGGACTAAGGGGCTCCCACCCCCAAGACCACATGACCCTTCCTGACTCGGTGATTCTGTAGGTGCTGCCTCTGGGTGCCCCTTGGAGAAGGCCCATAAATCTCTCTGCTCCCCATCTCGTCTCCAAATAAAGATCTACAGCTGTTTTTTGTTTTAAAAAACCTCAAAAAACTATTTAATGAGTTTTAACTGTTCTAGGCATGTAGCTGACATGGAATATCCCAGCAAGGAGGAGGTATCAATGACCCCATTATAGAGATGAGGAAACCAAGCCCCATGGGGTTAAGCAAGTTGCCCAAGATCACATGGGAGCATGGATTTGACCTCTGGTCTTTACGTACCGTGCAGTTTCCTCCTGATTTTCAAAGGCCCTTCCAGGCCTGTGAGGGGACTTGACAGCAGTCTCAGTGCCAGTTTCAGCTCCTGGAACACCCTCACTGCCCCAGTGTAGGCAGGCAGCTTTCACACCAGGGGCCCTCAGCTGAGATCATCCCGGGTTCGTCACCTGGTCTGACTTGCCCACTGGGATTAGGGGCAGGGACGCCACTGGGCCCTGCCCCTCAATTGCAGACCGGCGGGAGCCAGTCCCAGCCCTGTCCTGGAGGAGCTCCCAGCCTGGGGGGATGCCCCGGCCAAGGCTTAGGGGTCCCTGGAAGGTTGCCTGGAGGAAGCATCTTGAAGGGAAAGTGGGAGTCGGCTGGGTACAGGGGGAAGAGGCAGCCAGAGAGGCACGAACACAGGAGTGGGGTGACAGGCATTGGGGCTGGGGAGGCTGTAGGGGTCCTCCCGACATCCTCTTCCCGAGGCCTGGGGGGACTGCAAGCTTTTAACAGGGAGAGTGGGGCTGGGCTGGCAGGGCAGTGGAGGGGCTGCCATCGCCCATCTTGTCCAGGCCTGTCCCCCCTGAGGCCAAGCCTCAGCAGAGCAAGCCCAGAACACGGCCTGGAAGGTGGTGTGCGCCCGGGCAGCCTGCACGACGGCGAAGGGGTCTGAAGGCCCAGGCGTTTCAGGCCCCCCACCCGTCGGACTGAACAGAGCCCTCCTTGCATCTGTGATTTTGCCGACGCTCTCTGGCCAGAATTGCCATCCTCAGGGCCGACTCACGGTCACCTCCCTCTCTAGGACCCTCCCCACCCGGCCTCTCCCTGGGCAGTGTCCTCCCCAAGCAGCGGGTTATCTGACACTTGGTCTGCAGTGAACCTGGGGCTCCTGGAGAAGACCCACGTCCATCCGGTTCGTCGCTGGGTCCCAGCGCCCTGCACGGGGCAGTGTTTGTGGCGTTGAGTCGAGCTGGGCCCAGCTTGTAGGAGTGAAGGGGCACGACCCCCATCCAGAGTGGCTCTGAGCATGGGGCATGGATCATTGTGACATCCGTTAGCCTCTTCTCCAAAAAAAATATTTAAAATTCTTTTTTGTGCCTGTTGGCTTAAAGATGAATATATTAATATGTTAAAGTTTCTCTTTGAATAAAAGTTCATTTTTCCTTCTGATTTAAAAGGAAATAAAACATTTCTGTAAGCCCCTGAAAGCATGAGACTGTGCCTCCTGTGCCTAGTCAAGAAGTCGGCCCTGCCACGTGGGGACCAGCAGGGCCTAAGCCGGTTCCCTTTAGCGGTATGACCTGCGATGGGGGTCCCATCCCAGCCTTCCTCAACTTCCAAGCACCCTGGGGTTTCAGATCTGAAGGAGTTCAAGAACAGGTCAAAGAAATCCGGAGATGACAGCAGAGGGGTGTCCCTCACACTCTGTGCTCCTTCCTGCCTCCAAGCCTTGGCCCAGGCTGCCCTTCCCTCTTCCCTCTTCCCAGCACCTGGGCCTGCGGAGCCCGGCTGTGGGGCTCAGGGCTCGCTTGGGAGGGTGAAGAGGCCCAAGGGGGTCAGAGATGACTCGCAGTCACTACGGGAAGATAAACCACCTGGAAGTTCAGCCAGAGTGGGCCCTGAGACCCAGGCTGAGGGGGGACCCCTTCTGTCTGGTGGGTTCTGGGAGCTTTCCCAGAGCAAGTGGGCTGTGTGCTAGGCCCTGGGATATTTCTTCTTCTTTTTTTTTTTTTTTTTGAGACAGAGTCTCACTGTGTTGCCCGGGCTAGAGTGCCGTGGCGTCATCCTAGCTCACAGCCACACTCCTGGGCTCAAGCGATCCTCCTGCCTCAGCCTCCCGAGTAGCTGGGACTACAGGCATGCGCCACCATGCCCGGCTAATTTTTCTATATATTTTTCTATATATAGTTGTCCACCTAATTTCTTTCTATTTTTGGTAGCGACGGGGTCTCGCTCTTGCTCAGGCTGGTTTCAAACTCCTGAACTCAAACGACCCTTCCACCTCGGCCTCCCAGAGTGCGAGGATTATAGGTGTGAGCCACCGCGCCCAGCCGGCCCTGGGGTATTTCTAAAGGATGTGGGCTTCCTAGGACCGTTGGTCTAGTCTTGTCGTGACAACCTTGCTAAAGATGGAAGATTAAACACAGTCATCAACTTGCTGCTGAAACCCTGTTAAACCTACAGAAAGGGATTTTCTCTCTGTTTCTTTCTATTCTCCCTCCCTTCCTCCCTCCCTTCCTGGCATAAACCCATAAGAATGGGGCAGACAGAAAGGAGACGACACCCACCCCATTTTTTAAGCTGGAAAGTTGATACGGACCCACAACTGACTTAAGGGACACAGAAAAGCCACATCCCAAGTGTACAGGGATGGCGGCTGAGCACTAGCACGATTTACCCTGAAGAAACACCAAAGGCACGGCCTCAGCCAGCAGCCCAGGGTGGGGAGAACGAGGAGCAGTCAGGTCTCCAGACTCCCACCCAGAACAGCCAGGCAGTCCCCTCCTCAACCCAGCAGAAAGCCGGAGTCCATCCAGGGGTGGGACATAGCACAAAAACGAAGCCATGTGCCAGGTGCTTCTGGGTGCTGGGTCCAGCCCGTTCCCCTGCCTTGCTCCCAGCGGGCAGCCAGGCCTCCCCCTCCAGGCAGGACAGGGAGGCATCCTTGCTGGAGAATCTGATCCTCCTAAGAATAAAGTCCTGAAAATAGTGACCAGCGGGGGAGGGGCTAACGAGCGCTCCCCACACCTCCCTTCCGTGAGTGTCTGTCCTGCCACACCCTTAGCAGCCAGTCGACTCTGACAATGTATAGCTAGAACTTTTGAAAAGTAAAGTGAATATTTAGAGACAGAAGGAACCAGCCATTTCCCCATGACCCAGGGATTCTACTCCTGGGAAAAGAAAACATGTATCCGTACAGAAATGGTACACGAATGTTCACAGCAGCATTACTCATAATAGCCAAAAGGTGGAAACGACCCAAACGACCATCCGTAGATGGATGGTGAGCAGATGCTGGAGGAATAAAGTGCTGACGCGCACTGCATCATGCAAGACCCTCGAAAACACCATGCTAAGTGAAAGACGCCAGGCACGAAAGGCCCAGAAAGATCCCTTTTAAATGAGATGTCCATGATGGACAAATCCGTGGAGACGGAAAGCTGCTTAGTGGTTGCCAGAGGCTGAGGGAAGAGGGGGTGGGAGCGATCGCTGATCCATCGTGTTTTTCCCGGGTGATGAGGAAATTCGAAACCGGAGTGAGCTGGCAGTCGCCCCACATGCAAGAGGCGGTGGGGAGTGCACTGGTGCCAACTGCTCTCCCGCACATGGTTAATTGCATGTTATGTGAATTTCATCTCAAAAAAAAAATCCCAAGGCTTCCTCCTATTAGAAAGAAGAGCTCTAGGTGGCTCCTCTAGGCCCAGAAAGCACCTGGATTACCCTCTGGAGTTAATAGTCCAACAGAGAGATAATTTGAGCCCCATGCGCCGTTTTAGATGTTCTAGTCATCACATTTGAAAAGGTAAAAAGAAACAAGTGAGACTGATTTAACTGCTATTGCTTCTTTAACCCAATATAGCCAAAATAGTCTTTCAACACATAATCAATATAAAAATTAGGCTGGGCATGGTGGCTCACACCTGTAATCCTAGCACTTTGGGAGGCCGAGGTGGGAGGATTGCTTGAGGCCAGGAGTTTGAGACCAGCCTGAGTAACATAGCGAGACCCCATCTCTACAAAAAAATAGAAAAATCAGCCTCGTGTGGTGGCACATGGCTGTAGTCCCAGCTACTCAGGAGCTGAGGCGGGAAGATCACTTGAGCCTGGGAGTTTGAGGTTGCTGTGAGCTCTGATGACACCATTGCTCTCTAGTTCAGGCAACAGAGCGAGACTCTGTCTCAACATGTGTATGTATCTGTGTGTGTGTGTGTGTGTGTGTGTGTGTGTGTGTGTGTATAAATTACTAATGAGCTATTTTACATTCTCTTTCTTACTAAGTCTTTGAAATCCGGGTGTATCTTACCTACGCAGAACATCTCTGTGCAGGCCAGCACACTCCAGGGCTTTGTGGCCATAGCTCAAGGTCACCCCACTGGATCGTGCAGTTCTAGACTATTTCAGGCTGGAGTCCCTGGACACAATCTGAAGAGGATGAGAGGGTTAGATTTTAGTGGGCTCTGAGTCTATGAATTGAAAACAAATTGGTTGTAATCCAATTTAGGAGCATCTAACAACTGCCTTAAAAGTAAGTCCTAAATTAAACAGAGAATTACCATGTGACCCAGCAATTCCACATCTGGGTATACACCCCAAATAATTGGAAGCAGAGACTCAACCAGATAGTTGTACACTCACGTTCGTAGCAGCGGTGCTCGTCATAGCCAGAAGGTGAAAGCAACCCAGTGTCCACCGACAGGTGTGGATGAACACAACGTGGTGTATGCATACACTATGCAACGTTACTCAGCCTTAGAAAGGAAGACATCATGACGCCTGCTACAATGTGGATGAATCCCAAGGGCATTACGTCGAGGGCATAAGCCAGTCACAAAAGGACGAACGCTGCATGGTTTCACTCACATGAGGTCCCTAGAGTCGTCAAGTTCGGAGAAAGTGGAATGGGGTTGCCAGGGCTGGGGAGAGTGGGAAATAGGGAGCGAGTGTTTGACGGGTTCAGAGTTTCAGTTTTGCAAGATGAAAAGTCTAGAGATGGAGGGTGCTGATGGTACCACACCAATGTGAATGTACCTGATGCCACTGAATCGTGCACTTAAAAGTGGTCAAAATGGTACATTTTTTTTTTTTTTTTGAGACAGAGTCTCACTCTCTTGCCTGGGGCGAGTGCTGTGGCGTCAGCCTAGCTCACAGCAACCTCAAACTCCTGGGTTCAAGCAATCCTACTGTCTCAGCCTCCCGAGTAGCTGGGACCACAGGCACGCGCCACCATGCCCGGCTAATTTTTTCTACATATATTTTTAGCTGTCCTTTCCATTTTTTGGTAGAGACGGGGTCTCGCTCTTGCTCAGGCTGGTCTCGAACTCCTGAGCTCAGAACGATCCGCCCGCCTCGGCCTCCCAGAGTGCTAGGATTACAGGCGTGAGCCACCGCGCCCGGCCAAAATGGTACATTTTATGTTGTGTATATTTTACCACAACTGAAAAAAAATCCTGCTACCCAGTGAGTTTGGGGTTGTGCTGCCCAGGATGCGGACACTGTAGTCACTGGCGGCTAATCAGAAGGGTACGTGGAGACTCCGGCCGGGTGCGGTCCAGGGGTCCAGGCACTGCCCGCTCCCGGGGCAGGCGGGGAGAGGGGGGCCTGGCTGGGCCCCACGCTGTGGTCAAGGCCACGTGGCCCCAGGGAATCAGCTGCTCGTTGGGCACCTGGACAGCTGACTGCCCTGTCTGGTGAGAGCCAGGGAGGCCCCTTCCTGTTGTCAATTTGAATTTTTATTGGTTCCGTTATGTTCTTTATATTTATTTGCAAATTTTGTAAGGCAAATGTAAGCACGAGAGCTTTATACCCTGCTTGGTGTCTGTGCACGTTAAGAAACACTATAATAAAAATGATTGAAGACAGCCCCAGGATCCATGAGAAATGTTTTCTTTAAAAGAGCGTTCATGCATTGCTTGGATTTGATAAATGCTGTGGTTTGGCTTCTGGGTCTGTCTCCCTTAAAGGTGGGTCATCTCCATGTCCCCACGGTGCTAACATCCGGGGCCAGTCCCGGAGTTGTTCCCTGAGTGAGTGAATGAATGAATGCAAGGGTAGACGAAGAGAAATGCACCGTGGCACGGGGAGGGAGAGCAGGAGAAGCAGGGAAGGCTTCCGGGAGGAGGCCTGTGCATCCTGGGCCTGGAAGTGGGAGCAGGAGTTCAAGGAGTAGGAGACGGAGTGGGCATGGGTGTGTCTCAGGGCGAGAGGTGTTGAGGGCGCCGGCTGTGCCTGGCCATGTGACACCTGGAACCCAGCCTCTGATCCCGGCTGTCAGGAGTGGGCAGCCCAGGGGGCAGCTGTCCCCAGCAGACTCCTGCGAGTCCACCCCACACCCTCCCACCCCATCCCACACAGCACCTAGTCCTGGGGTCTCATCTCTCTCCAGTGCCACCTCCGCCCCAGCCGCCACCCCCTCTTGCCCATGTCCCAGTGCCTCCAGTGGGTCCCCCTGCTGATGGGTCTCACCCGTCTGATGGGTCTGAGACCAGCAGACATCACCCATGCACGCAGTCTGTGCATTGAGTGCCTAGGACGTGCCCAGCCCTGATTAGGAAGCAGACACAGGCCCCGCCCAGTGGAGAGAGAGACGAACAAGCAAGCGACAAAGTGCACCAGGATGAGAAAAAAGGAATGGGGAAGAGGTCCTAGCGACACCTTTCCTGTGCCCCCAGGGCCATGGCTCCAGACCCTCTGGCCTCCTCAGACCTGCTGTGGGCTGCGGGTCTGCACCTTGCCAGGCCGGCCTCGGCCCAGGCCTCTGGCTTCTCTTGGCCGCCTTGCTGCATGGCATGGCTGTGCGATCTTGGGCAGGTCACTCTCCAGTTGTGAGCCTCAGCTTGCCCACCTGTATGATGGGCTCGGGCCTGGTGTGCAGGAACAGTGTGGGAGCCAGAAGGGCCCTGGGCCCTGCCCCCACCGAGGGTGAACAGGTGGCCCAGCAAGGACAGAGGGACTCACATCCCCACCTGATTTAGAAACGGCCCCTCCCCCGCCAGCTCGAGTGGCCCCGTGATTCAGTCCTGGAGAACTTTTTCATTCAAAAGCCCCAAACTCCAGGAGCCTGG
>NW_012136747.1:3822437-3822983 GCF_000956105.1 Propithecus coquereli | reverse complement strand
ACCCCCCTTCGGGCTCTCCCCACCCTCTGCCTTTGCTTACGCTGTTCCGTCCCCTCTTTCACTGTGCGTCCGAATCTGCCCCAACCTTCCCGGCCTGGCTGAGATGCTGCCCACCTGCCCGGGTGGACCGTGCCTCTGCCTCTCTGCCGCCCCCACTGGCCCAAGCTTTCCTCCATCCCTGCGACGGCCTGGAGCCCAGGGCTGGCAGACAGCGAGGCTCAGCACGCACCCGGCTCTAACCTCACCCCCATGCGCCCGCCTCCCTCTCTCTCTGTGGGGTCAGCGCAGTGGGAGAGAGGACCCACCGGCAGGGAGCTGGGAGGGGGCCTGGCCTCTGGTGGTCAAGCACTGGCTCTGAAGTCCCAGACTTGGGTCCAAGTCCTGGCTCTGCCACTCGATCATTGAGTGGGCTCAGTCAGTTTCTTCTTGCTGTGCCTCAGTTTCCTCTCCTGGGGATCCAGCATGTGGGGCTGTAGGGGCTGCCCGGGGAAGGCAGAAGGACACAGCACAGCGGGGGCTGGCGATAGGGCAGGCTCCTGAGTCGCC
>NW_012136747.1:3812801-3822387 GCF_000956105.1 Propithecus coquereli | reverse complement strand
GCCTCTCTGCTCCCTCTGTGGTCTCAGCGCTTCTCTCTCCTGGCGGCCTCTCTCCGCAGCCGCAGGGTACTCGGACTTTCTTCCGTGGCCTCTGGCTTCCGAGCTGGAGAGAATGGACGCTGCCAGGCCTCTTGAGGCCTCGGCCTGGAAATTTCCCGGTCACTTCCACCCCATCCTGTTGGTCAAAGCGGGTCGCAGGCCAGCCCAGATTCCAGAGAGGGCAGATGGTGGGCGTGTGGCCCAGGGCCGGGGCCCAGAGGAAGGTTTGTTGGCAGACACTGTCCCACCCGAGGATCCTGGCCCTCAGACAGCCTCCTGTGTGACAGCCGTTGGGGAGCTGAGATGACCCCTGAGAATGCTGAGGAGGGAGGCCCAGGGGGCTCCGGGCCCCGCTGGAGGGGGACTAGAAGGATGAACCTCAGAGCCCTGCCCTCCCTAGGCCTGCAGCGCTGCCCCTGAGCTGAAGGGTGCTTTCCCAGGCCCCAGTGGGGAATGAGGCCGGGCCTGCTCCTCCTGTTGGTGGCAGCACTCTGCAGGCCCTGCCTGGACTTCCCTGAGGCCCCACCCTGCCTCAGGGTTCTGAGAAAACGTCCCCACGGTGACGCTCCCCGGGGTCACCAGGGAGGAGCCCAGAGCGGGTCCTTCCCCACCCCACAGGGGCCTCAGGAAGTGCACAGCGGCCACCCCGCACGGGCTCTGCCGCTCATTAGTGGCACGATCTTGGGAAAGTTACTGCACAGCTCCATGCCTCAGTTTCCTCATCTGGAAAATGGGGAGAAAGGACAGACAAGCATGAGCACCCTGTGCCAGGTCCCCTTCTTAATCCATGTTCTTATCCACAAATCTGTACCATAATGTGGCTGAGGTGTTTTTAAACCAGAATGTTTCTGAGCACCGGAGCCTTCCCCCAGTGTCAGCCCCAGCCCCGTCCCTCACAGGGCAGCTGGCAGGAGGCGCGCGACGGGAGAAGCGTGTGTTACCTGGAGCACGGGCCAGCTGGGTGGGTGAGAGGCCCTCTGCGTGGGGGCCAGGCCATGTCCGGGCTGGGGGCAAATGGGAGAGAGGCTGGGATGGAAAGGTCTGGAAACCACGTCATAGGAGGAGTGGTGGGAGGACTGTCGCCAAGTCTCTGAAGGACCGTGGCGCAATGAAGACACGGACTTGCCCTGACCAGTTCCAGGCGGTGGATTCTAGCATCTGTGACAGCCAAGGCCTCCAACAATAGAGTTGACTTGTGAGAGAGTGAGCGCCACGTCACGGAAGGCGTGTAAGCAGAGTGGCCTGGGATGAGGACTGGAGGAGATGATCTTGAGGCCCCCCAGGCCCCTGTCCAAGGCACAGGTGTGAGGCCCAAGTGAGCCACAATCGGCAGCTCGACAGCCTCCGAGTGCGCAGGGGTTAAAGGCCAGTGGCCGAGCCTCTGCTGCCAGCTCAGGCCCCCAGGTGGAGACCCTGCAGTCGCCTCCGATTTCTTGGGTGAATTTCTCTCTTCCACTTCTCCCCAGCGGCCTGGGGCCAGCTGGGCAGCCTGGACCTCGAACCAGGGCTCCCAGCAGCACCCTGGTTTATTTAAGTTTCTGGTCATCAAAAGGATGAGAGAAACTGCTGGCCCCGAGCAGGCCACCTCTGGGCCTGCGGTTTTCAAGCTCAGAAAAGTAAAAATAGACTGGATGTTCCCGAGGTCGCCTTCTGGGCCCGGCCCCTGTCCACCTCCCTGTGGCCCAGTGGCTGCTGAGTGAGGACTTGGTCCAGTGGCCATGAGGACGGAACCTGAACCTCGCTGACGAGGCTCGAGCCCCACCTCTGCGGCTCAAGGCACCTTCACCAAGGCAGGTGGCTTAGAACAGGGCGGCACCACCCCTGTCTGGGCCTCACCGTTCCCTGCCCTGTCCTCCCTGCGGTGACCCTCTGGAATGTTGTCGTGTGAGTTTGTGGGGAGTGCCCAGCAGGGCTCTGTGGGTTCGGGGATGTGCCCTGCGTGTGCGGCGGGTGTGTCTGTGAGCACAGTGCTGCGCGAGCCAGTGTGCCTGTGTGACACTGGGCGAGAAGCCTCCCTGTGGGGCACGTGTTTGGGGAGATGGGGGCTTGCTCTGTGCGTGTGTGTGCTGTGTGTGTGTTCACTGAGGACCTGGGCCCCGCGTGCCAGGCCTGTGCACTCAGGCGTGGGTGTGTCTACTTCTCTCCAAGGGCCCTGGGGCAAGAGAAGCCAGGTGGGGCGACTGGTGTGACTCAGCCTGTTCCCCTCGGGCCTCCAGCCTCCTGGGCCAGCCACAGGCTGCAGGGGTGCCCCTTGCTCAGCTTCCACCTGGTGACTCGGTCCAATTCTGAGCATCTGGGCCATCCTCGGAGCTTGCAGGGGTCCTCGGCCTGAAGTACCTCCCGCCATAACCTCCCCCCACCCCTACCCCACGCACTTTCTGGCTGTGCCCAACCCCCCTTCGGGCTCTCCCCACCCTCTGCCTTTGCTTACGCTGTTCCGTCCCCTCTTTCACTGTGCGTCCGAATCTGCCCCAACCTTCCCGGCCAGGCTGAGATGCTGCCCACCTGCCCGGGTGGACCGTGCCTCTGCCTCTCTGCCGCCCCCACTGGCCCAGGCTTTCCTCCATCCCTGCGATGGCCTGGAGCCCAGGGCTGGCAGACAGCGAGGCTCAGCACGCACCCGGCTCTAACCTCACCCCCATGCGCCCGCCTCCCTCTCTCTATGTGGGGTCAGCGCAGTGGGAGAGAGGACCCACCGGCAGGGAGCTGGGAGGGGGCCTGGCCTCTGGTGGTCGAGCACTGGCTCTGAAGTCCCAGACTTGGGTCCAAGTCCTGGCTCTGCCACTCGATCATTGAGTGGGCTCAGTCAGTTTCTTCTTGCTGTGCCTCAGTTTCCTCTCCCGGGGATCCAGCATGTGGGGCTGTAGGGGCTGCCCGGGGAAGGCAGAAGGACACAGCACAGCGGGGGCTGGCGATAGGGCAGGCTCCTGAGTCGCCTAGCCATGGTCGCCATAGCCCAGCCACATGTGCAGTTCATGGTACAAGCAATAGTCGATTTGTCCTGGGTCACACCCATCTGCCCCACACGGCAACCCTGGCCCGCATGGGGCAAGCCCAGTGTACAGATCTCCCTCGCCTGGAGGGCTGGCACTTCTCTCTCTGGGCAGCTCTCAGGACCTCAGCAGTAGACACTTGAGGTGTCCCCCCCAAAAGGCACACACGGAGGCCAGGCAAGGTGCTGTCTGCGGCTACCTTCCCACGGCGCGTTGTTTACTGAGCAGCTGTGAAGTGTCAGCCTGTGCCAAGTGCTAGAGACACAGCAGCAGGAAACGGGACGGACACAGATCCCTGCCTTGGAGCAATTTTTTTCTAGTTGGGGAGGGTCAAAAAAAGTCAAGAAACATAATACGTGACTAAATTACCTAGTAAGCTGGAAAGGGAAAAGTGCTAAGGAAGAGAGAACAAGCACAGGGACCAGGGACCTGCACTTAAATGGGGTGGTCAGGGAGGCCCAGGGTGGAGGCTCAGCCTTGAAGGAGGAGGCCCCAGGAGGGTGCTGCGGCAAGAGCATTCCGGGCAAAGGGAACAGCCCTCACAAAGCAAGCCAGGGCGCCCGTGGGCGAGCAGAGGAGAGGAGGCCAGGGAGGCCCCTGGGCTGGACCAGACAGACCTCAGGGGCCTCAGAAAGACCCTGGCCTCACTCCGCGTGGGATGGGAGCCACAGCAGGGTTTGAGCAGAGGAGGGAGGTGAGCTGACTGTGCTTTCCTGGATCCCTGGCTGCTCTGTGGAGTGGGAGTGGGAAGACTGGTGGCGAAGCTGCGGCAAGAACGCGGGCCAGGCGAGGGCAGTGGAAGGGTGAGAGCAGCCTCCTGGCACTCCCAGAGCCCGCAGGAGCCCCTCCCGTGGGGACCACAGGTGCTGAGAGCACAGGATGCCTCACCTGGGGCGGC
This sequence comes from Propithecus coquereli, assembly GCF_000956105.1. NCBI lineage: Eukaryota > Metazoa > Chordata > Mammalia > Primates > Indriidae > Propithecus > Propithecus coquereli. The sequence continues at coordinate 3,818,457 of NW_012136747.1, read as the reverse complement.
CCTTTGAGAATCTGATAACAGCCCTGGGCCCTCCCTGAGAAAAACATGGACTTGCACGTGCAGCACACACACACATACACACACACACACACACACACACACACACACACGCGCGCGCGCGCGCACATACACACAAATGGGCACGGACACACGCCCCCGTTCACATGCATGCACGCATGCTTCCACACATGTACACTGAACCCATGTTCATACACGCACATGCACACTCACGCATGCTCACAAACACACGCCATGCCACCAAGAATTTAAGGAGATTCCTGGACTCGCTGACCCTCCGAGTGTCAACCGAAGAATGACAAGGTTCATAAATTTGGAAAGGAGAGCTTTATTTTTCATGAAGGGTTGCAGACTGCAGGTGACCATCTTGAAGGCTGGGAAGTGTAGCCTCTGGCAGGAAAAGAGAGCAAGCGCTTTGAGGGAACAGGAAATGACGCTGAGCAGGGTGGCTGGCTGTATTTAATAAGCTACAAGAGGAGTCACGAATACTTATGAAAGGAGAAACATGCCCATGTGCAATTGAGCTTCATGCCCCTTCATGGGTTGCACGTACAAAAAATGGTAGTTGGCATGACCCAAGGGTGGAGTTTTCAGCCCTCTGACATCAGAAGGTGAAAGAGGCCGGTGCGGTGGCTCATGCCTGTAATTCCAGCACTCTGGGAGGCCAAGGTGGGAGGATGGCTTGAGGCCAGGAATTCGGGACCAGCCTTGGGCAACATAGCCCGAGATCTCCTCTCTACAAAAAATAAAAAAAAATTAGCCAAGTATGGTGGTGCATGCCTGTAGTCCCAGCTACTCAGGAGGCTGAGGCAGGAGGATCGCTTGAGCCCAGGAGTTTGAGGCTGCAGTGAGCTGTGGTCGTGCTGCTGTACTCCAGCCTGGGCAACAGAGTGAGACCTTGTCTCTTACAAAAACGTAAGAGGGTAAAGCAGAGGACAGCCTTCTGTGCGTAGCCTCTGCAGACTGGTCAAAACCACTCCACGGTCAGTAGTCTCTTACCTGGAAGGAATTCCGGTGGGTTATTGTGTGGAAACCGCACAAGGGAGGAGTGATGGTGACGGTCAGGTGGTTGGTTGAAATCAGCGGAGCGCTCGTCTTTGCAAAGGGCTGCTTTCTGTTCGACCCTTCGGGAGGAAAACCTAATGGCAGTTAAAGACGGAGGGCACCTAATGAGGCGTGTCCAACCTCCCATCGCGCCATGGCTGGGATTTCGGTTTTTGAGGTTTCTCTGGGGTCCCTTGACCAAGAAGGGGCCTATTCAGTTGGTTGAGGGGTTAGAATTTTATTTTTATTTCTCACAAGTAACAAATGGATTCCTGTCTAATCCTCTGGCCCTTACTTGAAAAGTGTGGAAACTGAGGCTTGCAAGAAGGGACTTGTTTAAGGCCACCCAGGCAGAGAGGGTCTGACCGGCAGGACTTAGCCCAGACACCCAACCTGGAGCCTCAGGGCCCCTGCCTTAGGGCCCTCGGTCCCTGGCACCAGCTAGGCACCAGGGGAAACGTGTCTCATCTTAATGCCCAAGGAGCCCACAGCAAGGCCAGGCAGGGAGCCCAGGACACCAGGCGGCAGATGCTCAGGTCCCAAGAAAGGAAGTGAGAGAGGACTCTGGGGAGAGGGGGCATCCAAGCCATGCCCTGGAGGCTGCGATCGGGGAATGAACACTAAGAGACAGGTTGGGAGGAGCATTCCAGGTAGACCTCGGCAGCAGCAAAGGCTTTGAGGTGGGAACTCTCCACATGGAGCATGAGCAGGGCCCTGGGAACCAGAAGCCCTTCAGAGGTCTTCAGCGGAGAGGGAACATCTGGGCTGGGTCTTGAAGGATGAATAGGAGTTTTTCCAGAAAGGCTTTCTGGGAAGTACTTATATATGCCAGGTACAAAGATAAAAAAATAAGTGGGGGAAACTGCAAGCATTTCAGAGGGCTGCCTGCTGTGCGCCCTCAGGAGGAGCTCAGCAGTGAATGAATGGATGAATGAATGGAGTGTGTGTTGGTGGGTAAGGAAGGGGACAGGTCTGATGACTTCACCTAGCAGGTGACAGAGAACGAAGGGATGAAATATTCGTGGAATATCTCTGCAGCCCACCTGGTGCTGTCCTCTCACATACTGTACCTCCCTTTCCCTCTCTACATGCTCTCAGTCAGCCACCTTCATGCCAACTCTACAAGCTAAGACTTTGAGCGCGGAGTCCTGGCCCAGCTGGTAGGGCCGGGATTGGAGCCGGCTCTCTCTGCCCACTGCACCGCCACGCTCCTTGCCCACCAGGGCCTGGCAGGTGGTGCTTGGCCTTCGTGGAATGGGTCAGGAGATGCCCCACCTGGAGACCCAGGGCCAAGAGTGAGGTGACCCAGGAGGGTGGAATGCAGCTCCCTGGTGGGGCCAGGCAGCAGCTGCTGAAAGGATAACAGACTAAGCAATTGTTCCCAGAGCCAAATCAGCCCCAGGTGAAAGGGGACGGTAGGGCTGTAAGGCGATACCGCCTAGAGCTGGCTAATCTTGTATCTGGACTTGCTCTGGGCTCGCACGACCTCCTAGTCAGGCAGCCCAGCCCCCAGAGGAGGGGCGGGGCAGGAGGGCCACAGTCGCAAGTTGCAAGTGGTGGTGGATGGCTTGGAGGTCGAACAGGAAGTGAGCAAGGGGGAGGGAGAAGACGGAGAGATCCAGATTCCACTGATGTCCACGTGGTGTCAGGGCAGTGATCAGTCATATTCTGCAAATGAGGAAACTGAGGCTTAGGGTACTGAAATCACTCGGACACTCGGCGGAGCTGGACTAGAAGCCAGGTCTTAACCATCTGCATTCAGCCTCCGCCGCCAAGCACCTACTGTGCTGCGGTGTGCCAGGCCTCTGGAAATGCGGGAGGGAAAAGGCGTGACAGGGGACAGGGAGAGGAAGGAATTGGGAGTCGTTTCCCCTTCTGGCCCCACAGGGCTTGAGCTGGGAGGGTGGCAGGTGGGGCCTGGTATGCCTGGCTCTGCCAGGAGCTGGTTGGGTGTGACTGAGCAAGTCACCTGTCATCTCTAATGGGCTGGGGACATGTAATTGCCACACAGCCCCCAACACACTGAGGAGATGGACGTGGACTTTGATATGGCCCCAACCAAGGCTGACTCCTCTTTGGCCTCCCAAGAAGCTTGGGAATCTGGAAAGTTCGGGAGAACAAAGACCCAAGCAGTGGGAAGAGAGCAAGCCAGTGGGCCCCAGCTCTGGGCCAGCTCTGGGCCTAGCAACTCCCCTGTGGGTTGGGGGCTCCCAGATAGGTAAGCATGTCTGTTTTGTACCTTATCAAAACAACCAAAAGGGAGTCAAGCTGTAAGTGTGACGGACTGACTGGTTTTTAGGTCACACAAAATGGCTTCACATCCAAAGAGCTGCATCACGAACTATGTCGCGAGGGTAAGATACTTACTAAGAGAGAAACGGGGTGTCCAGGGCCGTGGCCTGGGCTTACTTTCCACTGGACACCCTCGAGTAATTTTCAAATGTACACTTCACGCTCCTATAATCTGTTCACCTAAACTCATTAAAAAATTAAAGAACAAAAAGTCATATTAGTGGCTTGGGTCTTGTTCCAGACCTGTGGGGCTCACAGTCTTATGGGGAGCAGAGCTTTCCTCAGGGGGAGAGAGAGGCCACACTAGGTGATAGATGAGTGTACAGCCCACCCACTGTGGGCATCCTGGCCAAGGACCGGGTTGAGCCTGGCTCCAGGGCTTCCCAGCCTGTTTCCTTGGGCAGGTCCTTTCGCTTCCTCCGGAAATGGAGGGATGTGATATTTCGTGCCCACACACAGCACTTCTCTCATGGGCTGAGGGATGCCCAGAGTTGCCGCAGCAGGCCAGGGGAGGGAGAGGAGATTCTTCTGGGGAAGGACAGCGTCTGTGAGATGCCCCTTCCAGATGGGCAGGAGTCCCAGGCAGAGAGTGCAGGAGAGCAATGGCACGGGGTGGGGGGGAGGGCGAGCATGCGTGCGCAGGAGTGAGGTTTCTGTGGCAGATAGACATAGAAGGGGCAGAGTCGGCCCGAGAGGCAGGTGGGCGAGAAGGAGGCTGACATTTTGGGAGGGTAGAATAGATCGGATCTGCGGGGAGTGGCGGTGCTGTAGGCAGGTGTTATGGCGATGTTATAAAGGCATGTGCTCAGAGCAGTGCGGACTAGGAACAGTTTTTACATTTCGAATGGTTGGGAAAAAAATACAAAGAAAAATAATGTTTCAGGACACATGAAAGTGATGTGAAAAACAAATTTTGGTGTCCATAAATAAAGTTTTATTGGAACACAGCCATGCTCATTCCTTTACATACTGTCTAGGGTTGATTTTATGCTACGATGGCAGAGTTGAGTAGTTGGGACAGAGACTGTACGGTTGGCAAAGTCTAAAATATTTACAATTAGGCTCTTACAGAAATAGTTTGCCCACCCTTGGCTTGGGGGGAGCCTGGGGTGGGGGGAGCAGTGGAGGGGATGCTGAAGAAGGAGTCTGGCCAAGGCACTGAACTTAAGCTGCAGGCAGGTGGGAGGGTTGAGGCCAGAGCTGGACCGCTCAGATGCCTGCTGGAGAAGGGTCACTGCAGCTGCTGGACAAAGACCAGTGAAGCTGGGTATCGTGGCACCTGGAGCAGGAAGACCTGCCCCAGGCAATGCCAATGGATCGGCAAAGGCCTGTGGCCCAACCTTGAGCCCATGTGCAGGGACCTAGCCTTGGCGGTGTCTCCCTGCCCTTTGGGCACACCTTTGCTGATAGGGCTCGCAGAACGGAGCCTGCGGCATACCCAGGGTGCCCTGCACACACAGCGGGAAGTGACTGCTCTGCAGGCCCCAGAGCGGAAGGGCTGGAAGCACGTGGAGGCGCCTCCAGCCCTGAGAGGAACGACCCACAGCACGGGCATGAGGGTCCACGGTGAGAAATGGTGGGCGCTCGGAGAACCACCGGTGGCCCCGTTGCAGGAGAGGAGGCTCAAGAGGTAGGTACGGCTGGCCAGGCCTCGGTTGCCCTTTGAGAGAGGCGTGGGAGAGGAGGTTCACCCCTGGAGTCACCTAGAGAGAGTGCGCAGGTGGCTTTGGGCATAAGAGTGGACGGAGGAGGTCGGAAGGACACGGGCCGGTGTAGAGCAGCAACCCGCAGCCCAGCCAGACACAGAGATCTGGGTAGACTCGGCAACAGGCCTGACACCATGCACACACCACACGACCAGGCCTCTGCACACGCTCACAAATGCGTGCACACAGTCACGGTCCAGGTGTAAGCGGGCACAGCCGCGCGGATCCACACCACAACACGGATCTGCACGTCCATGCACACACGGGCACAGACCCGCGGACACATGGAGTCACGCAGACCCAAGCACGCTGCGGAACACAGACACACACGTCCACGCACAAACACAACCCGACACACAGCCCCATGCGCGCACCAGACACACACTCGGCCCGCCCCGCCTCCCGTCGCACACACCCCCGCACAGGCCGCCCCGGGCCGTGGGCCGCCGCACGCACGGTCGCAGGCAGGGGAGCGCGCACTCTCACTCGCACACACACCTCTGATCCGAGCACACGCGGGAGGCGCGGCGGCGGCGGCAGGAGTCTGCGGTGCGAGGAGCCCCGGCCCGGAGTGGCGCGGCCGGCGGGGCCAGGCG
>NW_012136747.1:3810775-3812571 GCF_000956105.1 Propithecus coquereli | reverse complement strand
CGCAGCCGCCGCCGCCGGAGCCCGGGATGGGGCGAGAGGCTGCGGCGGACGCCAGCATCTCCCCGCCGGCGGCCCCGGGGGCCGCGGAGCCGCCGCCGCCGCTGCTGCCGCCGCTGCTGAGACCCAGTGGGCGATGGGTGAGTTGACCCCGGCGTCCTGGGGGGCCCGCGCCGCAGCCCTCCACCCCGCGCTCGCGGCCCCTAGCCTCCGGCTCTGCGCTCGCGGCGCCCCCCGCACGGCTCCGCGGCCCCCTCCCCGGGCGTGACTTTTGGGAGCGGGGGCGCCGGGGCCGGGCGGGGGCGAGATGCAGGGAAGCCGCTCCGCTCCGCTGCCCCCTCCCCCAACCCGGCGGCTTCGCGGAGCTCTCCCCGGCCCGCAGGGCAGAGCCTCGGCGCTGCGACCCCCTCCCCCGGCTGGCGGGGGGCGTCCCCGAGGCGCGGGGCTCCAGTCCTGCTTTGTGCGCTGCGCCCCCCCAACCTCCCGCGCGGCGCGGGGCTGGGGGTGGGAGGCCTCAGCGCCCGCCTCCCCACCCCCGACCCCGAGCTGCGGCGGCGGCGGAGGCCCAGGCGCAGTCGGGGTGCGGGGCGGGTGCCGGCCAGGGTAGTAGCTGCCCCTGGGGACCAGGCAGAGGCGAGTGGGGCGAGAGCCCCCAACCTTCACGGGGAAGGGGGGGCTCCAGCTCTTTGCACCGCACTGCCCACGGCGGGGGAGGGAACCCGGCTGAGGGAGGGCGCTATAAATATCTGCAAATAGTGAGTTCTGGAACCGGGGGTGGGGAGGGGAGCGCGCCTGGGTGTGTGCACAGGGGGGTGCCTGGGCTGGGGTGCAACAAGAAAGGATGCAGCTCAGCCATCCTGGGGGTCCGAGGTCTGATGACTCTCCCAGCCCCGGAAGACGCCTCTGAAGGGGCGTGGGCAGGATTCCCACGTTACCTCCGTGGGATTCCTCCGTGGTCCCCGCTTCCCTCCTGGGACACCAGTCCAGATATGCCTCTGTGGGGGATTTGTGGGCACTGGTGTGTCATTTGGGGAGTGGGGCGCAGTTACTGAAGCTCTAGGCACGGGGCCAGGCGTGGGGATGGAGAAGAGAGCCAGGCCAGCCTCCTCCCCAGGAGCTGCCACTCTGTGCGGTATCCGTGCTGCACAGCGCTGAGGGGATGGGCACGGGGTCCTAGGAAAGTTTGAAAGAGGGGTCCCAGCCCAAGGGGGAGAGAGAACTTGCTGGAAGAGATGGTGACAGGAAGCTGGAAGAGCTCTCAGGTAGAGAAAGGTGGGAAGGGCACTGTGGGCAGAGGCTGGGAGGTGTGAGTGCCTGGCGTGTGTTGAGAGGTGGGGGAGGCAGGTGGTCAGGCAAAATGGGTGACCACTGTGACAAGTGAGATCAAGAGAGGGAGAGACCGGGCACGGTGGCTCATGCCTGTAATCCTAGCTCTCTGGGAGGCCCAGGCGGGCGGATTGTTTGAGCTCAGGAGTTCGAAACCAGCCTGAGCAACAGCGAGACCCCGTCTCTACTAAAAATAGACAGAAATTCATCGAACAACTAAAAATATATAGAAAAAATTAGCCGGGCATGGTGGCGCATGCCTGTAATCCCAGCTACTCGGGAGGCTGAGGCAGAAGGATTGCCTGAGCTCAGGAGTTCGAAACCAGCCTGAGCAACAGCGAGACCCTGTCTCTACTAAAAATAGACAGAAATTCATCGGACAACTAAAAATATATAGAAAAAATTAGCCGGGCATGGTGGCGCATGCCTGTAATCCCAGCTACTCGGGAGGCTGAGGCAGAAGGATCGCTTGA
>NW_012136747.1:3776577-3810725 GCF_000956105.1 Propithecus coquereli | reverse complement strand
AGGATCGCTTGAGCCCAGGAGTTTGAGGTTGCTGTGAGCTCGGATGACGCCATGGCACTCTAGCCGGGGCGACAGAGTGAGACTCTGTCTCAAAAAAAAAAAAAAAAAAAGAGGGGGAGAGGCTGAAGGGAGGGAGGGCCAGGTGGAGGCCAGGTGGTGGGCCACACCAGGGAGCTGGCACTTGCTTCTCAGGACAGCAGGGAGCCAAGACAGGGCTGGGAGTGGTGCTGGCCAGCTCAGCCCCCCACTTTCTGAGGGTCTGCCCATGACCCTTATGTGGTCGGGGCTGCTGGATGAACACTGGTGATCCCTTCTACTGTAGGAGCTGGGCCACCTCACCCTCAGGAAATCAGCTTTCTGAGCCTCAGTTTCCATATCTGTCCAATGGGGAGAATTTGATTGTGGAATGGATTATGGAGAGGTTTGCATGAGATGACGTGTGTAGGGTGCTTGGCACCCGAGAAGCACTCGGGAAATCGCTGGCTGCTGTGTTGGTATGATTACCTGTAAAATGAGGACACTGATGCCAGCTGGCGGGCCAGGCCAGCTTCACTGGGCAGCCACGGTGAGGGTCATGTGAGGGCTGGATGTGAACCAGAGGGGGCTAGGGGCTGGGAGCTGCGTGTGTGGTGCGGGAGATAAGTGGTGAGTGGCCAGAGGCAGGGTGGTCTGCAGAGACAGATCCTTTTGACCCTGTGGGCACCGCTCACCCAGCCAGGCTCTCAGGGTATCTCCTGTGTTCCCCAAAGCAGCCCCTTTGTTGCCCAGGCTGTGTGATGCACCCCCTCCTCCCAGCCACCGCTAGCCCCGCACATAGGGACCAGGGCTCTTTTCCAGATGTTTCTTCAGACATTCAGGTCAAGAAACACGATGTCCTCAGTGGAGGGGTACCGTGCTGGGTAGAGAGCACACAGGTCTTGCCCTCAGGAGATTAGAATCCCCTTGGGCAACAGATGCCATCGGGTACCTAGTCTGCCTAGCCCTATGCTGGCTGCTTAGGGGTAAGGGGAGAGTTGATAAAAGCGGGGATTCCAGATCCTGTGGCCCCGTTCACATCCTGGCCTGCCACTTCTTACTGTGTGTCTGACTGTGGATCGCTGACCTTGCATCTCTGTGCCTCAGTTTCTTCGTGTCTAAAGCGGGGGTGATGCACACTATTACTCCCATCCAAGTACTAACCAGGCCCGACCCTGCTTAGCTTCCAAGATCAGACGAGATTGGGCACATTCAGGGTGGTATGGCCGTGGACATGCACACTATTACTATTTGAACAGCTTGGCGTAGTTTTCAGTGGGTGTTTACTGCCCCACTTCCAGAATGCGTCTCCTGATCCACCCCTGCCTCCTTGGAGACTACACAGCCTGCCCCAGTAGATGCATTGTTCCCCTCCCTGACGTCTTCTCCTCTGAGTGTGAGTCAGGGGCCTGCCTGCCTGTATCCATTGCTCAGGTGGGGGGCAATTGGAGGCTGGCAACTGGCTCTCTGGAAAAATAAAATCCCTGATGAGTGGTGCTGGCCGATTCCCATGGTGTAAATCCTCCTAGCATGGCCAACTTTAAGCCACCAATGGCTTAACAAGAGTGTCCTAATTGGAACTGGTATGCACCAGTTTTGGCACCCAGGCATTCAGTGGGTGCTTAATAAATGATGGTTGAACAGGAGGAAAGGCCCAGAGAGTGCTCGTCTGATAGCCTTGGGGAGCTGCCAGTGATGCTGTGGGTGAGAAGGGCTTGCAGGGCGGTGTGGGCAGGCCTGCGGGCTGGAGGCGAGAGGCCACCCTTCACCAACTGGGGATGAGGCTAGAGGGAACAGAGAGCTCATGGCATCCTGTCCTGAGACCCTCTGTACCCCTGGCCCTGCCTCATTCCTGCTCTGGCCCCTCCCCAGGGCCTCCCCTCCCCCTCGGCCTGGCCTTGGTGTTCTGCATGGAATGACCCAGCTGGACCCAAGCTTTAGCCTAACAGAGCTCCGAGATGTGGTCCAAACAGGTCCCAAACCTCAAGTTCTATTCTTTTCCTTGTGCTGTCTCCTCTGCTTGAATACTTGTCCTATTCCACCCCTTCCTCTGCCTCTGAAACTCCATCACCCATCAAAAGCTTCCTCGTGCGCCTCTTCCTCTGTGTCACCAGCCCTCCGCCCTGAATCAGACCCTTCTCCCCTGCCGCTGTTGCCCCTGGCCGTGCGGCTCCTCAGATGTACACGTGCCTGCCCGTGACAGTATCAATAGCTAATACGTATTATGTCCCTGCAGTAACTCATGGCACAGGTACCGTGATCATCCCCTCTACAGGTGGAGAAGTTGAGGCGCAGTTTCTTGTTGGCGCTGACCTGTCCTTTACATCTTAGCTGGCGCGTCACTGGCTCGGGGAAGCCCACACGAGTCCTGGTCTCCTTGCGGCAGGCCCCAGAGCACCGTGCCAGTTTCCTTGGCGTGTTTGTTGTTACCTGTCCAGATAGACTTGCAGTGACAGATGTGCTGAGGCTCTCAGTAAATATGCAAATGAATGAATGAATGAATGAGTGATTCTTAGTCCAGGCCAGCAGCCCTCTGCCCTGCCCTTTCCTCCCCCTTCTCCCTCCCTGATGGAGGGGACTGGCCCTCCAGAGGACAGCCTCAGAGGATGGAGGGAGGGTCACAGGGGCCTGCTTGGGAGGGGTTGCTGTCCCCCACTCCCGAAGGGGATAGTGAGGCTCTGGGAGGCGGCGGAACTGCCCATGGCTGGAAGCAGGCCTGGCGGGAGGCCTGGGAGCCCCCTCCTGTTGTCTAGAATGGGGATGACAAGGGGACCCAAGGCCTTGCCCATAATCCAGAAAGTTAACGGGGTCCTAAAATACTTTTCCTTTTGCTGCCTGAAGTGGAAATTCCTGTTGGCTCACTTATTTTCATCTTTTCTATAAAAATAAAATTGGAACAATAGAAATCATTCACATACCTAATTACTCCGTTGTGTTGTGAACTGAGAGCTTATTTTGCTCAAAACTTTGGTTCCCACTGAAATGGGAGTCCCCTGGGAGGGGAGGGGAGGGTGAGTGCCGAGACGGGGCCCCCAGCCTGTGCAGACACAGGACCTCCTCGGGCCTACCCTTCGGTGTCCTCCCCCGGCAGGCCAGGAACTTCCCAGAAGCAATAGCCCAGAGCAAGGGGTCTGATCAAGCAAGGGAGGGCAGCCAGGGTGGACTCCGGGATTCTGGCTGGCAGGGACCCATGACGGATGGCTTTCGAGGCTGTCCTCCCCACCTCGACCTCTGAGTCATCATAACTTGCTGTTTTTTTTTTTTTTATTTCAGGGTATTATGAGGGTACAAACATTATGGTTACATTTTATGTCTTTGCCTCACCCAAGCGAGGGTTAGAGGCATGCCCTTCCCTTCTACATTGCTCCCCGTGTCCTTTAGTTGCGGGTTTACCCCCCGCCCATCCCCCTAATCCCTGGAGAGTATTACTGCCATGTGAGTGCCCTAGTGTTCAACAGTTAGTACCAATTTGATGCCAAGTACAAGTGGAGCCCATTCTTCCGATCTTGTGATACCTCACTTCGCATAATGGGCTCAAGTTCAATACAGGAAAATATAAGAGGTGTTAGATCTCTGTCATTTCTTATGATTGAGTAATATTCCATTGTATACATATACCAAAATAACTTGCTGTTTATTGAGCACTTGCTGTGTACTGGGCACAAGACCAAGCACTTCATTGCATTATCCCAATGATGCTTCATAACTTCCTAGGAGGTAGGTACAATTGTCATCCCCATTTGGCTGTTTGAGGGTGCCCGGAGTCTGGGCTCACGGCCGGGAAGTTGTGGGACTGGGATTGTGTCCAGCCTCGAGGACCCCAGAGAGCAGGCCCTCTCAGCCACCCAGACCTGCCCCTTCTCTTTCGTGGGCTCCCCGCGATGCCTGATCTCTGAGGCTTGCACCCCTGGGACAGTGCCCCCGGTCTCCGCCTCCAGGCCCCCTCCTGCAGCCCTCGTGCCCCTGCCCTCCTGCCACCCTCCTGGGCCCTGTCTCTGGAAGGCCTGCTCGGCCTCACCTGGGCAGCTTGTTTCCCAGTGCATGTCCCCAGGCCCTAGCCAGCCCTGCTGAGTCAGAATCCCACCATGGGAGGGCTGGAAACCCAGTTTTAGAAATGCGGCCCCAGGGATGCAGGGGTCTGCGCACCCCAAGAACCACTGCCCGGCCCCATGGGCCCCTCCTCCCCCGAGCTACGAGATCCCCAACCCCTGTGACCCAGATCCCATGGCCCAGCCCCTACCTGTGGTCTCAGCCTCTGCTCCCTGGCATCCCCAGCTCTTCACCTACCATGCCCCCCGAACCACCCCCGCAACATTGCTTTTATCCCAGCACCTGCTGCCGCTGCCTGGTCCGTCCTCTTTCTCCCTGGAGCTGGCACATGGTCGAGGTGCATCGTAGGGGGTGAGTGATGGTGGCTGCCTCAGGGGAGGGGGCACAGGGAGAGCTGCAGATGACAGGTGCTGGGCTGGGCTCCCGGGCCAGCACTTGGGCACACACACACTTGGGCTGGCACGTGAAAGCCTTTTGATAAATATTTCCTAAAAATGTGTTGGATGGTGATTGCAAGCGTGGCAGGTAAGGGCCGATTCCGGAAACATTGAGACGGTGCCTGCCTGACCATCGCCCGGGACGGTGAATATCAATGGTCGTCACTCGTGTTTGTGGCACAGATGGGAAAGACAGGCTGGAGTTTTCTTGCATGATCTCATTTCAATACTCAGGAACCCTGGGCTGTGGCGCCAAAATAATCCCGATTTCACCGTATGGAAACCGAGTCCCAGGCAGGGGAGGTGACTTGTTCCATCACTCAGGCAGGAGCAGGTTCTGGGGTCCGCAGCCTGCCCAGTGGGCGAGCGCCCGGATGGTGCGCGGCAGCGTGCAGTGTGCAGAGCATGCGGCGCATGCCGTTTCACCTAGTGCTGGGGGCGGGGCGGGTCGGAGGGTTATGGGTCTGCTTTGCCCTCGTGCCTATATCCTGGGGTCAGAGAGCCACCCGAGGGGCGTGCTGTGTCTGTGAGGGGCACGCGTCCGGGCTGCCGGGAGACATGTGTCCAGGGCTCAGCGCACAGCAGCTGTTGGGAGCCCAGCGGTGAGTGGGGCAGAGCCAGGCCTGAGCTGGGCCTGGCGCTGGGCTGCTGCATGGTTTGGGCCCGTCTGGAATGTTTATTATTCACTTGGTCCTTGGAATAGCCCAAGACAGCCTTCAGTCTTGAAGCAGAGGCTCAGAGAGAGTGGGGACAGGTCCGAGGTCACACCCCACGTGCCCAGGGTGTGAAGCTCTGGCACAGCCGAGGGCCTGGCCGGGAGTCGGGGCTGGCTCTGGGGAGGCTGGGGGAGCCTGGCAGGGTGGGCGTGGCTGTGCAGAACGACCACCGTTACAGTCATGCGAGGGTGATACAGCGGGAGGACCGGCTGGGCTGAGGCATGCCCCAAAGGGCAGCCCGGGGGTATCCAGGGACCAGGTCTTCTAAGGCTGGTCTGGGCATGTCACTGCTGTCAGAAATATTTGGGGCCACACATGAGCACAGGCTGGTGGCCCTGTGTCCACCACCAGGGGAAAGTAACAGAAACTGTAGCACCTACCTCCAGCACTTGCATGTGAGGAGGGGGTGATGTGCTCCACTCCCTCAGGGCGGTGGCCCCGGGCCCCCTCCACACCCGAAACCCAGGTGCTGGTTTTCCCCTCGGGCCTTTGCACATGCTCCCGCCTGTGCAGACGCCCTTCCCCTCCTCGTCCTGGCTGGTGCTGGCTCATTTCTTAAGACCCCTCCAGAAAGCCATGTCCACCCTACCCAAGGGCGGCGAGGCTGGTCCTCGTTGTGGGCGACTTCTGTCTGTCTGCCCCCGTGGCAGGTCTGCAAGGGCCTCACTATAACGCAGGGCCTGGTGGGAAGCGCCAGCAGAGCACATAGAGAGGACTGGCCCGGGAGGACTCGGGGTGGAGGTCCCTAACCTGGCAGCGGGGCTTGCTTGGCTGTTCCTCGTGTCTAGATAGCACAGGGAGAGATTCGTGGGGAAGATCACAGGCCTCCCAGCACAGGTGTCCCCAAGGCGCAGCAGAGCCCAGGTGATTGTCACATCAGCCCAGAGAGGCCATGTGGCCAGCTGAACCCGTCCCTTTGCAGAGGGAACGTTGAGGCCTGGGGCCCTTGGGACTTGCCCAGAGTGCCAGGGGAGAGGCTGAGGGTCCCTGTCGGTGTGGAGGGCACCCCCACCCTCTTCCCCGTCCCCAAGCCGGAGGGGGATCCAGGTCGGGCTTGGGGGTGGATGAGGAAGAGCTGAGGAGAGCAGAGTCCCCCGGGTCCGCTGGTGTGGAGGATGCAGCTCGACAGAGCAAATGCGTCTTGCCCCAGAGCTGGCAGGAAATCCATGCTGACGGTTCATTCCAGCTCGAAGGTGTGCGGGGTAGGGTGGGGGGAGGGCTGTGAGAAATTAGGCCAAAATGTCAGCCGGGGGTGGCAGGATGGTGGGTGATGTTGCCCTGTTTCTTCAGCTGTGCTTTCCAGATTTTCTAGAGTGTATGAGAAACCTTTATAACCAGAAAAATAGGGTTATATTCTAAGGCGAGAGGGAAGAAAAGGTGCCTCGAAGACAGCCAGCTTCCCCTTGGTCTGATTCTGGGGCCGCCGCCTGTGGGCAGCCTCCGGAGTGTGATCTTGCGGGTACTTGGGGCGCGCCTGTGAATTCGCACCCACCGGTGCCAGGCCCTGACCCCGGAGACGAATGACCCGAGGTCTCTCCCCTTGGGCCCTTACACTGAGGGCTGGTGCCGGGGGCAGCGGGTGGGGGGTCAGGGACGGTGTCCTGGAGACAGGGAGAAGGGCAGGGCAGGGCATCCGTGCTGGGATGGGGGTTCTGGGACCCTCTCCTCTGGTTCCGCTGTTCTAAAGCGCCTTGAAGGGGGATGGGGCTGGACAGGAGGAGTGGGCCCGAGAATACGGGACTTGGTACATGGACTGGAGGATGCGGGACCAGGGACAGGCGAGAGGGCTCGTGATGCACAGCCTTCTATGAGAGGAGAACTCGGGGACCAGCAAGCAGAACACCGCACCTACAGGACACGGCGCTGGAAAGTAGAACCTCTAGATTCAGACGGAGGAGCCGGAATACAGAACTTAGAGGAGGAAACGTGGAGTAGCAAACCTAGAATGTTGGTCTTCCGGAACATGGCGCTCTGAGGTTGGCCAGGCCCTCAGTGGCAGTGGGGAAACTGAGGTCAGAGGGGACAAGGAAGTCGTGAGCCCTTGTGAGCAGCAGCGGGCACACACACAGGCTCGGCCGGGCTGGGCCGGGGTGAGAACCCTTCCCCACAGCTTGCTGGGGGCCTGACCTTCGTCAAGCCCTGTCCTCTCTTCAAGTCTCAGTTTCCTCATCTGTGAAATGGGTTGAGAGGATGAAACAAGATGGTGCAGGTCACCTGGGAGCCCAGGGCCACCAAGAAGTTAAGTGGTGTCTCTGAGACCAGTCCCTGGCCACCTGACTCCTGGAATGGCCCTCTCACCTGTGCTGACGGTTTGTTGCTATTGTTTCATTTTTTCTCTGGTTCCCCGAAGTCAGTGGAGTCAGCGGGACACTTGAGCACTTGCCTGCCTGTGTCACAGCACTTTCTGGGCCTGCCAGGTGGGGAAGTTAAGTCATTAACGGGGCAAGAAGAGATCGGTGGTCCATCATGCCAAGGAGCAGCGGGCCCAGCGCCTGCAGCCCTGCGTGGTGTCCCTGCCATTGGCGAGGTCCCCCTGCGTGTCTCCGGTGGAGACAGTCCTGCCACAAGAGGGCCGGGCCCTTTGCCACAGAGGAGTCCAACCCTCCCCTGCCACAGCGCAGCCGCCTCCGTCCTCACCACTACCTGTAAACGTCCTCCTGAAACTAAGGAGATGGGTACCCTATTGCCTCGGGACCCTTACCGTCACCCTCAGAGACTCTGAAGGGGGATGTTGTGTGGCTGGGGTGTGTCTGAGCCCATCCTTGGGGCTGATGGCTGTTGGGGGCGAGAGCAGGTGGGGCCTCTCACCCCATCCCCAGAAAAACAAACTGAACCCCAAAGCAAAGATGGCCCCGAGATGGCTTAGGGCCTAGACCCGGCTCAACTGGAGCGCCAGGGGCACAGAGCAGAGCAAAAATGCCCCAGGCAGGCTGGGGTGGATGCCAGTAATGGGAAGGGAAGAGAGAAAGGCTCATTGTTCAGGCGTCTGCAGCCCCAGAGTCAGCCAGCTGTGCACTTGCCCGTCGGGACCACACCCAGCAGGAAGATAATTGCGGTGCTCAGGTTCCCAGAGTGGCAGGAGGACTGCTGTCACCCTCCCACCCAGGAGCTCAGGCTCTGGGCCAGGTGCAGCCTTGTCGCCTCCCCACGTCCTCCTGGCAGCAGAGCCAGGGTTCGGCAGCGGCACCTGCAGCGCCAGGCGTGGTGCTGGGGCTCTTCCTTTCCCAGCTTCTTCCTTCCCGTGACTCCTCCCGGTTGCCATGCGGCTCGCTGGACACTCCAAAGGCTGGTGTCGTTTGCAGCATCTCCCCTCTCTGCCACCACCATCCCTTTGGAAGGGACCCTTAGAATTCACAGAGATGAACGGTCTCACTGGAGTGGGCATGGCGGCTCAGGGGGGCCCGGCGGGCAGGACTGGGACCCTGGCCACATTTGTGGGCCCCAGACAAGGCCTGAGAGCCCAGCAGCACTCACTGAAAGGTGCAGTTACGTGGATTTGGGGAAGGTCATTTATTCATTCAACAAATGGAAGTCGAGCACCTCTTTTGTGTCAGGCTCTGTGCCAGCGCCGAGGCTGAGGCCCCAGGGTGTCGGATGGCACAGGCCCATGTGGGGTGAGGGGTCTGGGGGCAGCCGGGGCAGGCAGCCTGGAGGAAGTGCAGCTGCACTGAACTCTCCAGGGCAGGAACGGGGCTGCGAGAGCCAGATTACAGGGAAACTTCCAGCCTCCTTAGAGGCCTTGGACTTTATCCTGAGGGCAGTGGTTCCAAGCTGGGAACAGCGCAGATGTGGCTTTTGCTTGGCTAATGGGGACCTGGTCGGGAGCCCTGAGAGGAAGCTGCTGCCATTGTTCTGGTGAGCACTGACGGTGGCTCCACCAGCCTGGGACAGTGGGCTCAGGGAGAAGGCGGGGGTGTGAAGTGTCAGGCAGCTGGGTGGTGGGACCAGCAGGGTCTGGTGAGAGGTGGGGAGGCTGTGGAGAGGGAGGACGGAGTGTGGCTCCTGGGTTCCTGGCATGGGCCACTGGGTGGACGGTCACATCCTGATGGGCCCAGAAGCAGGAATGCTGGGAATGCCAGCATTTTTGGAGTGTCCCTTTGGTGCCAGGCTTGGGTCACAGGTTACCAGTTCAGGTTGTCGGAATGACTGTTTGAGAGAGTTCTTTGCACCTTGTTTGCAGCAGAAGGTCTCTGAGGGGCTAAGTGAGCTGCCAGGGTGGGACTGGGACCAGGCCCGCTGCGGCCCGAGCCCGTGCCCACTGCCCACCTTGCTGCCTGGCCTCATCATTCCTTCCCGGTCTGCACCTCGCTGCGCCTCGACCCAGCGGGCACTCGGGCCTCTCGGGTGTGCAGGTGCGCCCACCACCTGCCGCCCTGCGCACATGGGCAGGTGCCGGTGGGAGCGCCACCCCTCGTAGATCTACCGGACTGGACCTTTGTCTGGCCGCCTGTGCATGGCGCCGCCCCCACCCGCCCTGGGGACAGCGCCTCAGACAAAGTCCCCGATGCTAGAGAGCACCCCAAGAGGGCAGGGGAGGGGTGGGGTGTACTCTCTGGGCTGGAGATAGAGCCAAGGCGCCGCTCTGTGCTGAAGTGGCCCTTTGTATATTGTCCCCAGGGGCTGGTGAGCGGGAGGGGCTGGCACTGCCGGGGCAGCACAGTGCTGTTCTGGGGGTGGCGTGGGGTGGGGGCTTTCTCCGGGGCAGCGGAGTGCCCCATTAGGCATGGTGCCCCAGGTGCCCCCAAACCAGGCAATACTTGTCCCTTAGTCTGTCATCGCTTCTCATTGGGGTTCCCTGTGTCTTTGGATTGTTCCGCCGTCATGCAGCAGCTGTTTGTGGAGTACCTGCTGTGGGCCAGGCTTAACAGCAGTGACCAAGGCCCATGGTGACCCTGCAGTTGACATTCTGAGCCAGCGGGCTGAGGCGGGGAGACGTGAACAAGGAAAGAAGATCGTCTCCGCAGTGATGTGGGGAAGGCGCCTGCAGGGCGGCTGCTTGGTGGGGGTGGGGGCGGCCACTTTAGCTGGCCAGTCAGGAGGGCGTGTCTGACCAGTGGCTTCAGAGAGACGGGAGGGGCCAGCACGCAGAGATCGGAGGGGCGAGCATTCTAGGTGGCGGGATCAGCCAGTGTGAGGACGCTGGGGGTGTGGGGGACAGAAGGCGGGGAGCGTGGCTGGAGCCTAGTGGTCAAGGGAGGTGAAGTCAGTGAAGGCTCAGGGACCAGAGGGGCAGGGCCTGTGGGTGCCCAGAGGAGTTGGGGTTTCATTCTGAGTGTGAAGGAGCCATGGGAGGGCAGTTGTGGCCTAATGGGGACTTTGACGCGGTCCTGGCGGCAGCAGAGGCAGGAGGGCGGCCAGTGAGGAGCAGCTGGGGGCAGCAGAGGAGGCAGAGCATTTGCGGGGAGGTGGCAGCAGGCCTCACAGGCCACGTGCGGAGAGTGTGGCACGCAGCTCAGCTCAGAGGACTGTGTGTGATCCCATCTAGTCCTCATGGGATGCGGGGCTGGGGTGGCCTCACGCTGCAGACCAGGGCGCCAAGGCCCAGGGATATTAAGTGTCCTGTCCAAGATCACACGGGGGGTTGGGAAGGGGCAGAATTCGAATCCAGCTCCTTTTGAGCCCAGACTGCAGGAAGCAGCGTCCGTGAAGCAGCGTCCGTAAGGCAGCACCCGCCCACCCCGTGCTGTCAGAGTTGGGCTGGGGGCAGCTCGGGGTCCAGGGGGCCCAGAGGCGAGTGTCTCTTGCACAGGAGGCGCTCAGCCCTGGCCCCTCTGCCTCGCTTTCCTTCGCCTCCTTCATAAATGGGTGGTGGCCACCCCCTCTCAGACCAAAAGTGCTGGGAGGTGCCAGTCCCACCTCGAGCCCTGGTGGTGTGGGCGTTCTCACCCCACACCTGCAAGAACTCTCAGCATGGTCACAGGTGTGGATGCTGTGGCTGGCCAGAGCTGGTCTCTGTCCTTGCTCCTGTCCAGACAGGGCAGGGCACTGGGGAGGTGGGCGGGGAGCCAAGGCCTGAGACACAGGGGTCCCTGTGGGTTTATCCCCTCTGGCCTCAGTGGGTTCCATAGGGATGGGAGTTGGGAGCCCGGATGGGGGGCCAAGTCAGCACTGGTGAGGGACCGGCCCCAGCGCCTGCTGATGAGTTAAAAGAAGCTGTGCTCTTTCCCTCCTCTAACCAGAAGCTGTTAATAATTAATCATCTGCCCATTTAATAATTACGGGCTTCCTCCTTCGCCCTCCTGGCACCCCGCACCTACCCCTGCCCCTCCCAGCTTCCCTCTGCAGAGCTGCCAGGACCCCCGTGCCCTTGGGGAGCCCCCAGCCCCGACGCGCACTGAGCGTCCTCTCAACTCTCCTTCCCACTTGGGCCTCTGGGCAGCGCTCATGGGCAGGTGCTGTCCTATCTGACAGATGGACCCACTGAGGCACGGAGGGGCAGAGGTGGGCACGGACACACATTCATTCACTCTTCCGCTCACGCATGCTCACTGCACGCTGTTCCCTGCACGTCAGCCCCCAGGAGCAGGGCTTGGACTCCCACAGCCTGGGGGTGGGGCAGACCAGCAGATGGGAAATTTCTCTCCAGGCTTATGGGGACAGTGGGCGGGGGGGAGGTCCAGAGGCTCCTGAGCAGACTCGGGTTTGAGGACAGCCCTCCAGGGGAGGCAGAGGCCAAGCTGAGGCGTGAAGGAGGGGAGGAGTTCCCACAATGTGGGCACTGGAGTGTGGGGCGCTGTGTGCCAAGGCCCCGGCGCGACGCCATCTCCCCTCCCAGCAGTAGGAGCAGTCAGGAGCACTGGGCTCAGCCTTCCGGGCCAGGGCCTGATTTATGTCTTCACCTTCCCAGAAGCCCTGCGAGGGTGACTCTTAACGCACCAACGAATGCCTTGCTAAGGGTGGACTCCTGGGCTTGGAGCCAGGCGATACAATAGCTGTTTGGGGGTATCTCCTGGGCCCCCCAGTTGCTCATCCATGGCCAACCACACAGAGTGCAGCCTCTGCTCCCACTTAGGGAGAGCCCTAACTCATGCCACCCCCCTGGGGCTGCGAGCACTGGGCCCACTCGCAGGGCAGGCAGCGTGGGCTTGCCCCGCTTCATTGGAGACGGTGGGTCCCACCACGCAGAAGGAGTTTATTTCCGAGCTCTTCCGTGGGTATCACGTGTGTATCACGCTCTTGGGTTTCCCATCCGTGTCCCACTGAGAACGTCCAGCAGCCTGTTGGGAATCGGGGCAATGTTCGGGGGCACCCTCCACCCAGAGAGGGAGCGGCGCGGGGCTCAGAGGAGGTGGACTTTCGGTTTACCAGGAGCCTGGCCCCTACAGGCTCCTCACCTGTGAAACCGCAGGTGCTCCCACCTCCCCCAGCACCTGGTACCGAGGAGTGGCTCCTGGAGGGCGGGGCTGCCTCTCACTGCTGCTTGGCTGCCTGTTCTACAAATGAGGACACCAAGAGGTGAAGGGACCTTGCTGGAAGAGGTGGGGCTGGGAACTGGCCCAGATGAAGGGTGGGGCTGGCACCTGGGCAGCAGGTCAGCTTCCCATGTAGTCCCCTGACACCTGTGCTCGGGCTTTGGGGGCGGGGACAGTCTCTAGGGAAGAAACGGCTACCGTAAAGCCATAAAGCTATAAAGCCAGGCACGCAGTTGGGATCACGCTGCAGTAGCTTGATTAGACCCTGTGCCTCACCTGTGGTGGTGCCAGCAAAGGGCCCAGAGGCAGGTATGGGCCAAGTGAGGGGAGGATGGAAGCTATGGTGTGCAGGGGCCCAAGGAGGGGCCAGGCAGTGGCCCGGTGCAGGGTGGAATGGTGGGGAGTGCAGGCTGCAGGGTAGGGGCAGATGCATGGCCACATATGGGCTTGTCACTTTGACTCTCTGCACCTTGGTTTCCCCATCTGTAAAAAGCAATGAGGGGCTGATTCAGGGCAGAGTTAGAGAACAGCTAAAGCCTCGGCACGTCCCTGCCGGAGGGCAGCTCAGGGGGGTCTCAGATGTGCTCCCTCTCTCCCCCGCCTTAGTCCTGTTTGTGCTGCTATCACAGAATGCGCGAGACTGGGTCAATTTATAAAGAATAGAAATGTCTTTTGCACGGTTCCAGACGCTGGGAAGCCCAAGATGGAGGGACGGGCATTTGGCGAGGGCCTTTGTGCTGCGTCACCCAGGGCAGAAGGGCAAAAGAGCGCTCGGGAGAGAGGGAAGGGGCCCACCTCCTGCCTTCATCAGAGATAGGGGCGTTAATCCAGGCATGGGGCAGAGCCCTCTTGACTTATCACCTCGTGAAGGTTCCACGTCTCAACACCCCTGCATTGGGGATTAAGTTGCCAACACATGAACTTTGGGTGACACATTCAGACCAGAGCACCCCCATATGATTACAGGGCGGTGAGGGGAAGCTGTGGGCACAGGGCTTTGGGCACCCACTGGCCTGTGGCCAAGCCAGGTTAGCTGCAAAGAGAAACCCCTGCGTAGATGGCGCAGTCAGCTCGGGACCCCTCCCTGTTCTCTGAGTTCCCGCTGATCAGGGCTGAGGAAGATGATGAGAGGGAGGGGGATGGGGGTTGAGGGGAGGAGGGGAGTGGGCCGGGCATGGCAGGGCAGAGGGACTGTAAAGCTGTGAGCTCCGGGGTAGGGCAGGGCAGAGCAGGGCGGAGGTCTGCAGAGCGGGGCAGGAGCCAGGTCTCCCGGAGGCTCCTGAAATCCAGGCCTCACCTTGGAGGTTTGCTGACTTTTTAGAGCATGAGCCCTAACTGTGAACGTCATTTAAAAATCACTGCAGCCCCTGGCAGATGCTCACACTGTTACCGGCTGGTGAGAGGCCGCTGGTGGGTGCACCTCTCCTGGACACGGGGCACTTGTGGCTGGTCTGGTCACCTGCCAGAGCCAGAAAGACATGTGACCTGAAAATGGCAGGCCCATGGGCTCCTGATGGCCCTTGCAGGGGCCCTCGCCTTGGGCAAGGCTAAAGGCAGCAGCCTAGACCTTGCCCCCGAAATCCTGAGTGAGGAGCCCGGGCACCGGCTGGTGTGACTCCTGCCACCACCATTCGCCAGCTGAGGCTCCCGCAGGTCCCTCGGCCCTCTGTGCCTGAGAGGATGGAGGAAGTGAGGCCAGTAGCACAGCAGCTGGCACCAGAGGGCACCAGTAAGTGCCAGCGCCATGGAGAAGGGGCGGATGGGGGGGCACCGTCTCCTGGGAGGAATGTTCTGGGCCCACTGCTCCCCAAACCCGCCCACCCTGTCTAGTTAGAGGGTTAGCTGCACGGGGGTGGCGACTGAGAAGGGGAAGCCCAGGCTTCTGCCCAAACTGCCCACACCCTCCACACCAGCCACGCGGCCCCCGCACGGACCCAGAGTCCCGCCGTGCCAGCCTTGGTGCTGTAGCCCACTCCGTGCAGTGGCTCGCTCGACCTGCGGTCCTGGCTTAACTGTCCTTTCCTCAGGAGGCCCCCTGACACCTGGCATCCTCTGTTGGCCGGTTTTCTGGCTTGTCCTCTGTCCCCTCCTCTGGACTGAGCTCTCTGAGGGCCTTGTCCACCCGGCCTGCTCTGGCTGCACCCCAGCGCCAAGCCCGGAGGCCGACCTGCTCTCTCCACCCACCCAGGACAGGCAGAAGCACCACCGTCCCACTGCACTCACCATGTGCCCCCAGACCCTCCCGCAACCCCGGGGCACCTTCCTTGCACCCTGGCCGCCCCCCACGGCTCTCAGTTCTGCATCAAGCAAGTGTATGGTTGTGTGTGGCCCTGCTGGAGGGGACTGTCCTCACGAGGGATAGCTGTGTCCCTGAGAGGTAGCAAGGCCTGTGCCTGAAGTCCCACCGTGCACACTTCTTCCTCTGGTTTATCCCAAACATTCACCGAGTGTCCACTCTGGGCCAGGCAGGCCACGTGCCCTCTGGGCTGCTAAGGGCCACTTCCCACTCCTGGCCTGGCTGTCCCCACAGGCCAGGTCTGCACCTCTCTACTCTGGGCACCGTGTGTAGGAGGCAGCCAGAGTCTTGAGGGCCCCTCTGAGCTGTGTACATGGTCCCCAGCCCAGGGTGGGACGTCTGTCATCTGCCCTCTGGTGTTCACATGGTTCCTTCTCTGCCTGAGTGGGGGCTGAATATCCGAGATGCGGGAGCCCCACCCCGCCTGCCCCATCCTGTCGCCGCTGGCCCCTAGCTGCTTGCACAGGCCGCCCGCCGGGGCTTGATGTGCACGGCCACTGCTGACCACCTGGCACCCCTTTCCCCTCTTCCTCCTCCCTGGACGTTCCCAGGTCTTGCCTTCAGCCCTGCCTCCCCTCCCAATCTTGGGAGTGCCTGACTTCTTCTGCCAGTTGCCTGCTAACGCCTCCAGCCTGGGGTGTCCCGCTGCCCCCAGAGCTGCACCCCTCCCTCCTATGGTCACCCAGTGTTTATCAAGCCCTCTCTGCTGAGGCCACATCCTCAGCTCACCTCCGTCCCACCCCCCTGCCCTGCCCACCATGGCGTGGACAGGGGACGCCCCTGGGCTGTTCCCTGGACGTGCTCCCTTCAGCCCATCTGCGGCCTCCTCCCGCACCCAGCTCCCTGCCTCCCATTCTCCCCAGTTCTGTCTAAACCTGCACGGTCCAGTGCAGTAGCCACTAGAGCATGTGGCTGTTTAAATTATAAATTAGTTCCTCAGTTGCCGCCATCAATTTCAAGTGCTCACTAGACACGTGGCTACGGCTACCATGCGGGATGGTGCAGGCCTAGAATATTCCCAAAATGACAGAAAGTGCTACGGGACAATGCTGAAGGACGAGCAGATTGGCTCAGGCTGACAGGGCTCCCTGTGCTCAGAGCCTTCGGGGGCCCCGGGGCTGAGGCCTGCCTCTGCTCCACCCCCACCCTCCACTTAGGTGGAGGCCCTGGAGAGCAGTAGGTTTGCACAGGTGAGCAGAGAAACGGGTCTACAGGTTGCTTTACCCTCGGAGCCTCAGTTTCCTCATCTGTAACATGGGGATAATAATTCCTGCCTCCAAGGATGGTAAAATCCATGTAAAGCCCCCCACCAATGCCTGGCATGTATTAAGCCTGCGGTAAGTTGTGGCCATCGTAGTCGATGTGAATAAGGCAAGGCAGGCGGTTCGATGGCCATGAACCTCATTGCCAGATGGTGGGAGCCACGGAAGGCTTCTGAGCACAGCCACCCTGTTGGAGGATGCCTGAGGATGATTAACCTGTTTAGCCTCCAGTGCTATCCAGTAGAACATTCCAGGATGGTGGAGATATTCCATCTCTATGCTGCCCATGGGTCTCTGGGAACCAGAAGCTGATGTCCTGGGTGGGCCAGTGACCAGTGCAGGGAGGGGCAGAGTCCTAGCTGGGGGCAGGTCCCAGCTTTGGGAACCAACTTTCCCAGGCACTTGCCAGCCACGCTGTGGGAAAGTTCTCAGGCAGCCCACAGGGGTCTAGGATCAGGCTAAACGGGGATGGGTTCAGCGGGGAGGGAGGGTCAGGGTGCACGGGAACTGGCATGGAGGAGGGCCAGGCTTCGCCAGGGAAGGGAGTCCTGGGGTGGGCGTTGGACTGAGAGCCTTTGGCAAGGCCCCCAACCTGGAGCTGAGCCAACAGAGAGAGCAGGGCTGACTCTGTGGGGCCCAGACTCCCGTGCCCAGGGAAGTTGGGTATCCGGTGGCCTGGGCACCCTGTCTTCCCTGAACGCTGCCTGGCTGGTCCAAGAACTGCTCCACTGTAGCTCTGGCTCTCCCTTCGGGCCTTGGTTTCTTCACACATGGATGTGCACAGCAGCAGCTGTCCCACCTGCCCGTGGTGAACAGGGTTTGCAAGGACTCTTTGGCCACCCAGAGAAGATGGAGTCCTTGAGCAGGCCTGGCGCCGAGAGCAGACTCCCTTGCTCTGAGTGTGCCGGGGGTGGGGGGCAGAACTCCTTGGGGCTGGGAGTCACGGTGCACCAGACCCTCCCTCAGCCAGGCCACTTGTGTTTAGCCGGAGGCGAGACCCCCAAGTCCGCAGCCCCTCTGGGCCTCAGGTCCACCTGTCAGCAGGTGCAGGATGCTTGGGGAGTCTCTGTTTCCACCCGTTTCCTTCCCATCAGCTGTGTGTCGCTGAGCGAGTAGCCTAGCCTCTCGAGGCCTCCACCTCCTCATCTGCAAAATGGAGACACACACACCTACCTCCAAGGGTGACCCACGAATCAGCCTCTGACTTTTCTCCGGCACTTGCCACGGCAGTGCCTGGCACGCGGCAGGGTCTCGGCACATGTGTACCAGTAGCCTGGGTGATACGCTGGCTGTAGAGTGACCGCCGTGTGTGGGCCTGCCCCTCGTGGAGCCCCGTCTGGTGGATGTTCATCAGAAGAATGAGTCAAACGATGAGAAAGAAACAAGCACAGCGTCAGTTGTTTCTCACATCTTGCTAGAACTCTGGGGTCTATTGTGTTCCGTGACACCTCCTCTGCCTGTCCCCCCATATGGGGTCATGAAACCTCCAGCTGGAAGGACCCTTATTTAGCCCCGGAGATCAGGGGAGGTGGCCGCTATCTTCTCTGCCTTGTCCCAGGAAGGAACTGGAACCAGTAGTGGAGGTTGCAGAGAAGCTGATGAAGGGCAGAAGGAAGAATTTCTAGCAGCCCAAGGGGCTTGGGATGGGCCACACTAAGAAGTGGACAAGCAGAGGCCAGATGCCACTTGGCTGGGGCACTGGCCTGGGCTGAAGGCTTGGATGGTGTTTTTTTGAGGGCCCTTGGGCCAGGAGAGGAGTCTGGAAACGTCGGTGGGCTCCAGATTTCCTGGGGTCTGGTTTAGGTCCTGGAAGCCTGATGAGTTGCTGAGAAATGCCCCGTGGGGAGGTGGGTGCCAGTCAGGGGTAAGCAGCCCCCTAATTGGCCCAGCTACCTTTATACCTTAACAAAGGTGCCTTTGTTGTCTTTACTAAAGGTAACAAAGCTGGCCGGGAGCAAGGCGTGGCCTGTTCGGCAGGGTCATCTGTATTTGGTCATCTGGCAGGAAACCGTAATGGAAGGAAGGAAAAAAACAGGCATTTATACGGCATCTACCAAGTGCCAGCTCCATGCAGAATGCTTTGACACTGTGGCTCATCCAGGTCTACAGGACTGCAAATGAGAGGGTGACAGCTTCCTTTTACATCTCAGAAGACTGAGGATCAGAGAGGCTAAGTAACTTGCCTAAGGGCACACAGCTAGTAAGTCAGAGCTTTGGGATCCAAACTAAATCCTCCAGACTTGCAGTAACGGTGGAGGCCAGCTCTTACTCAGCGAGCATCTGTTGTGTGCCTAGGTGTGTTTCCCAGCCCCCTTTGCATGGATTAACTCCTTGGATTCTCACAATAGCCCTATGAGATGGACCGTTATACCTCCATTTTATGGAGAGGGGGAACTGAGGTGTAGGGAGGTGGAGTAACTCGCCAAGGTCACAGGCAGTGTTCGGATCTGGCGGTCATAGCCCCTGGGCTACCCTGTGCTTCAGGAGCTGCTGGACATGGCAGGCTGCCAAGATGCACCTCCCGCCTTCCTCCCAGGTCATGCAGGGCAGGACTGTGATGGGGCGGAAGGTGGGCACAGGGAGGTGAGGAGGGTCCATCCCCACAGGTGTTCCCGGCCTGGGGGTTGTGGATGGGCAAGGTCCTGCCCAGGAGTGGAGACCGAGTGTGCCGGGTGCGGGAGTGGAGACTGAGATTGCGCCGGGTGACCTCCAAAATTCCCCGCGTGGACGTTCCGAGCACCCGCTAGGGGTTGGGCCTGCCCTCTGCCGGACACACAGACGATGGCTGGCCCAGAGCTGAGGACAGCAGACATCAGGTGTTGAGAGGCAGACAGGGAAGGGGTCTGGAGGGGGTGGGCAAGGGAAGTGGCCGTTAGGACATGAGCCGTCTGAACTGCAAAGGGGGCTGGCGGGAGCCAGGGCAAGGCCAGCCAAGGGCACCCCTGGGGCCAAATTAGGACCCTGGTCAGCGCAAGCGAGCTCAGGACCACGGAGAGTTCCACGGAGCGTTCCACGGAGCCTCCCATCACCCTCGTGACAGCTGTCAATGCGTGTCTGCGCCTGGGAGGCTGCTGCTGCAGTGGCCAGCCCTACACTCACAGCCTGTGGCCTGCAGGAAGCACCTGTCTTCTCTCTGGCCAGGAGTCCCTGGCTGGGCTCAGCCTGAGCCTGGACTCTGAGGGGTTTGGGCTCATTAGTGTCCCTCCCTTACCCCATCAGCCTTCCAAGCAGAGCCCAGAAGAAAAGGGCACATGGAGAAGGGCAGAGTGGGAAGAGGGAGGGAAGAAAATATGCCCAGCTGGAACCTTCCAGGCCATAGCCACAGGCTTGAGTCCTGCTGCCATCGTGGGTCACCCTTAGCCTCCTGGGGCCAGAATTACCTGGCTACCAGGAAGCACCTGTTCCCCACCCCATCCCTGCCACCGTTTCCCGCTCAAAAGAGACCCAGGGCCGTGGGACTGGGTGCAGCTCACAGGGTAACTGGTAGTGGGGTCGGTGTGGGTGTCCTTCCAGGGCGTCTCCCAGGGGGTCTCAACCCTCCTTTTCCTGGGGCCCCAGGCAGCATGGTTTCCCAGCCCCTGCCCTTGTCCCCTAAGCAGGCTCAGGTTTTGCCCTGAGGTTTTGCTCCACTCCTGCTGTTCTGAGACAGCACTGAGGCCCTGCTGGGGCCCACCTCCGAACCCTTGCTGCTGCTGTGCCCCGCCGGAAGGCTCCCCTTCCTCTGCCAGGCTGGGGAGCAGTAACGGATAAGAAGAGCTAGTGCTTATTGAGTGCTTACTGTGTGCTTGGTACTTAGTGTGGATTTTTATCAAGCCCTCACTTTATCGATGAAAAGACAGAGGTACAGAAGAGTGATTGAGCTGCCCAAGGCCACGTGGACAGGAATGGCAGAGCTGGGATTTGAATCCAGGCAGTCCGAGCAGAGGGACGTGATGGAGAGCACATTGGGGAGGTCTAGAACATTGCAGGGCAGCGTCATTGAGCATCTGCTATGTACATTTTCTTGCTCCAGGGAGCTAGTATTCCAACTGGGAAGGCGGATGTCCAGGGGAGATGAGCTTGTAGCAAGTGTTGGGAGGGCAGGGGCTGGGGCTGCAGGTGGTCTTTCCAATCCTCATGCGAAGTGGGCAGGGAAAGTGATGTCCCTGTGAGAGATGGAGGAGCTGAGGCTGAGAGAGGCCGAGGGAACTGCTCTGGTTCACAGTGGCCACAGAACCCAGAAGGTGGCTCAGTGCTCTCTCTGAAGAGTTAGAGAGCTCAGGGTGGCTCTGGCTTAGGGCAGAGGCGCTTGGGTTCCAGGCCAACCTTGGCATGGAGCAGCATCTAAGAAATGCTAGGTGAATTTTATTGAACTGAGTAAGGGCCACAGTGTGGCCTCTGAGCTCCCAGAGAGCAGCTTCAGCAGTAGGGAGGACTTGGAGAGGGGTTTTGTTTGCAGCGGCCCAGCCCACGGGAGTCCCCAAGTCCTTCTTCAGCTAAGCTTGTTCTCTGGGCAGCTCCTGCGCAGTGAGCCCCTCCTGGGGTCACACCAAGTGCATCCTGGGAAGCAAGGTGGGAGTGGGGCTGTGTGCTGGACAATGGCTCCCACCCCAACTCCTACTCCCAGGGCCCACCCCACCCCCATCCATCCTGTGACGCTCCAGGGAGAGCATGCTGCAGAAAGGACCTGAGATTTGGATCCAGAGACCAAGGTTAGCGCCAGGCTCTGCCGTTAGCCAGCTGTGTGAGCTTGGCCATGTCCTTCCTGCTCAGCCTCAGTGTTGGTGTCTAAGGATGAGCAGTGGTTAGAGCAAGGCCCTGCGGAGACCAACGCTGGCTGCAGCCCCAGCCTTGCCGTTTCCCGGCTCCACGAAGGCAGTTCAGGGCTGGCTCCTCCACCCCAGGCAAAGACTAGTCCCTCCTTACAGTGCCTGGAACCGGAGCCGGTGCCTCCTCACACTTCCCACCCAGCTCATCGGCAGAATCTGACCACGCTCTGCACCCACCGCCCTGGGTCAAAGCCACCTCGACTCTCGCCTGGACAGTGCAGTGGCTTCTCCCGGCTCTCCCTGCGCTGCCCTTGAGGCGACAGTCTGTTCTCCGCAGAGCAGCCAAAGCGAGTTGTTGAAACCCAGGTCAGGCCACGGCCCTCCTCTGCTTGAACCCTCCAGTGAAAGTCACCTTTCCCGCCCCTCAGCCCCAGTGTCCCCTGGCTCGCTCCCTCCCACCCTCCTCGCTGTTCCTCCCTCACGC
The DNA here is from genome assembly GCF_000956105.1 of Propithecus coquereli. NCBI lineage: Eukaryota > Metazoa > Chordata > Mammalia > Primates > Indriidae > Propithecus > Propithecus coquereli. The sequence continues at coordinate 3,789,305 of NW_012136747.1, read as the reverse complement.
ACACGCACTCCTGCCTGAGCACCGGCTGTTCCTTCCACCTGGAACATTCTTTCCTGGTGCCCCCACCTGTGTGGCGTCTGTTCAAATGTGACCTCAGCAAGCCTGCCTGACCACCACTTCTCAGCGGACCCGCTGCCCCGCCCTGTACCCCACTTTGCCTTTCTCCAGAGCATGACCTTTTAACAGGCGATACTATTATCTGACTCATTTATTTTGAGTTTGTTGCCGTCTCCTTACCCTGCCCAGCCCTGTGCAAGCTCCACGAGGCAAGGGGTTTTGGTCCATCTTGTCTCCCCGATGTCCCCAGCACCTGGCGCGGTGCCTGGCGCAGGGCGGGCTCTCCATCGTAGTGCAGAGTGAACGGTGTGGCTTAGGCGAGCACCTTCTGGGGTGCTGTGTGGACCTGATGCGATGTGGCTGCTCCATCCACTGGGTTGACTTCACTGTCACAGGGGGACTCTGCAGGGGGCCCCTGTCACCTCACTTGGGCTGAACTTGGCAGATGGAAGGGGCTCAGGACAGCTTTATGGCTGGGAGAAATCCCATGACTGATCCCAGGGAATTGCCTGTGACCCTGACCGTGTGACACTGTGCAAGTGACATCGTCTCCCTGGCTTTAGTTTCCTCATCTGTCAAGTGGGAATGGCAACCTGCTTCACGTGGGGAGGACTTAGTGAGGTCATGCGTGTAACGTGCTCAGGACAGTGGCTGGTGTGTAAGCATCAGTGACATTCAGTTTCGTTGTTGCACCTGGTGGTTTGCAGTAGAAGCAGAAATGCCACCAGCTGGCGCCCATGTCGGTTCCATGGCTTTAGCCTCCAGCCGGGCCACCTGTGCTACAGAGGGCTACGGTGGTCTGCGATGCAGTGAGGGAGAGAGGGAGGTGCTGGCTTGGGAACCCAAACTTGTGCTCAAGTCCTGACTCAGCCAACTTCGTAATGTCCTTTGGGGAAGGTCTTGCCATCTTTCTGACTCTCAGTTTCCCCATCTGTTAAAGCAGGGTGGGTACGACGACCTCTCAGGGTGTCTGAGAGAGGTATCTGAGACCCTGAGTGCCGGTGCTTATTTATTCCATTTTATTTTTATGCTGTCTCATTAAAAAAAATGCGAAGATAAAAAGGAATCAGGCTGAGAATAAGGGTTAAAAATATAAACAGTCGCATGTGAAGGAGTCCCGGAAAATGTCATCTGTGATGCTGTTGACTCGCTCTGGGTCTACTACTGTGCACTTCTGAGCCTCCTAGCAGTCTGAGTGATAAGGGAAACATGCTAAGTTCCATGATTCTTAGCAGCAAGCCAGACTGAGGCCTTATCTAGGGCTCTGCCCTGAAGGCCCCAGTGAGTCAGAGGGGAGCCCCCAGGCACTGGTGAGTCTGTCCTCAGAAGGGCACAGCTGGCTGGTGTAACCAGATCCAGGAAGCCGAAGGGCAGCCGGGTCAGTCTGCTCTTGGCAGGTCCACAGAGGCCTTTCACACCCAAGCAGGACATTGACTTGCCTCTGAGTTTCTCTCACCTTGCTAAGGCCTTTGTTTGCTGCTGCCAGGGGATCTAGTCCAGATGGCAGCCCCAGGCCCTGCCCTCTACACCTCTTGGGCCAGTTTAGTCTAATCTGGGGTGTGCCCCACGGAGGCAGGTCCCACGTAGAGAAAAATAATCCACGAGAAGGGGCAGGGCTGCCTTGCGAGATCCTGAAATGCCTTGGGTGGGTCACTCTGGAAGCTTCCGCTGTGCTGATGTCTGCAGTGTTGTCTTGTGCCTAGTTCTTGCCACCGCAGAAGCTCCCATCCCCTGCCTCTATTGGGCCTGGCCCCTTTGCCCTTTTGCTCACTCTGCTGGCCTGGCCTACCAGCTCTCGCTTTGCCAGACCAGGGCTGGACTCCACTGTGGAGAGGGGCCCAGATGACCCATTTCTTTTTTTTTTTTGAGACAGAGTCTCACTGTGTTGCCCGGGCTAGAGTGCCGTGGCGTCATCCTAGCTCACAGCAACCTCAAACTCCTGGGCTCAAGCGATCCTCCTGCCTCAGCCTCCCGAGTAGCTGGGACTACAGGCATGCGCCACCATGCCCGGCTAATTTTTTCTATATATTTTTAGTTGTCCAATTAATTTCTCTCTAATTTTAGTAGAGACGGGGTCTCGCTCTTGCTCAGGCTGGTTTCGAACTCCTGAGCTCAAGCAATCCTCCCACCTCGGCCTCCCAGAGAGCTAGGATTACAGGCGTGAGCCACTGCGCCCGGCCCCAGATGACCCATTTCAAAATGTCACCAAGGAGCAGCCCCTCCTTGCCCTCCCTCCACAAGCCAGTGGAGACCACCCCACCTCTGCCCTGGGACAGCTAACGTTTAGCGGAGGTCAGGGCCCCAACCCCGGTTGTCCTACCTGCCGGCAGTCAGCTGTGCCCGTGTGCGGCTCCAATAGTCAGGCATTTAGACTGGAGAAGGTGGGACAGCTCAGATCTAATAGTGCACGTACTGCCCTGACCACTGGGATTAGCAACTCAGCTGCTCCCCACCGGCTTGCTCAGGTGAGGCCCTGAGGGGCGCGTGGTTCGGGACCCCAGGCACCTGGATTCACACCCCAGCTTCAAAACTTTGAGCAGGTTCCTGAGGCCCCTAGGTCCTGGTTTCCTCCTCTATAAGGTGAGAGAGTGGGAAGAGATGGTCCTTAAAATTTGTTTTCTAGATCAAACAGTTCACAATTCTGTGCCTTACGACCATGTAGCTTAGGGAAAATTACGTTGGGGGCTTCCAGCCTTGAGCATGGAAAGCAGCGGCAGCTCCTTGAGCACCTTCTGCACACCAGGAAGTCTGCCCCCATTTCACAGATGTAGAGACAGAGGTTCAGCATGGTGAGGAGCCTTGCTAAGGTCACCGGAGTGTGAAGCCAAGTGTCTCTTTTCCACTCTCCCCTGCTATCCTCAGAGTTGGGAAGGGAGTGGGAGAGGATGGCAGGACGGCACCCAACTAACCAGAGGGAGAACCAGAGAAGTCAGGAGAAGCCACAGAGAGGAACATTTTAAGGGAAAGAATGTTCTAGGTGGAAGGACAGTGCCAGCTGCCCAGGGCAAGGTTTTTGTCCCAGTCTCTTCTGTGCCTCAGTGGGTCCCCCCAGCCAAGTCCCTGGTCCCACTCGGCCCCACTTGGCATTTTCATTGGTCAAATGGGTGTAACCTCCTGGCCCACCTGCCTGGGTTCAAGGACCAAATGGGCTGGATGGTGGCAGTCAGAAGTGCTCTGTCGCTGTACAAGCTCGTTCATGAGATAAGATGTCCAAATAAAGTGTGGGATTTGGTTAATGGTGACATGCCAATGTCAGTTTCCCAGTGACAAACGTGTATGGTGGTGTGAGATACTAATAATAGGTGAGGTGTGTAAAGAACCCTCTATACTATCTTGGCAACTTTTCTGATAATCTATAAATATTCTAAAATTAAAAGCTTATTTAAAATGGAGATACAAGCATCTCCGTTCCACGGTCATAAACTAAGTGATAAATTAAGCTATAAATGAACAGCAAATAGTTATATCATGAATCACTCATGAATAGAGAATGTTTCATTCAAAATAACCATGTAATATTATGTGGGATTTAAAAGGAACTGGTAGATTCATTTCTACTGATATGAAAATCCTTTAAATCTATCATTGATTGAGGGAAACAACTTGGTTAGACTTAGTGTCCAATATGATAATATTTATGAGAAATACTAAATCAAGAACAGAAAAATTACATATAAAACCAGTGACATACCTCAGATTTTTTTCTGCCTGAGCATCCAATACAGGATGTGGGGTAATGAAGGGGAACTTTTACTTAATTTTATTCTTTAAATTTGTTAGAACTAAGTGCGTTCCCGTGAGACCTGTGAATTTTTTCGGTGAAAAAATATTCAACAGGTTTGTCAATATGTCCACGAAAAAGATAGCTGGGAAAGGAGGGAGGGGGGAAGGGCGAAAGGAAGGAGAGACTCACACAGCAGCCTGCAGGGACGGGCCTCACGTGGGCAGTCTGCCACCTGCCCTCCCTTGGGGCCTGTGAGCCCCGGGCAGGGCCCACTCCGTGGGGTTGAGCTTTTCCCAAGATGCGTTTGCTCCTGGAGCGCAGCCAAGCCATGCCGCTGGTACAGTCAGGCTGGGGCCAGGCTGCAGAGGGGCACTCTGGTGGCCCGGTGGTCTCCGAAGGGAAGGGCTGTAGGAGCAAGAGGAGTTTCTTTGATGCTGAGGCTTCCAGGGGCCTTGGAGGCAGGAGGTGACTCATGCAGCGGCACCAGGCGCTGGCCAGGACATTCTCAAACACAGTGATAGCACAGGCCTCCTCAAGTCCCCTTCCTAGAAGTCTCAGGTGGCCCTAACGTGTCTGCTCTGTCCCTCTTTCCAGCAGGATGAAGATGAGACGCTACAAGCTCTTTCTCATGTTCTGTATGGCCGGCCTGTGCCTCATCTCCTTCCTGCACTTCTTTAAGACCCTGTCCTATGTCACCTTCCCCCGAGAACTGGCCTCCCTCAGCCCTAACCTCGTGTCCAGCTTCTTCTGGAACAATGCCCCCGTCACGCCCCAGGCCAGCCCCGAGCCGGGAGGCCCTGACCTGCTGCGGACCCCCCTCTACTCCCATTCGCCCCTGCTGCAGCCCCTGTCACCAAGCAAGGCCACCGAGGAACTCCACAGGGTGGACTTCGTGCTGCCCGAGGACACCACCGAGTATTTCGTGCGCACCAAAGCCGGGGGCGTCTGCTTCAAACCAGGCACCAAGATGCTGGAGAAGCCGCCGCCGGGGCGGCCGGAGGAGAAGCCCGAGGGGGCCAACGGCTCCTCTGCCCGGCGCCCGCCCCGGTACCTGCTGAGCAACCGCGAGCGCGCGGGCAGCCGGGGCCCGCGGCGCAAGTGGGTGGAGTGCGTGTGCCTGCCCGGCTGGCACGGGCCCAGCTGCGGCGTGCCCACCGTGGTGCAGTACTCCAACCTGCCCACCAAGGAGCGGCTGGTGCCCCGCGAGGTGCCGCGCCGGGTCATCAACGCCATCAACATCAACCACGAGTTCGACCTGCTGGACGTGCGCTTCCACGAGCTGGGCGACGTGGTGGACGCCTTCGTGGTGTGCGAGTCCAACTTCACGGCCTACGGGGAGCCGCGGCCGCTCAAGTTCCGGGAGATGCTGACCAACGGCACCTTCGAGTACATCCGCCACAAGGTGCTCTACGTCTTCCTGGACCACTTCCCGCCGGGCGGCCGGCAGGACGGCTGGATCGCCGACGACTACCTGCGCACCTTCCTCACCCAGGACGGCGTCTCGCGGCTGCGCAACCTGCGGCCCGACGACGTCTTCATCATCGACGACGCCGACGAGATCCCGGCCCGCGACGGCGTCCTCTTCCTCAAGCTCTACGACGGCTGGACCGAGCCCTTCGCCTTCCACATGCGCAAGTCGCTCTACGGCTTCTTCTGGAAGCAGCCGGGCACGCTGGAGGTGGTGTCGGGCTGCACGGTGGACATGCTGCGGGCCGTGTACGGGCTGGACGGCATCCGCCTGCGCCGCCGCCAGTACTACACCATGCCCAACTTCCGCCAGTACGAGAACCGCACGGGCCACATCCTGGTGCAGTGGTCGCTCGGCAGCCCCCTGCACTTCGCCGGCTGGCACTGCTCCTGGTGCTTCACGCCCGAGGGCATCTACTTCAAGCTCGTGTCCGCCCAGAACGGCGACTTCCCCCGCTGGGGCGACTACGAGGACAAGCGGGACCTCAACTACATCCGGAGCTTGATCCGCACGGGCGGCTGGTTTGACGGCACGCAGCAGGAGTACCCGCCGGCCGATCCCAGCGAGCACATGTACGCCCCTAAGTACCTGCTCAAGAACTACGAGCAGTTTCGCTACCTGCTGGACAACCCCTACCAGGAGCCCAGGAGCACGGCGCAAGGCGGGCGGCGCAACAGGCTTCCGGAGGGAAGGCCGCCCGCCCGCGGCAAATCGGACGAGGTGGAAGGCTAAGGCCGCGTGACCTTCTAGGGCCCGTGGCAGGGTGCGGGGTGGCAGCCGCCCCTAGAATTATCTCCCTGTCTCCTTCTGCCGGCTTGGATTGGTGGTTCTTGAGAGGACCAGGAGAGGGTGGGTGGGTGTATGGGGCTTCCCCTACTCAAGCCCTTGTGAAACGAGGGTCAGGCCTTTGAGCTCAAAATGCAGAGTGGGGCAGGCTGAGACCTCTGTTCAGCCCTTCTGCCCGCCAAGAGTGCTGTGGCCGGAAGGTGCTGCTGGGAGTGCACCGGGGCAGAAGGGGAGGGCAGGCAGGGTGGGGGAAGGGATCCCCTAGGAACTCTCCAGAGCGCCCATGGGGGCGTGGCGTGGCTGGGAGGAGCCCACCGTTGGCATCCTGGGGCTTTGGACCTGCAGGGGGAAAAGGGCATGCCAGGAGGGCCAGGGGCTCTGTAAATAGATGCATTTGGGTCCAGGAGCAAGAGAGGACACCGAGAAAGGAGGGGATGGCAAATGACATCCAACTGAGAGGAAGTCAGTGTGCAGTGTTATCAGAGGTGCTGGGCGGGAGGGAGAGGAGAGCTTTGGTGCACACCCTGCTCCAAAGGACACGACACCACTGCACTGGGAGGCTGGTGCCTGAGTCTGTCTGTGCTCCCTGCCCTCAGGAACTGACATAGCGCAGGGCCTGGGGAACCCTGGGGAGTCTTCCTTTGGGTTCCAAACCTGGCCTTGACATTCCTTCTTACTTTTTATATTGCTGTCTCGTGGGCTGCCCATTCAGTCCTTTCAAGGCCAGGAGTGCTGCTGTAGGTGGCACCTAGGGGAGGGAGAAAGGAGATGCAGAAAGCCCCTGCATCGATCCACCCCTTCCTCCCCGTCACCCCTTCCTGCTGGCACCCACAGCCCCAGCTCTCCACCCTCCCGGGTGGGATCACTCTTGTGCCCCTCCTTGGGGATGGCTAGGGGCCAGAAAGGGCCCTCAAGGCTGTCCTGGGCCCAAGAAGGGACATTAAGGCCAGTTGTATGTCATCCGATTCCTCATAGTCTGCCTTGGGTGGGGGTGTATTTGTTGGAGTAGATTCTAAGCTGCTGTAATTAAGAGACCCTGAAATACAGTGGTTTACGTAAGACAGAAGCTTGCTTCTAATTAAATTGCCTAGAGGAAGATGGTCCAGAGCTAGTAGGGCAGCTCTGCTTTCCTTTGTTCACACCTTCCAGTTCTGGACAGAGTGGCTGCTCCACCTCCCACCATCCTGTGTGCATCCAACCCTGGGGGAAGCAGAGATAGGCAAGGGAGGCGCACCCCTTTCCTGTTAAGGGCATCAACCAGAAATGGCTCTGTCACTCTGATAGCATCTCATTGGCCAGGCCTCAGTCACGTGGCCACAAGCAGCTGCAAGGGAAACTGGGAAGTGTAGTCCAGCTGGGCTGCCATGTGCTGGCCTCAACCTGGGAGTCCTCTTGTTAACGGGGAGAAGAGAATGGATCCAGGAGACAAGTAGCATCTCTGGAGGAGGGGGAGGGGAGGTGGTAGGAATGACTGTTTAAGTCGTTGGATCCTGCTCTCATCAGAGCTTCTGGAACACCTGCTCCTGTTGCTCTCGCTGTGCCAGCCCAGGGCCAGGGTGCAGTGTGGGAGCCGCAGCTGTGTGGGAAGGGAACTCCCTCTCCCGCCGCCCGCTCACACGTTACCCAGTGACGCAGTGTGCGGAGTCTGCCTGTGGAATGGTACGTGTTTGTGGGTGTGTGTGTATATTTATGGGCATGGGTGCATGCTTGGTGTGTATTTGTATGTGTCTGTACCGACCTGTCCTTGTCACTAAGTTTGTGTGTGGACGTGGGAGCCCAGGCCCAGGTGTCCTCTTCCCTAGGACCTGGAGCCTGTGGCCACACCTCCTGCAGCTCCCCAAAATGACTGAGGCATTAAGCCCTTGGGGAGCCCAGAAAGCAAGGCTAGAGGAGATGCAGGGTCTGTCTGTCTGTCTTTCAGTCTGAGGAATGGGAGCCCTCCCGACCTGAGGGCCGTGCAGCTGAGAGCCCACTACCTCCCAGCCCCTCTCGGCCCCCGCCCCCCACCTCCCACCTCCAGTGATGCTTTCTCTGGACGTCTTATTGGGAGTTCGTGATGGGTTGGAGTACTCTTGCTCCCATCTAGGGTATCCCCCGAGTTAACCCCTCCTTGGAGGTCACAGCAGCCTTCCTCTCTGGTTCCCCTTGGGGCAGAGAGGTGGCTTGAGAAGTCAGGGTGTCCCTGTGGCTCTGGGTCAGTCCAGGCCAGGCCGCCCTCCTGAGCAGCCTGTCTGTGCCCTGTGGACAGGCAGTCTTTGGGGGCCTCTGAATCATGCCTGAGCCTCAGCCCAGGGCCTCCCTCCTTGACAGCTTCCTCACCCCACCTCCCGGCACCTCCCCAGGCTTGTAGGGCCTGTGGCCTCCAGCGCTCGGGGGCAGGTGGAGGAAAAGCGGAGAAGCTCGGACTGCCAGGCCCCGTCTTCCCAGACGCAGTGGGGCAGGGCCTGTCCACAGCAGTGCGGGTGCGGACCTGGCCGTCGGTGGAGAGAGCAGCTGTCAGAGGGCTGGGGCGCCAGGACGTGGGGTTGAAGAGCTTCACACGCCATCACAGCATACACTGGGAATTTGGGGGGGGCCAGGGCCACTCCCCCAGCGTGAAGGGAAACCAAACTAAATGTGAACACCGGCACACCACTGTCCCGTTGGTGTAGCCAGGTCCCTCTCCCCAGAAACCACTAGCCCCGTGACCTCTAGACGCAAGTAGGCTCGCCCGTGCCAAGCATCCAGGGAGCACGGCTGGCCCTGTCCACTCGTGGGTCACGTCGGTTCCCAGGGGCAGCGTGGGAGAGCTTTGGGGGTCGAGGGGAGAGGGGAGGGGAGACCAATGGGACTTGCCCAAGCAGAAGGCAGGGCCCTGGGAAATGTATAATTTAAGGACATCAATAATAATAGTATTATTTTTTTTGTAAGGGAAAATCAATATGTACATTCTGAAATCATTTTCTCTGTAAATGGTTGGATTTCATTTCACCCTTAAAGGGATGCTTAAAAGGAGAAGATAATATTAATAATAAAAACAGCTACAAAGTCCAAAGGGTATGCGTGTGTGGCCAGTGTGTGGGTGCTGTGGGGCAGGGAGGGGTGGGAGCAGGTGGCTCTGGTCTTGCTAAAGATGCCCTGCTGTTGTCAAGTGTGAACCAATGAGGTATGAGACCAGGGACTGCATGACTGGTGGGGACAAGGGCAGATGTACAGAGCACCTTCTCTTAGGGATGCGGTTACCCCCCAGGCATAGGTGGAAGCAGCTTGGGAGTGGAAGATGCTGGGCAGAGGTCCAGCAGAAGTGAGCCTAGCTCCTAGGCCTGGCGGCACCCGCCCTCCTGTGGTGAGCAGGGACCCCTTTGGGGATCTGGATGCAGGCTTTGGTGCCAAGGCAGGGAGGAGACGATTCTCCCACAATTCTGCTCTGGGGCATCAAAACAAGTGCTCCTGCCTCAGTGGTTTTCTTCCCGAGGGCAGTCGGGAGCTTTAAATGCCTCAACCAAGGTCACACAGTCACGTAGATTCGGGACCTGGGTTCCCAGTGCCAGCCCTCTGGCGGCAGGTCAGGATGGCAACCTCCTCTCCAGGAGTAGTCGTCCCCTTCCCAGGGAGCTGATCTTGGACTTGTGCTGTGACAGCGCCTGGAGGCTTGGGATGTGGGGGCTTCCTCTGGACAGGGTGGGTGCTGGCATTGTCCTGGCGGCCCCCTGGGTGAGACTTTCCGAAATGGTAGGAACAGACACTCGAGCTCTGCCTTGGTCCCTGTAGGCGGCTGTGCAACCTCCGTGTCAGACGGGGAGATCGAGGCCCAGAGATGAGTGAAAGCAGTGTTGGTGGCCAGAGCAGGGCTAATGTCTCCTGAGCACTGACAAAGTGCCAAGCATGCGTAATCTGACACCTGAGGGCCAGGACGGCCTGGACTCCCGGCCACACTCCCAAAGCCCAGGAAGGCACTTGCTGCACGTGTTTGGTGCGGGGATGGGGTCAGGGGCACAATTCCCCAGCATGCAGGGAGTGGAGGAGATGTAGACACCACCCCCAGCCAGAAGAGGGCGATAGTGACCCACTGAGAGTTTAAGATCACGTTTATAACCCTTAAATCATGTCCTAGGGTGCACCACCATCATCATAAATATTTGTAGGTTTTACTTATTAATTAAGTGCCTATTTTGTGCAAACTGTTGGCCAAAAGGTTTCCCTCCCCATTAGTCCCACTGTACAGGTGTGGAAAGTGAGGCTTAGACACCTTAACTAAGGCAGTGAATGGCAGAGTCAGTTTGCTTAACACCAGAAGCTGCCAAACTGCACTCCCTCTGTCATTGTCAACTGGGGGAGGAGGAGGATGGGGATGGGGCAGAGGAGGGGAGGGAGGCGGAGAGGATGGTGGCAAAGGCAGTGCTAATGTTCAAAGATCCTCCAAGATCCTGAACGAGCCGGGCGCAGTGCCTGCTCAGGGAGCACGGAGCCAGGACTCTCTCTGCTCTCGGGAGGATCACAGTCCATGGGGGAGCACAGGTAAGCACCAGCTCTGAATGGCCAGGTGAGGCTCGTGCAAAGTTATCACGGCCCAGGAGATGCATTGTGCTGTCTGCGAGCGTCAGCTTACAACTGTCTCCCCCGGCTGGCTGGGCAGGTGGTCGTGGGGGCACTGACAGGCTCATGAGCTTGGAGGGGGCGCATATTCTCTTCCAGACTGTCGACTGTCTGTAAACAGGGCCCATAGACAGCTTTACTGCACCCAGAAGATAAAATGAAATAAAGGGAACTACTTTGTAGCCTGTAAAGCCCCATCCGGATGGGAGAGATGAGAGCAGTGGTGATAATGATGTCGACGTCTTCCGTTAAACACCCAGGTTGCTTTCCAGACTGGGGCTTGAGCTGTGGGCAGGCAAAACCCTGAAATCCTGACAGCCCATCACCCCCGGTTCACCAGAAGCCCCCTCCGATGCACCCCAAACCATGGAGCATCTACAGATCTCTAGTTAAAGCTCAAGGAAGTGAAAGGCCCTGCCCAGGGCCAGCCCTCTGGCCAGCATCCTCGGCCACTCTCTTGCGCGAGTAAATTCCCAGAGACTCAGTTATAGCTGGAAACTAATTCCTTTAAATTAATAACTTGTTTTAGTTTACTCTTATTTACTGCTGTAAAACAAACCACCCTGAACCCTGGTAGATTAAAACAATTTATTTACTCACAGTTGTACAGTTTGGGCTGGACCCAGCTGACCGGTTCTTCTGCCCCGCAGCAGGTGGGCAGCTGCTGCCCAGACACACTCAGCCGCTTGGGTCTGACCTGGGTTGTTGGGTGGATGACAAAGGAACGAGCCTGTCAGCCAGTCAGTGACTGCCACCAGATAAGACGGACACCACCCCAAACAGGAGCCCTCCAACCTCGTGAACCCACTGCCATGAGGCTCGGAAAAGGGCCCCCCCTCACCTGTGAGGTCTGCTGCCAAAAATGCGCCACCCGAATGTAACCCCAAGGAAACCTCACACAAACCCAAATTGAGGGAGAAGCTGCAAAAACCTGGCGTCCTTCAGATGGACCCCTGATTTCTTGCACTTCTGTCCTTCCGCAGCACTGGCGGAAAAAGCCCAGCCCTGCGTCAGTATCACAAACCACTTTTCAATCACCTCTCCCAGACGGCCGAGAGCTTCTAGATAAAACATCAACAGTGACACAAATCTTTGTCACTGTGACCTCAGTGTGTGGCCCACTCATCCCAGCCAAGACCAGAACTGCCTGGTCAAGTCCAGTCTAAACATCGATCCAGCCTCATGAGCTCAATTCTTTAAGCCACTATTAAGCCACTATGAGCTATAGGGCGGTTTCTTACACAGCTTAATCGTGGCTGTAGGTAACTGACACAGTTTGCTTTCAGTTAATGACAGAAAAGCCAAGCAAACTAGTAAGGCAGACAAGGAATTTATTGGTTTGCTGATGGTAAAGTTCAGGGGTAAAAATGGTTTCAGGTACAGCTTGAGGCAGAGCTCATTGTCACATTGTCATCCAGCTCTCTGTGGCTGAGGTCAGCTCTACTTCCCAACTTGTATTGTCCCTATTCTCAGATAGGGTTACTCCTCAGGCCTGCAAGATGGCTGCAACAGCTCCGGGCATCATACCATCTCAGCTTCATATTCAGCACAGAAGACATAAAGCTCCTCTTGCTAAATGCCTGGGTCTGGATCTCACTGATTTGAATTAGGTCATGTTAGTATCCCTGAAGGGACCAGTGAGACTGGAGGGGTTGGATGGAATCTGCTGATTAGCTTAGATCAATCAAAGCCCAATCTATATTGGCTGAGGAGGAGGGAGGGTGGTTCCCCAAAAGAACTCTGGACCCCAGATCTCACCCTTGCCACAACTTCAGCTGTCTCCAACAGGCCTTTCATCGGCCTCCAGCCCTTGGTCACCTCCCTTTCCTGGGTCCTCATCTGTAACAAGGGCGTCTTCACAGGGCAGACCAGAGGTAGTGGCAAGGAGGCTCAGAGCCTAGAGCATGGTGACAGCTCCATGAGTGTGAGCAACAGCCGTGGTGGCCCATCCTCACCCTCTGTCTCCCTCCACCTGGTGCATGTGACACGCAGCTCGTGCATCCTTTCTTGAGACTTCCTCCCTTAGCCTCTGTGACTCATTTTTCTCATGGCTCTCCTCTTTCTCCTCCCGCTAAGACATTCCTTCCTGCTTGTCGTCCTGGGTTCCTTCTCCCCATG
>NW_012136747.1:3740176-3775367 GCF_000956105.1 Propithecus coquereli | reverse complement strand
AGAATCATAGAACACTATAAAGATGAAAGAAAACCAAACCTAGGAAATAACACAAAATGAAACAGGCAGTGCTAGGGGAACACCGAAGTGCTGGAGGCGCGCAGAAGGAAAGAGGGCATGTCCTCTTCTCTCCCTTTTCAAATGAGGAAACAAAGGTCCCAGAACTTGCACAGGAGGTGGCTGAGCTTTGAGGATGATCACTAACGGATGGCACCTCTGGAACACTTGTTTTCCCTCCATGACAGGAGTGGACATTTCTTCCTCCACCCTGGCCAGGGCCTGACAGCAGTTACTAAATCTGCACTGAATTTACCGACTTGATGTACCCATCATAGCTTACCCTTCCTTGATGACCTTGGGCTTGGGGTTGGGGTTGGGGTTGGGGTTGGGGTTGGGGTTAGGGTTAGGTTGGGGTTGGTGACCTGTCTCCCAGGCTCCTAACTCGCTTTATTATCAGTAGTACATGTTGATATCTGCCCCACTGGCTTGTCCCCAGTCAGCCCTGAGGACCCCTGCACCCTTGCAGACCCCGGGCAGCCATCCCTTTTAGTTGGGATTCACTTGTCCCCATCTGCCTCCCTGAGGACAGAGGCCGCCCACTCATGTGTCAGTGGGAGGCTTTGCCAGCAGCGTTGTCGACACCCTTAGAAGTCACTGTGCACAGTGCAGGCATGGTTGCAGGTTTTCCCTCACTGATCACATACAAGGGGCCTCAGGCTGCTCCCTGCTGGCTGCTCTTCTGACCAGGCAGACTTTCTTCCTTCGACAATCTGAGAGGCCCCTGAGCGTGGCTTTCCTGTCGTGGAGCCGGATGGGTTTGGAGAGGTGTCCCGCTGTTTTCCAGCCTTCAGCAGGCCTGTGTGATCACTGAGCCACCCCAGGAAGGAAAGGCTGTTCTGCCAGCAACTAAGTGTGAGGGCACCAGGAAGTCAAGTTCTAGGACTCAAGGGACCAAGGAAAGGACCAAGAGCATGAGCAAACTTCACAACGCGTCACACCTAAATCACACTCAGGGTCTTTCCAAGCTCTGTTCTTCCTCTGGAATATATTTTACCTCAATCCCGGCTGCTGCGTCCTCCCCGGGCCCTGAGCTGGGGATGCAGCATCATCCCCTGCTTTCCCTTCTCCCTCCCCCAGGCTTGGCCGACCCATTCTCCGCACAGGGCCAACAGCAGCCCAATGGGCCTCCGTGCAACTGGGAAGGGCATCGCCTCCTCCAGACATTTTACTTCCATCTACTGAAAAATTGCCGTAATATACTGATTCTGTTAGACTGATACACTGTCTTCTGCCAAAGAAATGTCACGAGAAACGTACACTTCTACAAGGTCTCTGATGTGAAAGGTGCTCCTTGGATGGAGTACTCTTGTGCAGTATGTAACATGAACAACCATGTCCAGCGGCCCCGCCTCTACGTTCTAGATATGATTCTATCACCTCCCCCAACTTTAAAATAGTCTATAGCTCCCTGTCACTACAGTGCCAAGTCAAAGCTCCTGACAGAGCTTCCAGGGAGTCCCTGCTACCCTTTCGTGCTACCTTGTCTCATCCCCTTGGATTGGAGTGGACAGCTGACCCAAAGGCAGCCACTGCACCTGCAGGCCGGATAGCACCGCCCAGGGCACGGGCGGTTTGAGGAGGGGAGCAGCGCCAATCAGAAGAGGCAGAGGAAGCTGTCTGGAGAGGGGGAATGGAGCGGGGGCAAGCAGAAGCAGCCGCTAGAGAGCCCAGCTCCAGCGTGTAGTTCTGGTGGATCCTGGGACAAACCCCGCCTGAGCAGCCTGAGCGGAGCTCTGATCCGAGAACTCAAAGTAGCCCTATCAGAGCTGTGCTTGGGAGAGGCCACCCTGGCTCAGGAACCAGCAAAGTCGAAGCAGTCACAGTATTCTGATATTTCCCAAATATCTGGGCGATTTAGAGAAAAGACTAATCACAATCCCTACCTCACTCCTTATATCAGTGAATTCCAGGTGAGGACACCAAAGGAATAGACTCTTCTTGAAGGTACGATTCGGCCAGTCCTTGTTTTAAGATTCACTGCTTTGTGCCTGGAGCTGGAAGACGGGTCAGAGCGTGTCCTCGCTGCGAGGCAGGCAGGCAGTCGGGCTGCTGTCCGGTCCCTTTTCCTGCCAGTATGGAGGCTCTGGCAGACTCAGCAGACTACGGCCGCTCAATGGGTGACATAAACAAGCAAACACCCCCGGAGGGGACCACAGGGCGTGGCAGGTGTCAGGGTGAGCTGGGAGCTCAAGCTCTGTCCAGGGTGGAGGCTGCTCCTCAGCACAGGTGGGGGGCCCAGGGCTGCCAGATCTTGTGATTATCTACGTGAACCTGGAAAGCCGCCTTTGATTCTGTTCTGGGTCTTACAAAGCTTTTTGCGGAGTAAGCAGAACACTTCTTGGTCCAGTCCGGCATGTAGGCCTCCAGTTTGCCTCTTGAGGAGACAGAGGCTATAATCAGCCTGGGTGGTGCCACCTTGTCTGTAAAATGGGTACATTGATACTCAGTGCTCGGAGGACTGTAGTGGGAGGTCAGCTGGATAAAGTATGTAAAGGAAATCCAACTACCATCCATTGAGCAATTGTTCTGGGCTGAGCACGGTACTCAGTCTTCCCAACCTTCTCCTAAGTCCTGAGACTCACAGACGTGGCACAGGTGGGAAAGGGAGGAGCAGGGGGCTGGGCTTAGGCCCTGTGCGTCCACCAGCAGGGCCCCTGACTCTTGCTGCGTGGGGTCCCTGCTACCCTCACATGCTACCTTGTCTCATCCCCTCGGACTGGAATAGCCCACTCAAAGGCAGCCACCCCTCCCCCCCCGCAAAGCGGGGTATTCAGTGAACAAGCTTACATTCTTTTGCCCTTTTCAACACTGCCTGGCACAATGTGGACAGCAGAGATTTCACAGGTGAACAGGGGACCCTCTGTCCTGTCCAGGGACATCAGATTCTAGTCTGGTGAATATAGGATTGGTGACACCCGATGACAGCAAACCCCATTAGGAGGCAGGCGGCTCTGTTTGACAGTGATTTCCAGATTCCTGGCTGGCTCACAGGCTGGCTCACAGCCCAGAGTTTCGCTGATCTGGTTACAGCCAACTCCTCCGTTCCTCCATCAGCCTGGGTGGTCCCCCGGGAGGGGGTGGGGAGGCAGGGGCCGGCTGGACCAAGCTGGGCAAAGTAAAGGGAATGAGACCAGTGAGACGCAGACGTCTCTGCCCCCCTGTTGGGAAGCCTGGGCTGTCTTTCACTGCCACCCCTGCAGGTAAGGGGCACCCGGCCTGCTCTGTCACTCTCCTCTGTGACACCCCACTGAACGCTCCCTCTCTCTGGCTTTTTCAACTTCTCTCCCTCTACCGGCCCCTTGTCCCTCCCCCATCAAGGCTAGAATAAGCACCAGCCAGTCCCCGAACCCACCAGCCCAGACTCAACATGTACAATTGGCTTCCGTTCCCTCTAGCGTCCCTTCATCCTGCAAAATCACCGCTCCCTCTTACTTCCCATTTACTGCTCAGCCCCTGGGCTTCCGCCCCCACCCCCCGCTGGACCAGCTCCTACACCGGGAAGGATGGATGGTACCCGTTGGGGCATTGGCCTTTGTGACCACGCCCTCCTTCCTTTGTGGCCACTCTCTCCTCCCCTCCCAGGCCTCCAAGACACCAGGAGAAACCTGGTTGTTTGACGGTTCCTGCCCAGTGTCCTTTGCTTCCCCGGCCTTAGACTGTGGTGTCCCCAGGCCACGCCCCAAGTCTTGTCCTCTTTCTCCACCCTGGTCCTGCATGACTTCATTTGTCCCGTGGACGGTTCAGAGCTCCAGATCTGAGTTCAGGCCCCAGTCCTGCCACTGAGGGCTCTTTAGGATCCCATTTCCTTGGATGTCACTGGGGCAATGACAGTTCTTTTTTTTTGGCTTAAAACAACAGAAATTTATTCTCTTGCAGTTCTGGAGGTTAGAAATCCAAGATCAAGGTATCAGCAGGGCCATGCACTCTCTGAAGGCTCCAGCCTTTCTTTGCCTCTTCCTAGCTTCAGGCGGTCGCCAGCAATCCTTGGGGTTCCTTAGTTACAGATGCATCACTCTCATTTCCGCCTCCAGCGTCAAATGGCCTTCGCCCTCTGTGCATCTGTGTGTGTCTTGACGTGGCATTTTCCCGCTGGCAATGCCAGTTCTTCTCCTACAGACCTGTGCTGAGGCCTGGGGGAACTGGTGTGCATCAGCTGGCACACAGGAAGGGCTTTGTAAGTGTTAACTCTGGCTCCTGGCTGATGAGAGCCTCAGGTGACCACCTCACTGGCCTGGGGACTGATCCCCAGCAGGTCTTGGCCCACCAGTCTGCTCCCCACAAAGCAGCCAGGCTGACCCTTCCCCGATGCGAGTCTGATTGTGGCCTGGACTTCCCACTGCTGTCAGGAGCAGGGGCAGATTCCAGCGTGGTCGGCCCCTGCCTTCCTCTTCAGTGTCCTCACGCGCCTCTCTTTCCTGAATTCTCTGGGCTGCAGTCTTTGAGTTCTCCATTGGGCCCGAACCCTGTCTTCTGCCTGGACCTCTCTTGCCCCTGCACCGGCCCGGGAGAACTCCCTAAGACCTCAGCGACACTGAGAATTCTCACTGCAAACAGTCCACATGACCTGCTTCTGTCTTAGTTAGCATGAGCCAATTTCAAGGTCTAATTACTTGCATATCGGCATGGAAATCGAGGCCCAGGGACATTGAGAACCTTGCTGAAGTCGCCTAGTTGTCAGGTGGTGGAGTTTAAATCCAAGGCTGATCCCAGACCAGTGGTGCAGGTGGGACAGCCTGCAGCACGCCTTGCTGGCTGTCACCTCCTTTCAGGGCAGCCTCAAGCCAGGCAGGTATCCGAGGCCCAGGCTGCTCTGTGTCCGAGCTGGTGTCTCACCCCGTCTTCCCCCTTTGTGCTCTGCTCAGTCGGTGCCCACCCCCAGCTTCTGTGCTGACAGGCTTTTCTGTGTGTCCACAGCACCTGTCTGTGTGTGGGGACAGGAACTGCACAGCTTATTTCGACATTCCTGCCTCTAGTCCGGTTCCTACCAGGTGCTCGGTAACTGCTGAATGAGTGATTATTTGGTTAACACGTTGGCAACAACAGCGTTGGTGCCCATGGGTCAGTCCACGGGTCAGTCGGCAAAAACGTTTTGTTGGTTTTTGTCCCAGCATCCCGCCTCAGCCCCCTGGGGCCCAGATCCTTGACAGCCTGAGACTCCCCCAAGGTCCTGCCCCGGGTCTGGTGTCCCGGGCTTCCACAGTCTGCGTGTGGGCCTATATTTCCATGTGCCCACCCTGCATAAGCGAGATCGGCAACATGTGATAATAAAGCCAGGCACCCCTCACTGCGCGCTGCCACGCCTACGTGCCCCCTCTGGTCTAATCTTCGGCAGCCCTCCGGGGTGGTCCTGTCGTCATCGTCTCCAACTCACAGACGAGGGAACCATGGCTTAATTCCCTTGCCCCATGCTCGCCACCAACCCATAGGCCCCTCCCAAATTAGTCAGACTTGGCATCCTTGACACAGGTGAAACTGTACCTCTGTCCTTCTGGAAAAGGTTCATTTATCCCTTCAACAATTAAATGCCCACTATGTGTGGGTCCCTGTTCTGGGTGGACATGTGCTCCCCTCTCGCCCTCCAGCCTCACAAGAGACTGTTGCCATCATCCAGATGTGAGAACAGGGGGTTATGGCAACCCTGCAGCATTAATCCAAGACAGCTCAGAATGCCTCTTGTCCTGCAAAACCTGGTGCAGCCCTGAGATTTGGGCGAGTGCCCCTGCTGTGGGTCTCTGGTCTACAAAGTCCCCATGGATACCTTTGGATGCCAGATGACATTTCACTATCCACCCTCCATTGCCACGGGAGCATTGGGGGCAGGGAGGGACCTTGTCAGTCTGGAAGTAGAGAGAAGACCCCCAAGAGCAAGAGGCATTCTGGGGGGGCTGATCTGAAGGGCAGACCCCTCCAAAGGCCCTCCCTCTGTTCCTACCTCCTAAAAATAATACTCTATAGAATAGGAAGTTCAGGAGAGATACGAAAAGGTCACCTGGTCTGCCAGCTAGATATGTCACCAATTAGATTTATTTGGGTCACAAAATCATTTCTTTAAAAAGCAAAGTAGGGCAGTCTGAAAGAGTGGCAAGAACACACATTTCAGAGTAAGGCAGACTTGGGTTCCACTGTGAACTCCTCCGCTGCCTCGCTCAGTGTCTTAGAGAGATTACGAAATCTCTTTGTCTTGGTTTTTTTCCCATCTATAAAATTGGGACCAAACAGGGATGCTGGGGTTAGACAGAATACATTTGTAAAGTACCAAGTCCAATGTCTGGCAGTAGGTGCTTAATCAAAGTGACTCCAGGTGTTGGTGCCGCCTCATTGTGAGTGGTGGCAGGGAGATAATTGCTGAACTTCAACCTTGTTCCCAAGCCAGCCCTGGGGGTGACTCCCACGGCCCCAGAGTCCACAGCCACTATTGCTCCTAAGTCCTAAGCTTTCCCCAGAGGCCCCAGCAGTTCGGTCTCCCCAGTGCTGCTGGGACTCCCCATGTCCTGGAAAGCAGCCTTCGTCTAGTGATCTGGGAAACCTGGAACATTCTCCTAAACAGGTGGGAGCCGGAGACAGAAACCAGCAGCCAGCATTGACCCTTCTTTCTCAAAACCCTCATCTGCAAATCCAGCCACTCTACCTCCAAATGCACTCCAGATCTGACTATGTCTCCCCCTCCACTGTCACCTCCCTGGTCTGAGCCCCTCTCCTTTCTTCCCGGGGGTTTTGTGACAGCCTCTTGACTGCTCTCCCTGCTCCCTTCAGTGATTCTCAAGCCAGACCGATCCTGTTAAAATGGAGTCAGGTCCCACTGCTCCTTTGCTCCTGTGAACTAAAATAAAATTTTAAGACTCACCCCTCACCAGCTGACTAAATGGACCCCCTCGTGGCCAAAGGAATATCCTAAAACTACATTGCCTGCCAGGAGGAAGGAAGTCAGACATGCCTCATCATGCCCCCTCCCTTCTTGGGGACATCCTTTGTAACCTATTAACAGGCCTAAGGGTAGCAAGACAAACCTGCAGGTCCTCAATTTACACAACAAATCTATGTCCAGTGGCTTGTAGCTGATAAAGAGCTCCTTACGTTGAAACATTCTAAGCCTTTAGACAAAGCTTCATGTCTTTAACCAATTACGAGCCAAAGAATCTTTAAATCCACCTATAACCTATAAGCCCCCCCGCTTCGAGATGGCTCACCTTTTCGGGCCAAACCAATGTATGCCTCCCACATATTGATTTATGACTTCACCTGTAACCCCTGTCTCCCTGAAATGTATAAAACCAAACTGTAACCCAACCTCTGCGAGTCTACTGCTCAAGATCTCTTGGGCGTGGCTCCGGGTCACGGTCCTCAAATTTGGCTCAGAGTAAATCTCTTTAAATTATTTTACAGAGTTTGGTCTTTTTTTCCGTTGACACTCCAAACCTGTTATGGCTCCCTTGCACACACTATCTTCCCTCCCCTCCCCTGGCCCTGATAGGGCCTCACCTCCAGAAGCACTGGCCTCTTCCCTGCTGCTCCTAGAACATGTCAAATTTAAAGGCCCACCTGAGAGTGGACTTGGGATTCTCCCCTGGAATGTTCTTGCCTTATCCTTGTCCCCTTATCTGACAGGCCTTCCTGCAACAATCCAAGTAAAGAATGTAACCCCTCCCTCCTGCAACACTGACATCCTCTCCAGAGGGAGTTAGTCCTCCTGGCCCCATCACCTCTTATCAGCCCCCAGTAGACAAACACTGTGTTCCCTGCAGCACTGTGCCTAGCACATTAGAGGCCCCGACCAGGAGCTGTTGCATTAATGAAAGAATGGGTAGGCCACTGCCCAACCCCTTCCTCTTAGATACCACTTTTTTTTTTTGAGACAGGGTCTCATTCTGTTACCCTGGTTAGAGTGCAGTGGCATCATCACAGTTCATTGCAACCTGGAATTCCTGGGCTCAAGCAATCCTCCTGCTTCAGCCTTCCAAGTAGCTGGGACTAGCCCCCAGCTAATTTTTTTCTATTTTTTGGTAGACAGGGTCTCTCTCTTGCTTAGGCTAATTTTTCTATTTTTGGTAGAGATGGGATCTTGCTCTTGCTCAGGCTGGTCTCCAATTCCTGACCTCAAGTGACCCTCCCAGAGTGCTAGGATTACAGGCTTGAGTCACCAAGCCAGCCTAGATATCACCATTTTAATCCTCACTACAGCCCAGAGGCTGGGAGAGGTTACAAAACTGCCAGAGGGCAGCTGCTCCCACGTGGTAGGGCTGGAACTGGGAGCTGGTGGCCTGACAGGAAAGCCCCCGCCCTAGGCTGGTCTGAGCCAGGCTCTGGGAGGCACTTGGGGGAGGAGCTTACGGATTTCACAGAGACAAGGTCTCTGTCCTCAAATCTAGTGAGAGACAGAGAAGCACATAGATAAATATAAGAACAGTGCCGGACAAACAACAGGCGCCAAGAAATACGTTTTGTTGTTGAACGGGTTAATAGCATGCAGACATTTCTGTGGGGCCCAAAGACGGCGGCGCCTAAGTGTGTCGGAGGAGGGGCGAGGAGGGGCTGGAAAAGACTTGGGCTGGGGGACATTTGAGGTACATCTTGAAGGAAGGGTAGGAATTTGCCTAGGGGGGAGAGCGGCCTGGAGAGCGGAAACAGCAGGGAGTGATGAAAAGGTGATCTGAGAAACTGGATTTGGAAGAGCTCTGAACAGTGGTGTCAGGATTCCCTCGGGTACCCCGGGACCCCAGACCAGCCCGAGATCAGCACACGGTGCAAGGGCCGGGCCAGGCCCCCTAACCAGCCACGAGACTGGCAGCAGGTGGGGGACCTGCCCGGCGGCGCAGCCTCGTCGGAGGGCTAGGCCACCTCCTGCTTTCTCACCCTCTGTCCCCTCGGATCACAGCGGTGCAGACGGCGCGACCACAGCACCGCGGGTTTCCGGGGGCAGGCCCGGCCCTAGCTGACGTCACACACGGAGGCGGGGCTCGGGGTTGTGGGGCAGAGCCCTGCGCGAGGGGGCGGGGCCCGAGAGAGCGAGGAGGGGAAGACCGGAAGTCCTTCCGCCTCCGCCCGCCCTCGAGCTCCCTTCAGCCCCTCCGTCGCTCTGTACGCAAGGTCGTGTCCCGGAAGTGAAGGGGCCATGTTGATGGGTGACCCCGAGAGAGGTGCCGGGCGAGAAGTGAGTCCACAGGAGTGATAGCGCGCGCGCCCGCCGGTGAGTGAGGGAAGGAGTGAGGACCGGCGGCGGCCAGGCGGTCGAGGGGTTGCCGCGCTTCTCGTCAGTGCTGCCGCCGGCGCCCCCCCATCCGGCTGTGGCCCAGGCTACCGGCCTGCCGCCCAGGGTCTCGTCCCAGCCGGGTCTGGGCTTTCCCCTGGGAGGCCCCTCGGTGTTTTCGCCCCGGCCCAGCCTCTGGAGCGCTCCCAGGTCCCCGAGCCGACCTACCCTAGTCTCGGGGTCTCTGTACGCCGGCTCGGCCCGGCCCCCTAGGGTGGGGGAAGAAAGTGTGGACTGGTGAGGGCTCAGCCACCCACTCGCCAAGCGACCTTGTAGTAACAGCCCTCACTGTGACAGTTGCCTTCTATCTTATCAAGCACTTCTCTTGTGGATTTTCTGCATCTCTCCTACTGTGGGAGGCTCTTAGGGTCGAGGGGATCGCTTCAACAGTTAAGGAAAAAGGGACAGGGACGGGACCTTGCTCAAGCTTGCGCAGGAAGTTAGTAAGGCCAGAGGTTCATGGCTAGCTGACTTTGGGCCCAAAGTCCACATCTTTTTTTCTAGTCAAATACCTCCCCCATTCGGTATCATTTCTTTATTTCTGAAATGAGGGTGATCTTTTCTGTGACATGGGGACGTTGTGAAAATTCTATTATTCAGCATATTTTTGAGCTCCTGCTATGTGCCAGACACCGTGCTGGAAAAGTTCATGGAGCACCCAGGGTGCTGTACACATGGTAAGGCCCCAGCAAATGGTAACGGGCATTATAGAGACAGGCAGAGTTGGGGTTGGGAGTCCAGCCCTTCCTTTTACTGTTGTTCACCTGTGGACAAGTTACTTCTCTCTGGGAGATTCCATTTTCTCCACTTAAAGTGGGAATAATGATGACACTGGGGTTGTTGATAGAATGAGATGAGTTGTTATGTGGGACATGCTTAGAACATGCATGGTGTATAGTAAGCCCTCAGTAAATGTTCACTATTATTATGAACCCTGGCCACTTTGTAGGGTCTCAGTTCAAATGTAATAATGGATAACAAAGCATTTTCTAAATGATAACACACTGTGCTTGTGTAAGCGTTTATTGTTATGGAAGGAAGGCAGTGGCAGTAAGATATTTATTCTCACTTTACAGAAGAGGAACTGAGACAAGCACAGAGAGGTTAGGAAACTTACCCAAGGTAATGCAGCTCCTAAATGGTGGTGCTAGGATTTGAGTATAGCCGAGTCCTTCTCTTGAACCACTCTAGACCACCCCTTGTCGTAGAGTTTTATTCTAGATGCTTTACACACACAATTCTCAAAATCGCCCTATGTGGTAGGTACTGTTACCATAATGTCATCATTATCTCCATTTTATAAATGAGCAAGCTGATGCTTTGATGATCTTATGAGCTCTGGTGACTCATAACCTGTACTTTCCCAGCAGGGGGTATCTGAAGGCTGGGGTCTAGTTCTAGCCCTGCCACTAAGTCATAGTGTTACCTTGTGGGGGGGGTCTCTGAAACTTGGATTAAGAACCCCTGACCTACATAGTCTACAGGCCCTTCTGTCATTGATTCTGATACTAGGCTTCTATGTCTTCTCGTCTGTTTATAGCGCGACGCCCACCCCCTGCAAGTCCCCCATGGCCCCGTGGAGCCGAGAGGCGGTGCTGAGTCTCTACCGGGCTCTGTTGCGCCAGGGCCGAGAGCTTCGCTACACTGATCGAGACTTCTACCTTTCCTCCATCCGCCGTGAGTTCCGGAAAAATCAGAAGCTAGAGGATCCTGAGGCCCGGGAAAGGCAGCTGGAGAAGGGCCTGGTCTTCCTCCACAGCAAACTAGGGGGGATTATTTAGGATCCTCTCATTTCCCCTCCTACCTTAATTCCAAGGGAAGGAGGACAAAGGTGCCTTCCGCCGACACTCCTCTCTTCCATCCCCACCTTACAGATGCATTAAGAAGCCTCAGGTACATAGACTCTTGTTCCTATAGGTTTAATTTTTTCTGGTGCAGGGGAGCAGGAAAGAGAGAACCTTTCTTTTTGGTAATCTAAGTCCTTCCTTTAGTCATTAGAAATTGATGGAGAGCTGGCATGGTGGCATGCATCTGTAGTCTCAGCTACTCGAGAGGCTTCTCTCTAGAAAAGGAAATCAATGGATGAAATACAGATATATTAACAGAAGTGAGTTCTCTACTGAGAAAAAATAGGCCCTGAGTTTCAAGCTCTACCAGAACAGAATTGCTATCACCATTTTATATTACAGGACAATTTACATGTGAAAATGTTAGAGAAGACATTGATTAAAACCATTAGAGTTCAGTTCCAAGCCAACTTATTCTTCAGTGGATTCAGTTATACTGTGGGTCAGATTACATTCCCAAAAACATAGCTATACTCTGTTACAACAGTCTATAAAGCAAGCCTAGTATACAGACTTAAGAGTTAAAGTGCTTGGGTTCAAATCCTGGCACTGCTAATAATAGCTGTGGGATTTGAGGCAAGTCACTGAACCTTCCAGGCCTCCATTTCCTCATCTGTAAGAGGGAAATACCTCTTCAGGTTATTATGAGAATTAAATAAGACAGTACACACCCAGCACTTGGAATGGTACTTGGTGAGTAGTATGTTAGCTCTGTTTACTCTCAATGCCAGTGTCATCAGAAAGTCCCACTGTAACATGATGATTGTATTTAATTCAGCAACCTTCCCAGAGGACCTTATATGGCCCTGGCATTCTGGTCGGCTCTGGGATAGGGGTGAATGTTATGGTTCATCAAAGAACTCAGTCTAATGAGGAGATCAACAGGAATTAACTTCAGCATGAGCAGCTCTATACTAGGGGATTGTATAAATAGCTGTGGAGACAGATAAAGACGGAACTCTGCCCTGGGTAGTGTCATGGGAGGGGATCACAGGTGGCGATAGAAAAGAAGACATTTGAGGTCTGCCTCAAATGAAAAGTAGAAGCTTGCCAGGCAAGGGGGTATAAGAATAAGCAAATGCCTGGAAGCAGAAACTCCATTTTGTAGTCTGGGAACTTGAGTCTGGTGTGGCTAGAATGGCACCCCTGTAGGGCAAATGGCTGGAGTTGAGGCTGGGCCAGGTCTGGAAGGACACTGAATCCCACTTAAGGAGATTGTAGTATCTGATTGTAAGCAGACCGTCACAGCTTTGTAAACAGGGAAGGACATAGCTACGTTTGTGCCTTGGATGAGCATGCCAGTGGCACTGTGGAGAATACACTGTTGAGAGATGCTAGAGGCAGCAGATCTGGCCAGGTGAGATTGAGGGACTGAGGTGGTGGGGGTGGCCACACACAAATACAATGTACAACAGCAGGATTTGCTGCCCAGTTGGCTGAGGCAGTAGGAGAAAGGCCAACACCACAGGGTAAGGCCTGCCAGCCAGCGAGAAGGTGCTGTTTTGAACTGGGACAGGGAAAGCAGGAGGAGGAGCCTATGTAATGGCTTTTGGTTCTTCTCAGCCACTTATGGTTGGCAGATCTGCCTTTGGCAGTACAGGGCCATATGTGGGGTGATGCCCATGGGGCTTGCACAGGGCTGGGGTGGGGTGGGGAGGGGATGGATCCAGAAGGGAGTTAGTGAGCTACTTGGAATCTTTGTATTCCTAATCTTTGTTTGACTGTGAGTTGGGCTACATGTTGCCATCACCACCCCTAAAAAAAAAAACCCAACAAAATGCTGTAGGGTTAATAGTAAATATCATTCATGCAACAGATGTTTACTATGCATAAAACACTGCACACCCTGGGGATAGATACAGCAGTGAATGAGCCAAAATGTCTCCAAGAAGCTTATGGTCTAGCGGTTAATAGAGAGGAGATGTAAACAAGATGGGGTTGCAGGCTACTTGGGACGCCAATAGATTAGTTCTCCCCAGCAGCATGAGTTACGGGTTCAAATCCTGGCCGCACAACTTATGGCACAGTGACCTTGGACCCAGTTATTTAACTTCTGCCTTGGTTTCTTCATCTGTAAATTGAAGATAATAGTATTACTGACCTCCTGGGATTGTTGTGAGGATTAAGGGAATTAATATGTGTAAAATGCCCAGCACATAGTACAAACTCAATATATGTTAGCTATTCTCATATGTACTCAAGCAAGACATGTTTATGAAAAAGCCTATGACTTATTCAGGTAAGATAAGTTGGAATTTTCATAGTTTTGTGCTGTCATCCTAAGAAGCTACAAGGCCTGCATTATTCATCATCCTTACTATATTGAGGTAATGAGTATTTCTATTCCCAGTTTTGTATCTCGGGAGACAGGTTAAATAACTTCCCTGAAATGTTGGCAGAGCTCAAATTCTCCATTCCCAGCCCTGCCTTCCAGGTCTGTAGTTCCTTTGTTTATTTATTTTAGAGACAGGATCTTACTCTGTCTTTCGGGTTAGAGTGCAGTAGCACAATCCTAGCTCACTGTAGCCTTGAACTTCTGGGCTCAAAGGATCCTCCCACCTCAGCCTCCCAAGTAGCTAGGACTACAGGTATGTGCCACCATGTCTGGCTAATTTTTTTTATTTTTTAAAATCTTATTTAGTTAGTTAGCTAGCTAGTTATGAGATAGGATCTTGCTCTGTTGCCCTGGCTGGAGTATAGTGGCATCATCATAGCTCAGTGCACCCTCAAATTCCTGGGCCCAGGCCATCTTCTTG
This sequence comes from Propithecus coquereli, assembly GCF_000956105.1. NCBI lineage: Eukaryota > Metazoa > Chordata > Mammalia > Primates > Indriidae > Propithecus > Propithecus coquereli. The sequence continues at coordinate 3,761,460 of NW_012136747.1, read as the reverse complement.
TCTCAGCCTCCTGGGTAGCAGGGACTATAGGTGCGCACCACCACGCCTGGCTAATTTTTTTTATTTTTTAATTCTTTGTAGACACAGGGTCTCCTTATGTTGTTCAGGCTGGTCTTGAATTCCTGGCCTCAAGGAGTCGTCCTGCCTTGGCCTTCCACAGTGCTAGGATTATAGGCATGAGCTACTTGCAGCCAGCCTGTTTTTTTATTTTAGCCATCTTAACCTTTTTTTTTTTTTGAGACAGTCTTGCTCTGTTGCCCAGGCTAGAGTCCTGTGGTGTCAGCCTAGCTCACAGCAACCTCAAACTCCTAAGCTCAAGTGATCCTCCTGCCTCAGCCTCTGGAGTAGCTGGGACTACAGGCACTTGCCACAAGGACCAGCTAATTTTTTTTATTTTTAGGAGAGACGGGGTCTTGCTCTTGCTCAGGCTGGTCTTGAACTTCCGACCTCAAGCAATCTTCCCACCTTGGCCTCCCAGAATGCTAGGATTACGGGTGTGATCTTAACCATTTTTAACACATTAATTGCCATGCGAGTTGTATTTAACTCACGCTAGTTTTATGTCCGGGGCCTCGTGAAGCATATGTAACTCACATCTCTTCACCTTGAGAGCTGCGTGAACTATTTTTCAAGTTGCATATAACTCACACACAGAAAAAAACAAATTTTTCACTAAATTAGAAAGGATTGTTTTGTTCTTGAAGTTTTTGTTCTATTTTCATAATAAAACACTGGCCCCAAGGAAAACATTTTTTTCCTAGTGTGGCAGTCAATGTGTTAAGTATACAGTTCAGTAGTATTAAGTACATCCACATTGTTGTGTAACAGATCCCACAAGTTCTTTCATTTGCAGATCTGAAATTCTATGCCCATCAAAAAACAGTGTTCTCTCTCAGTTTTCCTAAGGAGCCAGGTCCCTGTCTCTTGCCAAGTGCAGTTCTTGCCTCCTAGTAGGCCACAGGCTAATAACGCAGCAGAACGTGAGTGGAGGATGTACCATGGAGAAGCAGTTTCAACTGGAACAAGTTGAATTAACTTTTAGAATAAGGACTGTGTGTCTTGTTGAGCTTGTGGATGATTTCTCCTCTTCCGGGTCATCAGATCTATGTCACCTGGTCCTTGCACTGGGGTGGGTGGCCTGGTGCATATTGCACCAGCATAGGAAAAGCCTTTAACAAGCCTGCTCACTTAATAGTTTTGATCTCAAGCCCAGGATAGCATCAGTATGAGACCATTTTAGCTTAGTCTCAAAAGCTGGAATGTGGCTGGGTGCAGTGGCTCATGCCTATAATCCTAGAACTTTGGGAAGCCAAAGCAAGAGGATTGCTTGAGGCCAGGAGTTGTGAGACCAGCCAGGGCAACAGAGCAAGACCCTGTCTCTGCAAAAAATAAATAAATTAGCCAGGCATGGTGTCGCATGCCTGTAGTCCAGCTACTCAGGAGGCTGAGGCAGGAGGATCACTTGAGCCCAGGACTTTGAGATTGCAGTGATCTACGATATGCCACTGCACTCTAGTCTGGGCAACAGAGTGAGAAATCAAAAGGTGGAATGTAACTCAGAGGACATTCCAGATTGCTGACTGCCTTCTGGAAGCTAACCTTCTGTCCTATGGATGGAAATCTTAAAAGACTTAGTGATAGCCCGTATTTGTGCAACACATTTACAGTTATAAAGTGTTCATACACAGTATTTTAGTTGACATATTTCATCACTAAACCCTATGATTTGGGCCACGCATGGATCATTATCCCCTTTTTATAGCTGAGGTGTTAAGTAACTCATTTGATGTCACCCAGCTAATAAGTCAGGGTGTAAGGCAAGTCCTAATCTCAGGAATTCCAACTCAAACCCATGATCTCTTCTGTTATGCTACACCACCACCTTGTTAGCAGTCATCAGAAGGGGCAAGGACTAAATGGCCCATGGAGGCCCCTTCTGGCTTCCGGTCGGAGGGAGGATGTGCTGTTCTAGTCCTGCTGCAACACAGTCACGGATCATTTAGAGGGCGCTTCCATCCAGGGGTTCTCCCTATTGTTAATACATCAGGAAGGTTTTTTACTTTTTAAAAGATAAAACAGGAGACATTGTTATGTGTAGAGAAATTGCGGTGTTCTGCCTTTTTCCTGATTGGGTTCTCTACCTCAGCTGAGTTCGATATGTCCCATCTCTGTCTCAGTGGCCCCTGGAGGGAGGATGGCTAGCGTTCTTGCCTGACCCTGCCTGTAAATGCAAAGGTCAACTCCTCTTGGCCTTGTGTGCTCTGTGCATTTCAAGTAGGAACATACTTCATTTGGCCAAATAGTCTCTCATTATGTCCCTAAACCTGAAGCTTCTATTGACTGTAAATGGTGAAGAAAAGGAAAGTGTCCCCCAGGAGTGAACTCTAATTGGGGAAAAAATATTTTTGGCCTTGGCAGTGACTCTTGGTTAACTTAATTGCTGGAATAAGTACAGTCAGGAATAATTTGTTTCTTTTTCGGGGAGGTCGGGAGATAGAGGCAGAGATGTGAAAGTACAATACCCAGTTGTGATACGGTATTAGAAGGAATGTTATTTTATACTGGAACATACTCTCAGTGAGCCTGTGTCTCGATATCCTCCCATTTGGGACACTTTGTTTTTCCTTATGTGATTCCTGGTGTAGAGGACACCGGATATAGACGACACTAGCAGTGTTAGAGCAGTATTGAGATCTGCACCACAGTGCAAGAGGATTTGGGTTGCTGGAACTCACAGAGTGCCCTGTACTTGTTGGGGATTGGCCTGATAGGGGAGGAAAGGGGAGGGATAGTTCTTGAGGTCCCAAAGTAGTAATGGCTGTGTTCTGTCTTCATTCTCAGGTGAGCAATGGCAGGCGCTGGTGAGCGCAAAGGCAAGAAGGATGACAATGGCATTGGCACAGCCATTGACTTTGTGCTTTCCAATGCCCGGCTGGTGCTGGGGGTGGGTGGAGCGGCCATGTTGGGCATCGCCACACTGGCGGTTAAGCGGGTAAGTGGATGCAGCCAGGGCCAGGGATGGGATGTGGTCAGGCAGTCTCTACGAAGTGGAGCTCACCTGGAACAAGACATTGATAGTGCTAATGGAAGTGTGACTTTGCAACTTGGCATTATTAGGTGAGGCCTTAAGTTGATTTAGTAAGTCTACGTCTAGGACTCTGCCCTAAAGAAATCATGGGAGATACAAATAAATTCATCCCATCAAGTAAAAAATTGCAAATAACTGAAATATATTTTCTTGACCACCTTGTTTAAAATGGCAACACCCAACCACACATATACTTCCTATTTCCCTTTCCTACTTTTTCTTCACATTTATCTCTATCTGTGTACTTTAGATTTATCTTGTTAATTATGTCTGTATCTCCCTAGCATAGCAGTCCTCAACCTTTTTGGGACTGTTTTCATGGAAGATAATTTTTCCACCGACTGGGGTTTGGGGTTGGGGTGTTGTGGCGGGGGGTGGTGGTGCGGAGCTCAGGCAGTGACGTTCGGTGTCTCCTAACAGGCCACAGACCAGTACCGGGCTGCAGCCCGGGGGTTGGGGACTGCAGCCTTTAGTAGACTGAAAACGCCATGAGGGCAGGGATTTGGGTCTCTTTGGTTTGCACCTAGACCAATGCCTGGCACATAGTAGCCACTCAGTAACCATTGAATAAATGAATCCATGTTCAATATTGTGGTATATTCATAGGTACAATATAGTATAGTTAGAAAATGTTGATGCATTCCTAGGGACGGGAGGGAATTATCAGAATGAAGGTAAGTGAAAAAAATCAGGTTTTAAAAGTATGTATAGAATGTGATCCAAATTACATAAATATATATTTTTAGAAAGAAATATACCAAATATTAACAGTTTTCTCTGGGTTGTGACATCATGGATTAATCTATTTCTTATATTTCCTGAGATTTTCTGCATGGAACAAAGAATTCAATAATCTAGAATAAAAACAAAAGTATTACAAAATAGTAGTTGAACTTACTAGGGCAAAGCTTTGGGGTAAGGGGGAGGGAAATTGGAAGGAAATAGAGGAAGGCAGGCAAGTGTATGTCCTGCATCCTCTCTGCTATTCCAGATGTACGACCGGGCAATTAGTGCCCCGACCAGCCCCACCCGCCTGAGCCATTCAGGGAAGAGGAGCTGGGAAGAACCAAACTGGATGGGCTCCCCACGACTGCTGAACAAGGACATGAAAACAGGCCTAAGCCGGTCCCTTCAGACCCTTCCCACAGACTCCTCGGCCTTTGACACAGGTAACAAAGGCTGTTGTTTACCCTCCTGGGACTTCCTCTGGACTTTTGGCACTACTCCTGCATTCAGCAAACATTTCTTGAGCACATGTGTGCCAGCACTTGCCCTTTGTGCCAAGCCCTTCTCCTTTGGGGGCTGAGGCAGCTGTGGACTGAGCAAGCATGGGAAGAGCTCACGTGCCTCTCTCTCTTGCCTTGGCAGATACATTCTGCCCTCCCCGGCCCAAGCCATTGGCCAGGAAGGGCCAGGTAGACTTGAAGAAGTCACGACTCCGCATGTCCCTGCAGGAGAAACTTCTTACTTACTACCGGAACCGGGCAGCCATCCCTGCTGGAGAGCAGGCTCGGGCCAAGCAAGCTGCTGTGGACATATGTGCTGAGCTGCGGAGCTTCCTGCGGGCCAAGTTGCCTGACATGCCACTTCGGGACATGTACTTGAGTGGCAGCCTCTATGATGACCTGCAGGTAATAAGGTGGTTCCTATGAAGGGGGAGAGGTTGGGGACTGACCACATGCTTCTCATTAGTGTCGTTGGCACAGAAGATCAGTGTCCCAGGCTCGCCAGAATGACTGAGGTCTTGGTTTCCAGAGTGTGCAGCATTCAGAGATCCATACTTGTTATTCTTTGCTCCTATGTCATCTTTAATCCTTTCTCATTTTTAAGTCATACTTAACAACTTTTAAGAAGCTGTTACATCCTTGTCCCCATCTCTGTCTAGTTTTCTCACTCTGCCATGAAAGAATTCTTAATTTCCGTTCTTGTTGGGGGAGTGCAAGATGGTGGGACCTGTGTTTGGGAAAGCACGTCTCTTGAGCAGAGTAAACCCCTCAAAATCTTTTTAATTCTGCTCCAACAGGTAGTGACAGCTGACCACATTCAACTGATCGTGCCCCTTGTGCTGGAGCAGAACCTATGGTCTTGCATCCCTGGTGAGGACACTATCATGAACATCCCTGGCTTCTTCCTGGTTCGTCGTGAAAATCCAGAGTACTTTCCTCGCGGTAGCAGTTACTGGGACCGCTGTGTAGTAGGGGGCTACCTCTCCCCAAAGACGGTGGCAGACACATTTGAGAAGGTAGTGGCTGGCTCCATCAATTGGCCAGCCATCGGGTCCCTCTTGGACTATGTGATCCGACCAGCACCATCCCCAGAGGCCCTGACGCTAGAGGTGCAGTATGAGCGTGACAAGCATCTTGTCATTGACTTCTTGCCATCGGTGACCCTTGGTGACACAGTCTTGGTGGCCAGACCACACCGGCTAGCCCAGTATGACAACCTGTGGCGGCTGAGCCTGCGTCCTGCCGAGACGGCACGCCTGCGGGCTTTGGACCAGGCTGACTCGGGCTGCCGATCTCTGTGCCTCAAGATCCTTAAGGCCATATGCAAGTCCCGTCCAGCTCTGGGCCACCTCACTGCCAGCCAGCTCACCAACGTCATCCTCCACTTGGCCCAGGAGGAGGCTGACTGGTCTCCAGATATGCTGGCCGACCGTTTCCTGCAGGCCCTGAGAGGACTCATCAGCTACTTAGAGGCTGGAGTTCTGCCCAGTGCCCTAAACCCCAAGGTGAACTTATTTGCAGAGCTCACCCCTGAAGAAATAGACGAATTGGGCTATACTCTCTATTGCTCATTGTCTGAGCCGGAGGTGCTGCTGCAGATGTAGGGCAGGCGAAGGCCAAAGCAGGTGTCAGGTGGTCAGGCCCTGGATTCTCCGTTAGACATTCTTGGCTACATAGTTGGTGCCTCACAGGGTCCCTAGGTGCCTCCTATCTTGCGTCATCACCCTGGTCACTTCATGCTGATTAGAATGACATCTCTTAGTCTCCTAATTTCTCACCCAACACTTTCTATTTTTGTTACCAAACACTGTGCTCCCTACTCACCCCACCTTGCTCCAGGCTAATTTTTCTGCAATGAATTGAGAAGGTGGAGTGCTGGCCTGAGCTGATGAGACCACTCGGTGTTTTGCATTGTGGCCCAGTTTCCTGCTTCTGTCTGCTCTGCCCTGCCCTTTTGCCTGTCCTATTCAGTGTCTTTTCTGTCTACTCTCTTGTTCATGCCTTCTGTTTTGCTCTTGTCCCTGGAGCATGTCTGCCTAATTAAGATGTTGCCTTTTAGTCAAACGTCACTGAAAAGCTATGACTGTATGTTTCTAAGCTGAACTCTGCAGAGTGAGTGTTGAGACAGTATTCAGGGTTTCTGGGGATCACACTGGTGGAAGAGCTGGCCTTTGACCTTGGTTCCTGGAAAAGAAGTCCATTCCCCCCATCTCCTGACCAACTCTCATTCATAAGTGCTGAGAGTGTCTCTCATGGGAACACTTACTGACTTACAGGATAAACTGGATGCAAAGTTATCTGGAGCTGGTGTTTCTTAGTGGTCATCAGCGAGAGTACACAGTAGGGGAGCCAGAGCTGGTTAAGAGGAGCTGGTGGAAGGTTTGTGTGCCCAGTGTCCACCCCTCATCTGTATCTATAGCTGCAGGGGTTGGACAGACAAGGAAGGGACGGGGGCTGCAAGGGCAGCACCTCACCAGAAATGCTGGTTTTCATCCCTTGCTTTATTGCCAATTAGGACAAGGCCTTGGAAGGAACACAGGCTTAGCAGTAGAGGTTGAAGGAGGTCACCAGGAGGCTTAATGTCAGCTGGAAAATCCAGTTACCAGTTGGGGCTTGGTGACCATGTTTTCTCCCTTGACAGGCCCTGCTTTTCTAGGATGTTGTATTAGAGCAAGAACAGGCCCAGTGGCCAGCCCTTCATCCGCCAGTGTCTGCCATAGGAACGAGAGAGGGGTGCTTACTGAGCTCTTCAGGCACCACCAGAGGCTAGAGGGCAAGTGGACATGCACAGACCTCTTCCCCCTTGTCCTGTCTCCCACCCAGCACCTGGGGAGATCAGTGCTACCTAGGAAGAAGAGAGCACATGGATAAAACATATGAGAGGGAGGTGGATACTTCCTATGTTCCTTCTTGTTTCCTGCTGCTAAAATTGCACTATTGCAGTGTAAACATACCCTGAAGGTGGGGAGGAATTGTTTAATGCACCGTGTCAGTGTGTCTTCTTGTTTTGTGTTTTTTTCCTGTTTGTGGCAAGAGGCTGATGATAATTCTGTTTCTCATCTGCCCATCCAGTATTTGTTCTCCTCACATCAAGTCGTCTTATTTTTCTATTCTTACTACCTCTCCATCAGTGGGATTTTGGTGAAGCTCTCAGCAGCTGCCTCATTCCTTCCCAATGACAGTGTCAGGAAATGACTCTTTAAATAGCATTGCCACCTCAGCAGCCCTCTGAATTTAGGGTAGAGATTCCTGCTCCCCTTTTGTCATAGCTTAGGCTGAGAACTTGGGTTAACCCTGACTACATTTAGAGATATTTCTGCCTCTTCTCACATATATATATATATATATGTATACACATGCAAGGATTCCTTAATGTGGGTTAGTTGTTTCATTTGTATAAAGGTATTGAGAGCGAAGGAAAAAGATAAAGCTAAGAACCTCGAGAGAGATTCTCTAGCCTGGCTGTTCATCACAATCAAATGGAAATTCGAAAACCTATTAATATATGCCTGAGTTACTACCCTGATGAATGGTATCCAGGGTATGGGGTGCAGCCCAACATTGTGGGTTCCGATGTACCCACCTGGTGTCCGTTAGAGGGAAGGGAGAGGAGAGGATTCATAGAATGTTACAAAAGGATATATAATTATTCATTGAGATAAGGGATTTGGTTTCCCTGCCCTGAGTATTATAAAACTTACAATTTTCCCAAGCTGGCATCCCTGACCAAATTCCACATACTAATAAAATGTTGGAAGGAAAGCTCAAAAAAGAAAAGATTTTAAAGACCCTTTAGAGAGTCCTAAGTTATTTAAGCCAAGTGTAATTGATTTTAGGAATGGAAATGAGTTCATCTCCTCTCTTAAAGAGCATCTTTCTAAGAGCATCTCTGACTTTTAACTATGTTTCATAAAACCAAAACTGTAACTTTGCCATTTTATAAGCAAGAACTTCTTAGAAGTCCTGAGAATGAGAAGCAGTGGGAAATCCCAGCCCTGGTTCTGAGGGGGTTTGCTGACCAGGACTGAGCCAGCCATTCTTTTTGCTGCCATTTTCTTCATAAAATCTGGAAGGTAGCCAGTAGCCAGGTGCTTTGAGATTCTTGAGTGGGAGGGGGCAATATTCTACACCCTGCCCCCCATTTTTTTAATCTTTGAAGGAAAGATGCAGTGGCTTTCTCCATTATTCTGCCTTCCTGTTCAGTAACACGCCCACTTTTGCCTGGAGTAATAGCGTCTGCTCCCATCTGGAGATTCTCTTGCACCATCAAGGTTAGCAAACCACATACTTAGCCTAACGCTTAAAATATACACTCATCCCTCTTAAGCCTAATAAATTTCCAGAATTTATTTTGGTTCCTTCCTGTTGCCCCTTTCTAGAAGATGAGTTCGGGACAACAGTATTTCACTTTAAATGCTTGGTTGTGACAAGAAAAAAAAATTAACAAAATGTGGAAGCTCATGTTTGGAAAAGCTGTATTGAGGAGGCCACAGTCTCCTGGGTCTCAGCCCCTGGTAGCCCACCTGTTCACACGCCAAATTAGCCGACTTTGCTCCCGTGCGCTCCACTCGAATTGAGAGCGCAAATGGTTTTGGTGAAGAATCAGCTCAGGATCCTGGAGAGGCCCTGAGAGGATTCTGTACACAGGGGTCCCTGCATGTGTCCCAAGCTCTCTGCCATGGTACTTCCTTCAGACTGTGACTTGGCTGAGAAGTTCTGCTCTTGGAGGATTTGTTAGAACTCTGCCTTTTTGCCTGGGCCAAGGAGAATGGTAAGAGACACTTAGGATTAGAGCTGACCCCTATACCAGGCCAGGATGTGCAGCCCTTTTAGAGTGTACTTATTATAAGTGGCCAAAATACCAGAGATGGGGGTTCTGTGGTCACCTGCATCCTGGGTGTCGTTCACCTTCATTTTGATCACCTCGTAGTCTTTAAATTCTTGGTCCCTGTGGCCAAGTCCACAACTTGCCTTCTAGTCACTTGCCTGCCCTTCAGTGGTGGTTGATGTGTTAGCTGGTAGATTTGGAATCAGTCACCAGTCTTTCTGTCCTGTCTTGGTTCGGTCCATAAAGGAGCAGCTTAGCCCTGAGACCCAGATAACTATTTTTCTCCTTAAAGGAGGAAATAAAACTGGGGAACACAATGTCCTTCCACAGCATGGGAAGAAAATAAAAATTTCCTTTCCAACAGCTTTGACTTTGTGTGTGGTATGAAACATTTTCCTATGGGAGTGGTACTGGGTCTCCCTTTCAGCTAGGGAAACCTTTGAAGTGTTTGACCTAGGTCTCCATAAAAGAATGGATGGGACAAGTTGCCACTGGAGTCATTATTCCATGACCTCTTCAGTGTCAGAACTGGGGCAGTGTTGCTTTCTTTAATTCTCAACCATTTTTATGGTCATCTGCCAGGCACATTGACAAGTCTCTTGACAGAGCAAAAGGAGGACATGCCCCTTGGGTCCTTAGTTACTCCTCTGCCATGGGTAATGGCTCAGGGATTCTTACTGCCTTTGTTCTGAAAGTCTAGACAACTTGTGTATATCTCAACACTCATGATGTCTCAAGGGGAAAGAAAAACAAGATTTTTATCCTGGCATCCAGTATGCCTTGTGTATACCAGTTATTTTATTTTATTTTATTTTATTCGGTTTTTTTCTGGGCTTCCTCTTCTTGGTAACCAGTTATTTTATAGTTGTTGGTTTCATCTCAGCAAATAGTGAAGAGTACTCTGAGGAAACAGGATGATGTAATGGAGATAAGGGCAGGGGGATTAGGAGGTCAGGGTCAGAAGACCTGAGTTCTAGTAATAGTAACTGGCAACCATTTACTAGGCACATTTTCCTGGCACTGTGCTAAGCGCTTTGCGTATATGATCTCACTTCATTCTTAGGACATGGATACGCATTATTAGCTTCATTTTACAGATGAGGAAACTGAAGCTCAGAGAAGGTAAGTCACTTAGCCAAAGTGTCCCAGCTAATAAAGCCAGGATTCTTTTGGGTTTGCTCCCCAAATCTGTCTTCTAATTCCTACCCTATACTGCCTCCACTGGGAGCTACATGACTTTGAGCAAAGCACCTGATTCCATTGGGCCTGGGTTACCACTGTAAGATTGTTGGGCTAGATTGCATCAAGTCAACTAACAGTCTACAGTTACCTAGAGCAGTGCTTTCCCAGTTTTTTGACTGATATCAGAGGAAATGATAGTGGTATGGCCCACTCCAATGGAGGTGGAAACACCAGGGTTTCTACCTTTACAGGGTCTGATATTGGAGGGGACTGCGATGATGAAGAGTTCTCGAACTCCTGCGATGTTGAAGAGCTGGCCCTGACCAGGACTACCGCTTCCAGGCATGGCCACCCCCTGCAAGTGGACGTGGGTTCTCAAGCTTCGAAGTCTCCTCACAGGGGCCTTAGGATGACTTGCTGGGATGTTAGTTAGACCCAGGAGTTACAGAATTGGGAGTTAATCCAAACTACCCTAGAGAGATGCCAGTTGAATAAAATCTTGTTCTTTTGGCGAACCAAACCTACATAAACCAAAAGAAGTTCCCTTATGACAGACTGCATTTTAATAGAACAAGCTTGTATTTTAGCAGGATGAGTATTATAAAAATACAGGTTGGGCAATAGGACTGTGCATCTTTAACTTTCGACTATACAGAGTTCAGTAGAAGGACGTAGACAGAGCTGCCCTTTACTGGGAGGTGGGCAGGAATGGGGAGCCCTCCCAGTCTTCCCTTCCAGCTACGGTCCCCAAAGCTCCTGGGGGCAATTCTGTGTTCGCTATTTATGGTGTTTATGGGGGACCAAGCCAGCTGCCCGCGGTGGGTCCGCCCTAAAAAACGAAGGCTTGAACCAGGTGACTTCCGAGGAACTTCCCAGGTCGGAAGTCAACCGGTACTGAAGTGAGAGCACACGAGGGAGGGGCGGAGGAACTGGGACCTGGAAGTTCTGGTCGCCAGTACGAAGTTTCACTGAGGACGACAGTAAGGGACCGCAGAAGCTCGGCCCGGAGACCACTATTTGGGGCGCGCTGGGCTAGAGTTGCCCGTAGACAGGAGTCGGCTCAGTCGCGGCCGCGCAGCGGGCGGGTAGGACTGAGGAGGCCACTGCAGCCGGGGCACCTCCGACAAGGTGCGGCAGACTTGAACCCGGCGGCGGGAATCTCCTGGCGTCCCCGTCTCTTCCCGCGCAGACCCTGGGCTCTTTCCCGAGTGGCCCGCCCGCCGAGGGTACCGAACCAATAGAAGCTCAAACTATATATGACTCACTGTGCCTGGACCAATCAGCTCGACGCGCGCTCCCCGCCAGCACCTCGCGCGATAACTTGGGGTCCAGGGCTTCACAATAAAACCCTTCCTTGGGATGCGCCTTCTCTACCCTCGCGCTGTAAGCTCACACCGGAAGTGAGGCGTGTCCGAAAGATCCTTCCGCGCTCCCGGGCGGCAAGGGGAAGAGCGTGACTCTTTGATCTTTGAAATCTTGAAAAGTAGTACACCGTTTTCCTTCCATGGGGCCTTGAAAACAACCTCCTTTTCTCATTACAGCTATGCCCCGATAGGAGGTTACTGGTCGCTCGGCACATAAACGGTGGGGGGTGTCAGAGAGGAAAACGTGAGGGCGGGAGGTGAGGGTCACGTGGCCGCGGCGGAAGGATGCGTTCTGTGGTGCGTCCCAATGGAGGAGGAGTCTATAAAGGGCCCGCGGACGGCGCGACGCGGCCATTTTTGCTTTGCCCGCCTGTAGATGTAGTTTCCTTCGCGAAGCGCGCCTTTCCTCCTCCCCTCTCGCAGGGTCCGGGGCCACCATGGCGTATTAGAGGCAGCAGTGCCTGCGGCAGCGTTGGCCTTTGCAGCGGCGGCAGCAGCACCAGGCTCTGCAGCGGCAACCCCCAGCGGCTTAAGCCATGGCGTGAGTACCGGGGTCGGGCCGCCCTGGGCGTGAGCGGTGGGCCGGCGGGGGGATTTCTGCTTGGTTGGGCGCGGCTTGGGGTCGGGCGTCGCCGGGGGTAGGGGGGGAAGCGGTTTTACGAGCGCCCGGGACGCGTGGCCTTTTTCCGGGTGTCCACGAGACGCGGGCGTTCCCGGGTCGGGAGAGCGCAGCCCGGCGCCGGGGGCTGCTTCCCCGGGGGCCCGTCGCCCTCTGGGTCCCGAGCCCGCCTGGGGTCCCGGCTGTCACCCCCGAAACGTGGCAGGAGCCAAGATGGCGGCGATGGGGCGGTGGCTGCGGCAGTGGGGGCGTGAGTCACGGCGGGCGGTGGGCGGGGCGCGGCGGCGTGGCCGTATTTGGGCACGGGGACGGAGTGTCTTTCTCTTGGTCGCTGGTTAAGGGATGGCCGGGTCTCCGTGGGCGTCCATTTTGTGCAACCCCAGTCGGAAGCACGGAAAGTTGATAACAATGATTCTGGGGCCACGTGCCCCCCCGGTTCTCTGCAACCAGGTGCAGTTCCGATTTGGTCGTCCTGCCTCATGGGTAAAAAGATGAAACTCTTAAACTAGCTAACCTCTAATGGGACTTGGCTTCTGATTCCTCTTCAGGTTTCTCACAGCATCCAGCAGCAGCGTTGCTGTAACCGACAAAGACACCTTTGAATTAAGCACATTCCTGGATTCCAGCAAAGCACTGCAACATGACCGAGATGAGCTTCCTGAGCAGCGAGGTGTTGGGGGGGGACTTGATGTCCCCCTTCGACCAGTCGGGTTTGGGGGCTGAAGAGAGTCTAGATCTTTTAGATGATTACCTGGAGGTGGCCAAGCACTTCAAACCTCATGGGTTCTCCAGCGACAAGGCTAAGGCGGGCTCCTCCGGATGGCTGGCTGTGGATGGGTTGGTCAGTGCCTCCAACAATGGCAAGGGTGAGTGGACCACCACATCTGTCAGCGTGGGGTCTGCGATTAGGAATTTGTTGCTTTGTGTATTTGACTCAGTTGGTTCCATCACTGTGAAATCTTTTGCAGAGGATGCCTTCTCCGGGACAGATTGGATGTTGGAGAAAATGGATCTGAAGGAGTTTGACTTTGATGCCCTGTTGAATTTAGATGACCTGGAAACCATGCCAGATGAGCTTTTGGCCACGTTGGATGACACGGGTGATCTCTTTGCCCCCTTAGTCCAGCAGACTAATAAGGAGCCCCCCCAGACAGTGAACCCAATTGGCCATCTTCCAGAAAGTTTAACAAAAGCCGACCAGGTTGCCCCTTTTACCTTCCTGCAACCTCTTCCCCTTTTCCCAGGGATCCTGTCCTCCACTCCAGATCATTCCTTTAGTTTAGAGCTGGGCAGTGAAGTGGATATCTCTGAAGGAGATAGGAAGTCAGACTCCAGCGCTTACATTACCCTGATTCCTCAGTGTGTAAAGGAGGAAGACACCCCCTCAGATAACGACAGTGGTGTCTGTATGAGCCCGGAGTCCTATCTGGGCTCTCCCCAGCATAGCCCCTCTACCACCAGTGGCTCTCCAAACAGCCTGCCATCTCCAGGTGTCCTCTGTGGCTCTGCCCGCCCCAAACCGTACAACCGTCCTGGAGAGAAGATGGTAGCAGCAAAAGTAAAGGGGGAGAAGCTGGATAAGAAGCTGAAAAAAATGGAGCAAAACAAGACTGCGGCCACTAGATACCGCCAGAAGAAGAGGGCAGAGCAGGAGGCCCTTGCTGGCGAGTGCAAAGAGCTGGAGAAGAAGAATGAGGCTCTGAAAGAGAAGGCGGATGCCCTGGCCAAGGAGATCCAATATTTGAAAGATTTGATTGAAGAGGTCCGCAAGGCAAGGGGGAAAAAGAAGGTTCCCTAGTTAGGGTAGTCAGGAGTGTTGTGCTTGTATATAGGAGTCTCTGTGCTGAAGCTGTGTGTTGTAATAAATTATTTTGTAGTGGAAGTACTTCACATCTGGTGTGTAGTGTCTTGCTTCTGCTAAAGAACCTAAGAACTGCTGTCCTCCAGTTGGACCTGCCATGTGAGAGGGGACTTCAGCACTGAAAATTTGAGCCCAGAGTGGGTTTTGTTCAGCCTCCCTGAGGTGTGGGTCGTGACAGCTTCCCTAGAATTGAGGACAGGGGCAGTTGGGCCTGGAGCTGGGAGCTGGTTGTGGTAGGGAGGAGGTCGGAGAGCCTGAGGGCTTTTAAGTGGCTGGATGGGAAGAACAGCCTGGGCCCCACCTGTTCCCTCAAGATGGCTTTGTGCCAACATCTCTCCTGTAAGTCTCTGGATAAGTCCTTGAGCTTGGCACATGAGATTAGGTTTTACTTATAAGCCTTTATGGCTCTGTAGGGTCCTAGGAGAAAAATGGCTCCTTTTGAAACTTGCCAGGTGTTGGTTTGCCCCTCTGGAGTAGAAGCATGACAGCCTGTGCAGGCTGTGGCCAGGGGTGGGCCCCAAAGATGAACCAATGGTGGGCCTCGTGTGAAGGCTTTTAAAATGGCTGTCAGCCAGTTAGACCAGCTGGAATGCCTGCCATCTGGGGGATCTTGGGATGGAGCAGGGCCTAGGAAGTGTGCAACTTCATTGCAATGGTGCACTCCTGCCTGGGTGACTTCCTGTTTGTAAGATGGGGCAGACAATTCCTTTTGGCTTAGGAATAAATGGTTGAGTGCAAGAATCAGCCCAGCTTGGGCAGGTACCCTCTCCCAGGTGTCCTTTGGGACCTTCTGGGAAAGGTGGTGTGGACAGAGCAGTGTCCGGAAAGTGGCTGGGAGGAGAGTGGTGAGTGCAGCCTGGGCGCTGCAGTAACCTAGCACTGCGCGTGCATTTTGCCCAGTCCCCACCAGCCCGTGAGGTGGGGGCCACAATGGCCCTATCCAACAGGTCAGGAAATGGGCGCGTGGGGGATAGAGCTGGGTGTGAACCCAGGGCTCTTGATTTCAGAGTCTGGGCTCTTTTCTATTTTGCCTCAAGCCTAGAAACAAGTGGCCTGTCAGGGCCACAAACCTGCGTTCCCAGTGCCCAGCAGAGCTTGAGACCTGAGAGCCAACTGTTGAAGAAATGAATAAACCCGGGAGAACATTGCCTTGCCCCCCAGGCAGAAAAGGGAATGGGCGTCACACTTGGGCCTTGGACTTGGTGATCTTCGAGGTCTTTGCTGCTGAGATTCTAGAAATCCGCAAAGGCCACGGGGCCTCCTGCACATCATGGACTATCTAGGTGCTACGGTGTGGCTAAGAGCACCAGAGCCATCCAGTACCAATGTGGGGCCTCCCTTGGAGACAGTCCACTCTGGTTTGGCAGACAGGAAACAGGCGCTGAGAGGGGCAGTGCAGGCGGGGGGCTCCTGATGGAGCCAGGATGGTGGGCTGTGCCCTTTCTAGGCCCCTGCAGCAGAGGCCTCCCAGACGCAGACGGCTCAGGTCACAGACTGCGCTCGGCCTCTGCCCTTCTGCCCCTGGCCCCGCCACTCACTGTGCTGCAGCGGTGGCCGGCACCTCTCTGCCAAGCTTGTTCCCGCCTCAGAAGCTTCGTGATTGCCGTTCCCTTTGCCTGAGAGTCTCCTCTCGGCTGCCTTCCTTCTGTGCAGTCTAATGTCACCCCAGAGAGGCCTTCCAAGTGACCCAGCTAGTGTCCCAGACTCTCTGCTTTGCCTTCATACTCTTTTCTCTGGTTGAACTTATTTGTATACAGGTTTATTTCCTATTTTCCATTCCCCGACTGCAGTGGCGCTGTGACAGCAGACACTCGCTGTGTGCTTCATTCCCGTATGTCCAGGACTGCAACCGCGCCTGGCAAATAGCAACCGCAGCTAATAGTACTCAGAGCTCTGAGGCTCTAAGTGCTTCCAGCGATTAGCTCAGAATCCTCCTGGGAGACCGTGAGCAGGGGCTTTTTCCTGACGCAGCTGAAGCCCAGGCTCAGGTCCTCCCGTGGGATGTCTGGCCTAGGGGTGGACGCTGCCCGAGGGACAGCTGATGCAGGCAATGAGAGTGGCCTGGACAGACAGGCTGTACTGAGCAGCGCAGGGTGTCTGTTCTTGAGGGCCCAGCATGGAGTTAGGGAAACAGGAAGACGGTGTGGGGATGACCAGTCACCACCCTGCATGTAACAACTTGTGTTCCCTGCCAGAACCTGGCCGGCCTGGCCTAGGGTGACCAGGTCAGAGGTGGGGCTGGGCTCACATTCTGTGACCAGTGGCTGGGGAGCGGGGCAGGAGGGTGTGATCACAGCCCCTGGCTCCTGCCGGGCACCCAAAAGTGGCCAAAATTCCTGGCTCAGCACCAAGGCCAAGATCTTGTCCCTGCAGAGGCCAGAGCTGTCAGCTGTCAACATTTCTCTCTTGTTTTGTCTCTGGGACAAGGCTGTAGGTTGTGGAGAGCAGAGAATGGCCTTCACTTTTCCTACAGCTATTCATGCGTGCCCACCGGGTGCTTGCTACACAGTCTGGGTGCCGGGAATACAGCAGCGAGCAAAACGGATGAACGTCCCTGCCCTCGAGGAGCTTTCATTCTGGTAAGGGAAACACCTAAAGAAAGACCACTGGACCCTAAAGAAAGCTATCGGATGTGAGATGGCATTTGGAACGGGGTGGGAAGATTTGCTCTTTACGATGGGTGCTCAGGGAGGCCTGGGAGTGACCCCAGCGTGGGGAGGCTGGGCAGGGCTGGGCCAGGATGTGGGTGTGAGAGACGCCCGAGCAAGAGGAAGGACACAGGGTCCACTTCCTGAGATGGGGAAATCATCTCAGGAAGGAGCAGGATTTTTATTTCAACCCTTTTATGCTGGCAGAGGGTAGGCTGAGTCTCGGCCCGTTGTTGGAGATGCCTCTTGGACATCCAGGTGGAGATGGCGAGGTGGCAGATGTAGAGTGTGGAGGCAGAAAGTCCTTGCAGTGACACCCCGGTGCAAGCACCCCTGCCCAGGCATCCTGTGGAGGTGGGGGAGCTCTCAGCCCGGTGCAGGCTCCGACCAAGCAGAAAGCGGCAGCTCAGGAGACAGGCTGTCCGAGGCTCGGACACCTCGGTGGAGGAAGCAGGGCCTCTTGGCTGGGCTTTGAAGGTGGGGAAAGCTGTGGACGTAGAGAGAATGGGGAGAGCACCCCAGGAAAGACAGGCAGGCAGGAAAGAACAGGGCACACGCCCTGAGTGCCACACTTAGCCTGTCCCAGGGGGCTTTACCGGCTGGAGGAAGTCATCTAACGGGGACCTGCCCACCTCTGCTGGAACTAGGATTAAGCTCCGGCAGGGCTGGCGTGCTGGCGGTGAAGCTTGCAGCTGGGCCCCAGTGGGATCCCAGGTGGCAGTCCTGCCCCACTCCTGCCCGGCCCCCTTGGCCAACACCTTCAGTCACAAAAAGGGCCAGGGATCGGGGTCAGGGGGGCTCGAGCGGACCATCCTACTGCGGAAGACACAGGAAGCCTTGGCTGGGGCCTTCCTCTTGGTCACAGTGTAGGTTCCTCAAACTCTGCTCAGCTGGACCCAAATCCGTCCCTTCCCCCAAAGCATCCGAGAGGCACAGGCCTCCAGGTGCTGCTCATGCCCACCCACGTCTTCATCGGGGAAGGCTTCCTCCTGCCGTGTTCTTTCAGCCCTGGCTTGAACATGACAACTCGGCATCCTCTTGTTTTGGCCCTGTTGGTCACGAGGTCCTGGTGCCCACGGTCAGCATCTCCCCCACCCACAGCGACTCGCCCTCTCCCCTCAGGTGCCTGCGCCAGCCTCCCTTACCGGAATTGCCCAGGGTGATCGTTAAAATAGGTCCCTGAGCCCCACCCCTGACCTACTGGCCCGGAATCCCAGGGTGAACACTAATTGGTCACACACAGGGGGCACTGACACGCACCCACCAGTGTTACCTGGCACAAATGTGAGATTTACTGGAAAACTCCTGAGCAGGGAGCAGCAGGAACACGCAGGTGATTAGTAGCGGCAGGCGTGTCCTTGTTAGAAAGCGGCCCTGGCGCCAGTGGCTGGGTCGGCTTCTTGCTAAGCTGCTTAGAAGATGAAGGGAATGAGTCTCCAAGGATATCCGAGTCTGTCTCTCCCCAGCGGGTCATTAAAGCCCAGCAGGAGAAGAGCGTGGAGAACTGGAACAGCCCGTCTGAGGAAGGTCCTGGTCGCTATAGTTTGGGGTCACAGAACACTCCCCTCCCCATGCTGATGGAGGCCACCTGAACGGGCCCCCGACTCCAACACTGCCTCAAGCAGCCCTGCGGCCCCTCCCGCCCCCACTTCAGATGGAACATGGTTAGAGACCAGCGGCAGACCACTCGGGCTTCTGCTATCGTCTCTCCTCCACTGAAGACCGACTCTGGTCTGCACCATTCATTCACTCACGTGGTCACTCAACACGTACCTGTCCTTCACCTCCTCTGTTCCCCACACTGTGCCTCCTGGGAAGGGTCTAGCCTGCCTTCCCGTGGTGGTGCAGCCACAGCCCTCACCACCACCCTTCGGCTTGGCGCACACCCGAGTGTGAACACCCCCACATGGGACAGGCGTTTGACCTCACCCGGCTGCTCAGGGGAGCATAAGCCTGGGGCGGGGATGGGGCTGGGGGCAGGAGCCCCACCACTGTCCGAACCTCTCTGCTAATGGCAAGCCCCATGCTCCCCAGGGGAGGGCTGAAGCAGTACCACCCCCACTGGCCCCTGACCTTGGGGTCTGCTTCCCTGGGACAAAGCCCTCAGGGCTAATTTTGCTTCACGGGCCACCTTCTCAGCTGTGGCTGCCACCCATGGGAGAGGAAGGTATCTTTGGGGCATGTCAGCAGAGGCTGGGTGGACAGCTGCGTGGATGGCCACCTGCTGGGGCTGGAGGACTTCTGCCCAGAGCTCTGAGACCTGGGCTGGGAGACGGAGGCCGGGAGGGTGGCCCCTGGGGCAAGAGGAGATGGAGACACCCCGTAAGTCAGATCAGCAGCACACACACAGCTCCTGGGTCCACATTTATTAGGACCTGGAAGCTACTAAGAAGCCTTCTTCCTGCTTCTGGAGGTGTGGCCCCCGAGGGCCCAGTGACTGGCCTTGCTCCACAGCAAACAGCCCTGAGGCCCTACCTGGGCAAAAGCAAACAAAACAGTCAGAAACGTTCCGTTCTGGCAGGTGCAGATGGCTCCCCCAAAGCCTGCACAAGTCCGCTCCGGTCTGAGTGGAAATCCTCCCCAGGACTTCCCCCTCGCCAGCTCCACTCCAGCCTCCACCCGGCTCCAGCTCCAGGGCCTCCTCGAGCCAGGCCGGCCCCGCACCGCCCTCTGCTGGCCTTGTGGCGCATGGCACGCGGGGGCCGCGCACGCAGCGGCAGCCGGGGCGCAGGCGGCTGGGCCCTTGCTCTGCGCACTCCAGGGAGCCTAGCTGCCGAAGTATTCCTGCTGGAACTTCTGGAAGTCTTCCTCGGTGAACACGGTGCCCTCGGCCTTCTTCTTCTTCTTAGTCTTGGCCACAGGCCGGTCACAGGCCTTGCGACCCCGGTTCTGGCGCAGAATCTGGCGGGTACGGGAGCGGGGGCACATAATTTCCACCGACAGGAGAGCAAACAGGCCCACATGGGGCCGGGGAGTGCGGCACTGGGCAGGGCAGGGCCAGCCTCCCGCCACCCCTACTCTGCCCTTCAGGGGTGGGCCTGACTGCCACCCTATGCTCAGCACTGAGACCCTGGCGGATCCTAGGGAAGCCCCGCTATCACCCCCCAGTTCTCTTCCCGTGGGCCAGTCCCCGCCCCCACAAACCTGCTGGGTCACGGACTCAGCCACCGTGCTTCTCCCACTGGTCATAAACTTCACGTTTTCTCTGAGGTGGTCTCGACACTCTCGCTTCTGGTACTCAGCTGCGGGGGGCAGGCAGGGATCGGCATTTCAGACTCACTCCCTGGAAGACTTCTGGGTCCCCAGCCCATGGCCCCGCCAAAGGCCCCACCGTCTCTTCCCTGGATTACTGCAAACGCCCGGGCTCTTCTCCCTCAAATGCACTCTCCACACAGACCCTGCTCAAAGCCCCCCTGGCTCCCAGTCGCCCACGTGACTTATGCGCTCAGTCAACAAGTATGTCCTGAGCACCACTATGTGTCAGGCACTGGGCATACAGCAGGAAACAGAACAGGCAAAATTCCTGCCCTCCTGGAGCTTACATTCGGGTGGGGAGTGCGATGGGAAACAAGGTGAACGGTATTTTGAAGGGTGATATATTTTATGGAGAAAAACAGAATGGGAAACAGGAAAGGGAATGCCAGGTGGAGGGTTGCAATTTTACAGAGGAGGGTCTAAGAAGGTCTCACTGAAATGACATCTGAGCAAAGACTGGAAGGAGAGAGTTGTGGATATCTGAGGGAAGCGTGTCTGTCTAGGTAGAGTGAACAGCCAGCGCAATGGCCCTGAAGCAGAAATGTGACAAACGTGTTTGAAGCACAGAAAATGGCTAGAGTGAGGAGGGGAGCAGGAATAGATGAAGTTGGAGCGGGGGCAGATCACGTAGGGCCTCTTGAGGCATCGTAAGACACTGGCTTTTACTGGGTACAACAGGAGCCACGGAAGGGTCTAGGCAGAGAGATAAGGTCTGACTTGTAATTTTATAGGCTCACTTCAGTTGCTGTTGAGAACGAGACGACTGGGGGAGAGGGTGAGTGGGAAGTGGGAGACCAGTTAGGCTTTTGCAATAATCCAGGCTAGAGACAATGTAGCTTAGACCAAGGTGGCAGCCACAGAGGTATGCTCCAGACTGGCGGCTGAGGCCTGCCATTGCTCTCGTGTATCCGTCATGTGCCAAGACCTGTGCTGGATCCCACGGCAACAGGCAAGCCCAAGGGAGGTCTGTGCCTTGAGCTCCCAGTCCAACAGGGGAGGCAGTGAAGTGAACACCAGTGACAGGGTGGCAAGACAAGGGCTAGGAGGGATGGGTGTGACCTCTGGCGTCCTATGCTCCTGCTTCACGGCAAGTATCACTGGGACTCAAAAGTGTCTGTCCCACTTTCCTGCCTCCGAGCTTTTGCTCCTGCTGTATTTCCTCCCTGGAATTCATAATTTTTTTTTTTTTTTGACACAGAGTCTTGCTTTGTTG
>NW_012136747.1:3697196-3739086 GCF_000956105.1 Propithecus coquereli | reverse complement strand
TCTGACCCTTGTTCATTGCATGTCACCTTTACCAGCCTTCTTTCTTTCAAATTCTCAAAGGCAACGAGCTCCTTTCTGACTCAGGACCTCTGCACATGCTGTTATTCCAGAATACTCTTCTACTTTTCACCTGGCTAACTCTAAAACTTCCTTCAGCTCTCAGGTGAAATGTCGCTTCCTCAGAGAACACTGATTTGGCCTTTTATTCTAAGGGCCCATCAGAGTACCCTAGTCTTTTGCTTCATAGGCTTCAATGCGCTTCGCAATTATATGCTGGGTTTGTGATTCTTTGATGCTTCTCTCCCCACCAGGGCTACAGCCCATGAGGCCGAGGCAATGTGTTTCGTTTACCTTGTATGTCCAGGACCCCGAATTCTAGCAATACTTGGTGAACATTTCAAGCCTTGCCTCAAGCGCCACCCCATTCAGGCGCAGCCCCAACTCCAGAGGCAGCACTTCCAGCCCCTTCCCGAACTCACCTAGAGCCGACTTGGGCACTTTTCCCTTGGCCGAATTCCGCAGTTTCTGGGCCCGTGTCGCCTTCGCCTTCTGGGTCCGCTTCCCCGGAGCCCTGCTCGGCTTGGCCTGGCCTGGCGCGGCCCGGGGGGCTGTTAGAGAAGAGAGAGGACTGGACCCGAATCAGAGGGCCCGCTTTCCGTCCCACTGGGGCTGAGACCTACCTGCATCGTTCCCCACACTGGGGATCCCGCCCGCAGCCACCGCCACCCTCCTGCCGGCGCCGGACTTCCCCCAGCAGCCCTCCTCACCCTCGGACTCCGCTAGCAGCTCCAGGCCCCGCCGCAACAGGGCCGCAGACATAGCTGCGCTCCCCTCCGCCTACGAGCCTCACACTACTTCCGCTTGAGCCATTCCCTTCCTCTCGGCGGAAACCTGAGCAGGAACCGAGGGTTCCTGAGTGAACGGGCGGAAGTGCCCACCTTCCTTAGGACGCATGCGTTGGGGGGGGTGTCTACTCTTGAGCGGGGGGAGGAGCGGAGACTGGAGGCGGGTCCAAGGCGCAGAAGGACACATTAGTTGTCCAATCCCAACGCAACCAGTGCCTTGCGAGCCAGGCCACGCCTTCTCCCGGAAGCCGTCCACAGCCAGCTCAGTGTGGTTGGCCCATCCTCTCGGGTCTCTCCTCTCCGCAGTGTTCCAGGCTGGAATCGGGCGGACTGTTGGTATTCTCAATTTCTACGAAAGAGGAAAATGTGAGGCTGGGTCTTTTAAATATACTTCAATCAGAGCAAGGTATCGCACAAATCGAGTGCGGCATGAGAATCCAGCTGTCTTCCATTCAGCCAGACATAAAAGACATTTGCAAAAATGCAAAACAATGTGTTTTTGAAGAATACAATTGTTTTTAATAAAATATATTATTTATGATACCAAGCAACGAGTTTGTTATTGCTGTTTTAAGTAAATTAATGAATATTTAAAAATTTTTCTCAGTTTTAGTTACTAATGGGTAGGAACCGTTTTCCCCATTTTACAGATGAGGACACAGAGGCACTGAGAGGGTAAGGAACTTGACCAGGTCACACAGGTGGTGCCAGAGGTGGGCGTCAAGACGGCCTGGCCCCAGTATTTGCGGGGGCGTTCCTGCACCAGACGCCCAGAACAGCAGTGCTGTGGTGCCCAGCGGGGCCTGTCCAGTTGGGGGTCAGGAGGATGAGGAGGAGCTGACCAGTATGGGGAGGTGGGAGTGTGCAGGCAGGAGGGCGCCATAGTGAAGGCCTCTTCCCTGCGACACAGGAATGGCCCGGGAGGAGAGGTGAGGGATGCCATGCTGGGTGGGATGGTCTCAAGGGCTTCCGACTCCATGATTTTTTTTTTTTTTTTTTTGAGACAGAGTCTCACTCTGTTGCCCGGGCTAGAGTGCCGTGGCGTCAGCCTAGCTCACAGCAACCTCAAACTCCTGGGCTCAAGCGATCCTCCTCCCTCAGCCTCCTGAGTAGCTGGGACTACAGGCATGCGCCACCATGCCCGGCTAATTTTTTCTATATATTTTTAGTTGTCCAATGAATTTCTTTCTAATTTTAGTAGAGACAGGGTCTCGCTCTTGCTCAGGCTGGTTTCGAACTCCTGAGCTCAAACAATCCGCCCGCCTCGGCCTCCCAGAGAGCTAGGATTACAGGCGTGAGCCACCGCGTCCGGCCTCGACTCCATGATTTTGTGCTAAGGGCAGCGGGGGGCCCTGGAGCCCAGTGACCGGGCAGACGCGCGCCTGTCTCCTGCTTCTGAAATAGCCAGATCGTTTCCTTGTTTATTACGTTTATTGTTTATTGTCTATTTCCCCACTCACGCCCCACGGTAAGCTCCTCAAGGGCAGGGATCTTTGTTTTGTTCACTGTTATATCGCTAGCGCCTGTAACAGTGCTTGGCATACAGTCAGCGCTCCGTAAACGCACCAATTGAATGGATGAAGGCTGAGTTCGGGACGCCAGTGGGCAGCCAGGTGGAGAGGCTCACGAGATGTTGGGATGTGCGGCGAGGCTGCCCTCGGGAGGGCAAAGGACGAATCTCTGTCGTTCCCCCGGTCTGGGCTGGGCAGCACCGGGTCCCCCGCGTGGAGGAATTCTCTGTGTCACGGGTGGGTCCCTGCAGCACCCCCTGCGGAGCCTGGCGCTCAGAGGCATGGTCGACCCGGAGATCCATCTCGGAATCTGCTGACGCGGCGGCCACTAGGTGGCGCCGCAGGACAGCTTTCTCGTGAGCCGCAGCTCCGCGGCCCCGTCTGCCGCCGCCCTGCTTGGGGTGCGGGTTGGGAGTGTGGGGTCCGGACGCCCCGCGGTCTCGGCTGGCTCCTGGCAGCCAGCACCGCGTGTCC
Source organism: Propithecus coquereli (assembly GCF_000956105.1). Classification (NCBI taxonomy): domain Eukaryota; kingdom Metazoa; phylum Chordata; class Mammalia; order Primates; family Indriidae; genus Propithecus; species Propithecus coquereli. The sequence goes on along the minus strand of NW_012136747.1, from coordinate 3,736,256 downwards.
CCGGCTTTCTGCTGTCTCTGCCCCATGGCCTTCCATGCCCACGGCCAGACAGCCCTCCCTGGGTGGGGAAACTGAGGCAGCGCCATCAGGCCGGGCTGCCCAGGAGGAGGTGAAGACTCCTTCGCGAAAAATGTGCAAATGGCAACTGGGCACTCACTGTTGGGGAGGCTGCAGAGAGTTGTGTGACCTAGGCAATCCGTTAACAGAGTGCCTCAGTTTCCTCATCTGTTAAATGGGGCTTGGTAGTACAGTAGCTCCCTTACAGGACTCAGGTGAGGAGCCAGTAATTAATACAGAGCACCTAGAACAGGGCCTGGGTGGGTCGGTGCCCACCAAGTGCAGACAATGCTACAGACACGTGCACTGGGCTGGCATTCTGTGGACGCCTGCTCTGGGCGAGAACAGGTCAGCAGGGGGGCGGCCGCCGTTGGGCCCAAGTGGGTCACTCCACAGCCCACATTTGGACACCTAGGACCTGCCAGTCTTGTCCTGAGCTCCTGGCGGGTCAGGCTCCAAGAGGGCAGCTTCCTCCTGTGTCCCTGGGGAGAGAGAGAGTGATGAGGTCTCACAGGCTGTCCTGTCCTGGCTGCATGACCCTGGGCTGCTCTGAGCCTCAGCTTCCGGATGGGTCCCTCCTGCCCCGGCCCCTCAGCTGCCGCCTTCGGCCACTTAGAGGAGCCCTCGCCTCCCACGCCAGCCCTGCCTCCTCCCAGCCTCCCCGCCGGCTGGGAGGGAGGGGCCTTCTGCAAGATCGCTGCGCGCTTCCAGGGCAGAGTCCACGCCACAGGTCTCTGAGCCCTGAGCAAGAGTGTGAGTGTGAGCGAGTGTGAGCAGATGTGAGCCCGTGTGAGAGCATGAGCGGTCTCTCTGAAGCACTGGTGTGTTGGGGGCACCTGGAGTGGTCATTTGCTTTTGCTTTTCTCTCTCCTTCCTTCTTTCTGTCTCCGTGTCTCCTCATCTCCTCGTCCTTCGCTCTGTGTCCTCCTCCTCTCCTGTCTGTCCCTCAGGCATCCCTGTCCCCACGCTCCTGGCTTCTTGTCACCTCCACACTGGAAACCCAGTGGGATTTCCAGTGGCCTTCCCGCGCCCCGTCCTCTCCCTGGCCCTGCGTAACTGCCACCCTCGCTCCTTCTCGCTGTCACCTCTGACTCTGCCGTGGCTCTGAAGCGTGTTCACCCGGAGAAAAGCCGTGTCTGCTGCCTGGTTGCAAGGTGTTGGGAGAGTGGGCTCCTTCCCGCCGTCTCCTCGGGCTGTGTCTCCCTCAGTCCCAGGCTTTCCTCTCTCAAACGTGTTGCTGGTGTCTCTCGTCCCAAATTTCTCCGATGCTCCCACGCTGCCTCTCGTCCTCAAGCGCTTCCCAGGCAAGTGGCCTCTGGGGTAGGCGAGGAGACCCTACCTACGGACAGGAGATGCCCGGAGGCGGGCAGTGCTGGGGGGTCCCAGTGGTCTGGGGCCGACACAGGTCCCTTGGGTTCCACAGGGCCACGCTCACACAGCCGTGTGCCCACAAACAAGCTGCCTTCCTTCTCTAGCCTGTTTCCTCCTTGGGAATTGGGCTACGAGAAGTGCTGTCCAGCCCTCTGCCCAGGGCTGAGGGTCAGGGTACAGAGCTCCTGGCTCCTGGGTCCTGTGGTCTGGAGGGAACACAAGCTCTGGAGCCAGGCGGTGCAAGTGTAAATTCTGGCTTTTCCACTCACACTCGCTGTGTGACCTTGGACAAGTCACATAACCTCTCTGTGCCTCAGTTTCCTCATTTGTGAGTTGACTATAATAATCCCTACCTCACAGGGCTGCTGCTGGGATTGGGTGCAAAGCACTTTGAAATACCACTGGGCACAGAATAAGCACTATATGTTTGTAAATAAGTGATTGCTATGTGGACCGACGGGGTGGCCATAGGACCTGTGCCCATGTCTGTGAGGGTGACATGCACGTGTCTGTGGCCACTGGATCTCCATGCTGTGATCAGCACACGGGTTGGTTGGAGGCCACAGAGAGTAATGTCTGAGAGCTTGGAGTCAGCAGGTCTGTGTTCAAACGCAGCCTTCCTACTTACCAGCCGTGTGACCTGGGAGGTCACCTCCCCTCTCTGAGCTTTGAGGTGGGGGCTGGAGGTGCCTCCCTCACGGTCAGCTGTAGGGTGCAGTGCAAGGTGGCATGAAATGTACCCAGCTGGCACCTGGCACTTAATCATCTCGTCATTCAACAAATATCTGCTGAGTGTGTCCCAGGAGCCAGACTACGTGCGGGAGGTGGGATTCGGGTGAACAAGGGGCTCTGTCGGCCTGTGTGTGTGACCCCAGGGTTTGCAGGGTTTAGGATGCTGTCCACAGACAGCAGCAGGCCCCAGGGACAGCAGCCTCATTTGGGGGTCTAGGCAGAGGTACAGTGGCTTCTTTTCAATGATTTGGAAAGGTCAAATGGCTGGCCTGATAGATTTTTATTTTATTTTATTTTTTAATTTTTTTAATTTTTTATTTTTTTTTGAGACAGAGTCTCACTGTGTTGCCCGGGCTAGAGTGCCGTGGTGTCAGCCTAGCTCACAGCAACCTCGAACTCCTGGGCTCAAGCGATCCTCCTGCCTCAGCCTCCCGAGTAGCTGGGACTACAGGCATGCGCCACCATGCCCGGCTAATTTTTTCTATATATTTTTAGTTGTCCAATTAATTTCTTTCTAATTTTAGTAGAGACGGGGTCTCGCTCTTGCTCAGGCTGGTTTCGAACTCCTGAGCTCAAACAATCCGCCTGCCTCGGCCTCCCAGAGAGCTAGGATTACAGGCGTGAGCCACCGCGCCCGGCCGATTTTTATTTTTTATATAATTAATTTTTATCTCTCCCACCCCGAACATAGCCTGTGGTCATGCGTGACTGATTTTAAGAACATAATAAAGACACAAGAAGAAGTTGCTGGAAATTCTCCATGGAGATCTGGGGTCAGACAGTGATCTTGGGTGGGGGTCAAAGGTGAGATCTCAACCCTGACCAGCCAAAGACACAGCTCTGCCACTGAGTTGCTGTGTGACCTTGGGCACATCCCTTCCCCTCTCTGGGGTAAGATGGGGGAGGTCCCCAGTTCTGCCAGGGCCTCAGGGCCACAGAGATGTTGAGAAGTTACAGGGAGAGGAAGGAGTGAGCTTGGAAGACTTGGGGGAGATCTTGGGGGGCACCCAGTAAACAAATACCCTGCTCCCAAGCCGACTCGTACCTGAAGAACTCAACCAGCAGGGATGGTGGCAGGTGGCAGGTCCTTAGGCAGAGGGAATGGAGCCCAGGCTCTGGGGACTTGCCCTCATCGTGAGATTTTTTTTTTTTTTTTTTTGAGACAGGGTCTCCTCTGTCGCCTGGGCTGGAGCGCAGTGGTGTCTTCATAGGTCACTGCAACCTCAAACAAACCCCTGGGCTCAAGCGATCCTCCTGCCTCCTGAGTAGCTGGGACTACAGGCGCGAGCCCACACCCGGCCTCTCATCATGAGATCCTGAATAAGTCTCCTCTCTGCTCTGGGCCTCAGTATTTCCATCTGGGCAGTGGGGACAGACACTACCACGCAGGTGGGGTCGGAGTGTTTTGGTGGAGCAGATGTCACTATAGGACTTTGGTGGGGAGGGAGCCAGGCGTGGGTTGGTTCCGGGGCCTCAGTGGGCTCTGTAGTGGGGGGTTCTGGCTCCCAGGGGCATAGAGTGACAATGGGGAGAGTTCTGTCCTTTCCAGCCTCAGCCCTTTCATTCTAATTACATCTCCATTAAAATGCAAATATCCAACAAACGCCCCAGAATGGAGGCCCTGTTGTCATGGCAACTGGAGGGGGGCGGAAAGCCAGTCTCCATCTTCTGATCCTTCCGGACCAAGCTGGGGCCTGCCTGGAAGTCTGTCTTCTCCCTGGCTCGGAGCTCTGAGCATCTCACTGACAGCTTGCGGAGCTCCTGCCCTGGAGCTGGATCTTCAGGGAAAGGGAGCTGGACACCCTGCACAGACCATTTCCCCTTCTTGGCCTCAGTTTCCCCATCTGCAAATTGGAGATAGCAAGGCCTCTCTTGCAGGGTCGTCCTGGGGATTCATCGAGTTAATGTAGGAGCCATTGGGAAAGGAAGTCTGCCTTCCAGATGCAGTTCTGGCGTACTCACTGAAGCCACGACCTTGACCTCTCCCTGTATGGGATCAAGACTGTCTCCTGCCTGGGAGTCCTAGCCTCTGCTCCATCTGTGAACAAGGAGCCAAAAGATGATGTAGGAGTGGCCTTCAAGGCCTGTATAGGCTCAATTCTTCAGGCTGAAGCTTCCCTCACACTATCCTGTAGCCGTTTAACTTTATGCTGTTCTTTCCTTATAAGGGGTATATGGATATTTAAAAAATGAGGGTGGTCTTTGTGTGGGAAAGAATGAACATATGGAGGAAGTAGTTGTTTCCCTTTTTGCCTCTGCAGCTAGGAAGCTCCGATTGAAATTTATTATTTAGCTGTCATACGTGTAATTTATTATATGATCGTATTATATATTACTATATTATTCCACTATAATAAATGTTCATTTCAACTTTCTAGTACATCTAGTGCACTCTTAATCCCTAAATGGTTTCCGATCTTTTAGAGCAATCCCCTTTACAGATAGCTGAGAGTATAAATTATAAATTAGCAATTACGACACAGAGAGGAAGTGAGCGCGGCTACTCTGTGCAAACCTTTCAGCCCCTAAGCCTCCGTGACTGTGATCCTACACTAAGTGCCAGGAGGGGAAGAGGGGCGTGGAGGGGGAATGAGGGCTGCAAACGTGTCTGAAGCTGATTCTGGCTCTCAGTGCTGAGTGGCGAGCGTGCATTCCGTCAGCAACGAGGGGAGGGCTGACCGCGCTGGCCTCTGAGGAGCCAGTTATTGAACAAGATGGGGTCTGGGTTTCTGAGTGCGCGTCTTACTCCCTCACCGGTCACGGCAGGACACTGCCTGGTGCTCGCGCAGCCTCCTCTACCTCCGCAGGCTTCCTCTGCAATGAGGAGGGCCCGGGATTGACTCGTGGCTAATGGAACATTGGTGGAGGGAACGGCGCCACCTAGGCCTGCCCTGGCCCCTAAAAGCATCCCTTGTAGCAGCTGGCTCATTTTCCTTGCTACCATGGCCTCGGAGCCATGTGCCGTAGGCGGCAGGGAGCTGCCCGTCCCAGCTGGACTGTGACACATATAAACGATAAACCGTTATTGCATAAAGCTCTGAGGTTTGGGGCCTGCCTGTTGTGGCAGCATCGTTTGCATACACCGACTCACACGCTTCCCAGTTCCTCCTGACAGTCCCACCGGAGCCCCTAGGGAGGCAGGTGGGGGCCCTGGGATGACCTGTGCTGCCCGTGCCGAGGCGGAGCAAGGAGGAAGGGCTTTGTCACGGCTTCAGAGTCCTGCCAGAGGCTCAGCTTTCAAGGACACGAAGGGCTAAGAGGCCCGTGTCTCGGCCCCGCACTCCCTGGCCAGGAGCTGGAGCTCGAGGCCTCATGGGTGTCCTGAGCCCTCGCCCAGGCCTCCGGGGGCTTCCTTAACCACAGAGGAGGAAACCTGAAGGTCCTGAGGTAGCTTAGAGGGGGGACTTAGAGAGGAACAAGAGTCAGGGGCTGGGGCTCTCATGTGGCCACCACCATGTCCTTGTTGGCAGCCCAGGGGAGTCAGCCACCCCGTGCTCTCTGCCAGCCCAGAGAAGGTGCAAAAAGTTGTGAATCTGTTCACCCCACACGGGTGGAGCTAAGGGTGCAGGGGACAAGGGCTGGGTGGGTGGTGAAGACGTCCCTGGACCCCAGAGCTCCAGGCCGGGTGTGTCTTGAGGGTACATCTGCGGGAGGAGCCCTGGACCAGGACTCAGGATGAGGCCAGAGGGGAAGCAGAGGATCTTGGAGGAGAAAGGAGAGGTAGAGATCGGACCAACAAGCTCCACCAAGGACCCCCACTAGGGGCCAGTTCGCCCCATCTCACCCCATCTGATCCGAGGCGGCCATTACTCCCTGAGTCTCTGCTTTGTGCCCACCCGTGCTGGGCTTTGGAGACTCAGAGAAGAACTGCGTGTCCCTGCTGCTAAGGGGGAAACAGGGCCGGCAGGGACTCCTGATCTGGCATGATAAGGACAATGGGGCCAGAGCTGGAGGGGAGGGGAGGTGGAGAGGGAAATCAGCCGGACGCCTGGACACCAGGCAAAGCGCGGTTACCTCAGGGCGGGGCTGGCTACGTGATTTGAAGAGCCCACTGCACACTAAAACTGTGGGGCCCCTTGTTCAAAAATTATTAAACATTTCAAGGTGGCAAGAGCGGAGCATGAAACCAAACGCGAGCCCTCTGAGGGCAGGGCCCTGAGCAACCGAGAAGTTGCCCTGCCCAAGAGCACACAGGGGCTTCTGGAGGGGTTCAACTTGGGCATTTTCTAAGACATCCCATGCCCCATCCCGTTAGCATGGTGGCTTCTGGCACGGACTCTGCAGCCATGTGGCCTGGTTCAGAACCTGTCTGTGACCAGGGGCCAGAAACTCACCTGCCTGTGCCTCAGTTTCCTCATCGGCACAATGAAAAGAATAATAACACCCACCTCAAAGCATTGTCCTGAGGGTCGGGTGATGCGGAGGCTCTAGCCCAGCCTGCAGCAGGGATCACTCCCCAGGTGGCAGCTGTCCAAATTGCCTTTGACACCCCCTTCCCCTCCCACAGCCCCCAGGCCCCGTCTCAGGCTGTGGGTCTGTGTTTCTCACACTTACCACCCGGCTCAGTCTTGCTCATTGTCTGTCTGCCCCAGTGGGAACGTGAGCACCTCAGGGCTCCCATCTGTCTCATCCTCCTGCTGGAGGGGCAGAGCCCCTACTGTGTGCCAGGGGCTGCGTGGAGTGCTGGGCATGGAGCGCGAGCCCGGCGAGGGGGTGGGTACGGGCAGTGCCAGCAGATCGAGGCACTGGTGGACGGAAGGCTGGTTGGGGGGCAGGAGAGCTCATCAGTGGTGTGGCTGTGGTCACAGGGAGATCACCCCTTTGTGGGCAGCGTGTTCCCTGGCAGGATGGCCCCGAGACTTGGGATGTTCTCCCCGAAGCTGAGATGAGGTCAGCTCCTGGTGCCCACAGTGTCTGCCAAGTTCTGTGCTCGGTGAGGTCGCGCCCCTGGAATTGCCCAGAGGGGCGGCCAAAGTCTTGGCAGCCTCAGCCCAGGAGGGAGTCCTGGGGTGGCCAAACTTTGTTGGGGCCCTGGCATGGTGGACACTGGCAGGAGATGTCCCCAGCAGGTCCTGAGCAGCTTGACCCAACTCGTCTCCTGAGAAGTGGGCACCAGGAGGGCCGAGGGCTTTGGCTTCCGTGCAAGCTCAGCCCTCTCCCTGGGCCCAGAGTCACGTCTCCGTGGCCTCCTGGACGCAGCCTCCTGCGTGTCCCACGGACCTCTCAGCCTCACTTTGTCCTGAATGGAGCTTATTCTCCTCCCTGAGACCTGACCCTCGTCTCCTGTCTTACCCCAGCCATTTCGCCTCCTCCCCAACCCTACGTGTGGACTCACCCGGGCCTGTCGATCCAACCTTCAGAGTCTCCCCTTCTCTCCACCCCCAGCCGGGGCCAGCGGCCCCTCTCCTGGACAGCCCCTGCCCTCGGCCCCCAGGGTCACCCCTTCAGACGCCTCCTTGGGGCAGGAGTTTCTGGGAGGCCCAGCTGGGGGGCAAGCAGGGGTCGGCAGCTTTTGCCTGCCCAGCTGGTGGCCCACGTGGCCTTTGGGGCCTGTGCTGCCTCAGCTACCTTCCCCTGGGTTGGCAACTCCCCACCGTTCCATGCAAACCGTTTGTGCCTGGGGCCCCACAGCCCCGGCACAGATAGACAGGCTGATAGGACCCATTGGTCTCGGGGTGCCGAGGGCTCAGCTGTGCCCCCGTCCCAAGCCTGGCCCCAGAATCGCCCCCTCCTCTGCCTCAGCCTTCCCTTGTTCTCTGCCAGACGAGCTCCGCCTGTGTCCTTCCGGGCCTGGTTGCTGACTCCCCCCCCCCACACTTCCCCGATCTTCCCTGGGGACGGGAGCGGAGCGCGATGGTTAAAAGTGCGACTCTGGAACTCCCTGGGTTCAAATCCTGGCTCCACCATCCATACACTGTGTGACCTGGGACAAATGATTTAAATTTCTGTGCCTCAGTTTCCTCATCTGTAAATTGAGCTTAACAATAATTCCTACCCCGGAGGCTGCTGTGGGGATTCGACGAGCACATTCTAAGTGCTGTACGAATGGAGCTGCCGTGTTTTCGTGAGTGCCGTCCACCTGCGAAGTGCTGTCTCAGTTAAGGTCTCATCCTCGCACGTGGTCTGCGGCACAGCGTCAGACCCACGTGGCAGATGCGAAGATCGAGGTGGACAGCTGCGCGGCGTAGGGGAGGGCCCGAGGTCTGGGAGTGAGACGTGGGTGTGAGCTACGCCTGGCCGTTTCCTGTGCGCCTGCGGGGGACACCTCCTCTGTCCCAGTTGGGGTCCCAATCCTCAGACGCAGGATTATAAGCCTCACTTGGCAGGGTTCTGAGAAGCTAGCCCTTCCCGGGGGTGGGACGTTTACCCAGGTGAGTCACCCCCTGGTCTTTGGGCTCATCTGTACAACGGGTTGGTAACAGCTGTCCCTACCCCTAGGGCTGCTGTGACGATGAAATGAGTTAATACCTGCAAGTGCTAGCACAGCGCCTGCAACGCAATCAATCCCATGTGTTTGCTATCATTATTATTATTATTATTAATTTGGTGAAATTTGCACATATGAGCAAAATTTTCCAGACACTTCCAGGAGGTTCATGGGCTTGTTGATGCTCATCCCCGGAGTGTCGCCATTCCTGGATCAGATGTCCCCTGGGACTCCACATTAGGGGTCCCCTGTGCTGGGCGTGACAGATCCCTGTGGCGGTGGAGCTTGTGGGCCGGGAGGGGCGCTCTGGGGTCCTGGTCGTGCCTCTTACCTGCCCGCGGCCTTGGACAGACCTCTCCTTTGAGCCTCGGGCTTCTCATGCGTGGATGGTGATACTGTGAGGTTTCCAGTTAGGTTGGGTAAAGTGCTGACAGGAGAAGACCCTGAAGAGTTGATCACAGCAACTGCGGCGCTCCACGGCCCCTTCCTGGCCGTGCGTGTGAGCCCCGAGCCTTTCACGCACCGGCCACAGGCTTCCCCCACGGCTGCCTCGGCCCAAAGCCCAAGTCTGCAGAGGGGTTTCTGGTGCGGAAGGCAGGCGGTCCGCTGGGCCCAGGGAAGATGGGACCCTTTAGTCTCTCCTGCTCCTCTTTCTGGGACAGGAAAGGAAACCCTCCCTGCCTCTCGGGAGCTATGAGTGTTCCCTCAGACTCCAGCCCACTGCTCCTCAGAGACCCAGATGAATTAAAGATGTAATTAAATCAGGAATCATTCACTATTTGAAGGCTGGAGTCCTGTGGCAGGTGGGGTGGAGGGGAGGCGAGGCGGCGCCGTCCTCCTGCCGGGGCTCACAGATTCTCCTCTGAGGGGTGTATGTGGCCAGGCTGGAGCCCGGGGGTCTCGGAGGGAGAGCGGGCCCACCTCTCCTCCTCCTACGCAGAGGACCCTTGCCGCAGCCTCAGCTGCCCACTGTCTCCCGGGACAATCTTGCACAAGGCCCTTCCTCCAGCCTCAGTTTTCTCATCTGCAAAATGAGACAAAGGGGGAAGGAAGATTCTATTAAATTGCCTGTGAGGTTGTTTTATGCAGTAAGTTTCTATCTAGAGACTTGAAGACCTCTTTTCCCAGAAGACCTGCGATACCCTTCTTGCTTGAGAAGTCAGTTTGCACCCCCGCCCCAGTGCGGGCCATTTAGTGTAGTATTTTTCTCCTGTAGAAGGAAAGGAAAACAAGTGAGTGGGCGTGGCAGGCTCTGAGCTCGCTGCTGGGGGTACTGACACGAGTTATGATATTTCCTGCAGAAGCTCCCTGCCCAGTGGGGGAGACAGAGGAGAAAGAGGGAGGAAGGAAGGCACCAGGCTGGGGGAACAGCATGTGCAAAGGCCTGAGGCACACGACAGCACGGGGATGGGAACGTGTAACTGGATCATTGCGGGGGCAGGTGTGTGCCAGGGGAGGAGGCCCCTGGGCCCTGAGTGTGACAGAGGAAGCGGGGATTGGGCTCCTCTACTTTCCCAGAGGAAAACAAAACTTTCCAAACTGTCAGAAATGTGACGGAGCTGTCTGGTGTACATGAAACAACCACGTACCCCGGGAAACAGAAGTCGCGGCTCTGTTTGTTCTGTGACAGTGTGAAAACTCACAACTTTTTCATCAAGATGGGGAATAAAAACATGAGAAAACTAGGAGTGCTTTGCTTCAGCCTGGCTGAAGACGTTCCGGCCTGGGGTCTGGGCCAGCCCGTGTGCGGACACCCGCGGCTTCGCGGGGCCTGCCACACGGACGCCCCTCTGCACGCTGGTGCCTCGATTTCTCGGCCACCTTCGCTTGCGGTGTTTCCCTCGGTCACTGTGGCGGTTGAACACCACGTCAACGAAGAAGTCGCTCTCTCTCCCTGAGCAACTCTGGACGGGGCTGACTTTCTCACAGCCCTTGTCTCTTCCTTCCCGCGGCAGCCTCTTCCCTCCATCCCACCGAGCCGTGGGGGGGTTCGGGGGGGGACTTGCCCCCTCCCAGGCGCGGAGAAGCGGCGCGGAGGTTCAGCACCTCGGACAGCGACAGCGCAGCGCGGGCGCGGGGCGCACTGGCCGCCTGCTGCTTGGGTGGCAGTGGGCGGCGAAGGCTGACTCGGGTCCGGGTGCAGGGAGCTAGGTCGGAGATGGGTGTGTGATGCTGTCAGGGAAGCTCCCTGTGCGTCCGGGGATAATTTGCCTAGGAAATCCTCTCTCTTCTTTTTTTCCAAGACCCCTCATCACCACCCCCACCTCCCCCCACCCCCGGCCCCGCATGTTTGCATACATGCGTGTGCACACACACACACACGCACACACACACACACAGTTTCGCTCCTTCCTTGGTCCGCAGGCCTAGGCTCTGGTCTACTCTCCCTCCTCCAGCCCCAGCCTCGCTGCCCCAGGCCCTCGGCCCCTGCTCCTTGGGAGGTTTTGGCCCCGCAGCCACAGCAGGCGCTGGTGGGGATCTCCTGCTTGAACGCCAGGTGACCTTGAGCAAGCATCACCCGCTCCCACCAGGGCTCCTGGCTTCAGAAAGGGGCAGTGTGAGCCGTGTTATTTCTGAGCCTGAAGTCCAAGCCCGTGGTCAGCTCCTGGCACGGACGCGCAGGGAGAGCGGTGCGCAAGGGCACGCCACAGGAAGGCCCCCACAGCGTCCTGTGGGCCTGGGGGCGGTGGGGGAGGCAGGGGCCCTGAATGTGGGGGGAGGGGAGACGAGGACGGGAGGAAGAACACCCAGGAGCTGCTGGACCAGAACAGAAGAACCCCTTGCCTGTATATTTAGCTCATCGAGGAATATAAACAGAAACCTGGAGCCGACTCAACGCCCCCCCAAGTGTGAGTCATCACTGCTGCTGCAGCTAAAGCTAGGCTCCAATCACAGGCTCCCTTGGTCTCTCCCTCCTCTCCGTCCCTCCTAGTCCCCTAGTGCCTCCCATCGCCTTACCTGCTTCTCCCCCTCTTTCCCTCTCCTCTCCCGTCTCTCTCCCAGATCTCGCTCCTCTTTGATGCTCTAAACTTGCTCCCCCATTAGGCAATTTCTTCTATCTCTCTCCCCTGGTTTTCCCCTCTTCCTACTCTCTTTCCTTTCCCTGACTGACATCTTCCCCCTTCTGAGAGCATTTGGGAAAGGGTATATTTGTGCCTGTGTTTGTGTGAGTGTGAACGTAATAATAATAACATGCATGTGTCTGTGTGTACTTGAGAGGGAGTGTGAACGCATCTGCGTGCATCGGGACCTTGGTGTGAGAGTGTATTTAATAAAAATGGTATCTGTTTGGGTGTATGCGTGAGGGTGTTTGTGGCATTTGTGGGTCTGTGTGAATGTGTCAGTTTGTGTGTCTGGGTGCATGCACACGTAGGAGTGTGAGGATTGTGTGTCAGTGTCTCTGTGTGTTGCTTCTCCATTTGGGGGGCAGGGCAGCTCTGTGCCTGGGAAGTGAATGCTTTAGTTAAGCGTCAGAGACCTTCCCCCTTCAGTTTTCTCTGGAGGGTCAGGGTGCAGGGGGACCGGCAGACTGCTCCACAGGCCGGAAGCAAGGTGGTTGCAGGCCCCAAGCTATTTGGACCTAGCTGGGCTGTGGACGGCAGAATGGACACAGGCTTGGCTTTCAGGCCCTGCCCTGCTACTTTCTGCTGTGTGACCTTGGGCCAGTTTCTTGGCCTCTCAGGGAATTCAGGGCTGTGGGGGGCAGGTGGATGTGTAGTGAGGACATGCTAACCCCTGGGAACACCTGAGGCCTCTCAGGGTGCCTTGGTGGGGGTGGCTTATGCTGCTTCCCCAACTGTTTATTTAGAATTTATGCTGACTTTCAAATAAATGGGAGGCCAGGCTCCCCCACTAGAAGTGCCCCCCATCTTCTCTGTGGACAGCCACTCCCACCTTCAAGGCACCTCTTGAAAGCCACTCTCTGCAGGAAGCCTCCCGAGATTCCTGCTGAGGGTGTGCACCTGCCTCCTCCACCCCCTCCACGGCCTCTTACATCACTCCGTGTGGTCTGAGCCTGCCCTGGAGGACGGGATTCCTGGAAAGGTTTCACGAAAGGGAGTGTGCGAGCATGCGTGAGTGTGCGCTGGGGCCGCGGGAAGAGTGCGAGATGAGAGGGGGACAGGAGAGGATGAGAGAAGCGCTCTGCTTACCTGCAATGGAGAATGGGCCCTCAGGGGGTAGGTGGGCCCTCTGTCGGGGTCCCCTGCCTCGGGACCAAGGAGCCTGCATGTCCTCTCGCCCTAGTGTGGGTGGACACGTGTGGACACCGCCCCTCCCGGGCTGTTCCATGCAGCAGCCAGGGCGAGCTTGCTGGGATTTGAGTCAGATCACGTCCCTGACCACCTCATTTAAAATGACAAGCCCCACTGTCCTCGCTTCCCAACCGTCTCCTCGGCTTTATTTTTCTTATAAGCTGATCATCATCTGACGTACTATATATTTTACTTATTTATCTTACGTATTTTCTGACTCCCCCACTAAAATATAAGCTCCACAAGGGCAAGCAAGGACTTTGTTTTGCTCTCTGCTCTACCTCCAGGGCCTAGAACTGTGCCTGACACACAGTAGGGGCTCAGGGAGGAGCCGCTGAAGACAGAGCTGCCTCATCACCCCTGCATGTGAAGAACACTCATTCATTCAGCAAACCCTCTAGCACCCATTCTGGGCCCAGCTCTGGTCTATACAGGTGGGCCCTGCTTCGTAGGGCTCCGGGTCCAGCAGGGGCAGGGCAGAGGGGCAGGGTCGGGGTATGGATGTGGGACCCTGGGGTGACCCTGGAGGAGGCAGCTCCTGAGCTGGGCTCGAGGGATGCCAAGGCACTCTCTAGGGGAAACCTTTGATTAGGGCCTTTTCTGTCCCCATAAGACCACAGCCAGGCAGTGGGCAGGGCTGGGCATTATTCTCCCAAACGCAGAGTAAGCGTAGGCACAGAGCTGGGGAACTGGACTGAATAATCCTCTCCAGGGGGTCCAGTTTTAACAAAGATCAAAACCTCGCAAGAAAACACTGAGCCCTGATGGTGGAGTTCCAGGCGCCCGGAGGCTGAGGAGAAGCTCCCCTCACCTGCCTCTCGCTCAAACGCCATCCTGAACCACCAGGGCTCCAAAGGCTGCAGGGCAGGGGTCCAGGCCTCCAGGGACAGCAATGGGCCACCAGGCCAACCCTGCAGGCCCCTCTGGCCCAAGGCCTGCTCCCACCTGCACAGCCCTCCTCACCTCTCCTTGATGGTGACATTGAAGGTGGCTTCCTGGGGGCCCAACTGCCAGGGAGCCAGCCTTTGTCCAGCCAAGGATGAAAGGGAGAGTCGCCTGCTCTATCATCCTCTCTCCACGCGGCAGGAGCGGCAGCCAGAGCTCGAGCGAGGGCGCACGTGTGTGAGGCTCACACACCAGAGCAGGAAGACACAGCCCGATAGACAGAGACGGAGGTGAGAGACCAGAGTCGGGGAAAGAGCTGAGGAGGCAGGGAGCTGGGCAGGAGAAATGGGAAGGAGAGAGACACGGAGAGAGGCAGAGACAGAGGGGAGAGAGGCAGGCTGGGCTGCTCTCCCAGGCTCCCCCACTCCTGAGCTGGCCTGGCCTCACCTCTCTGCTCCACTCTGTGTTTATCTCAGGCTATTTCCCCACGGGGTGACCTTCCTCCAATGCTCGGCCAGGAAAGCTCTTTGATCCACCACTGCCACCCCTCCCAGGCCTTCCAGATGAAGCCCCCTTTGACGCCACCCCCCGCCGCCCCCGTCCCTGAAAAGACCTGTTCCGGCTCGCTTCTACTGAGCTTACACCCAGGTTGCGTAAAGGCGGCTCACCCCGCTGGGCTGGGGTCATCCATCTCGGCATATCCAACATCTGATGATGGTTGATAAATATCACAGAGGGATCACCTGGAGTAGCCGTTGGCATTTCAGGTCACCCCTCTCAACCACAATCTCATCAGTACAATGGGTCTGGAAATGACTGCCCTGGAACAGTGGCTTCCAAGAAATGCACTCAGCAAACACGAGCACCTAACGCATGCCGGGGCCTGGGACACCGGGCGGTGCAAGGGACGTGATGCGCCACCTGTCACGTGCCAGTCAGATGTGAGGGCTCTGGTGTCTCTGTCTGGGGTGGGGGTCTGGGCAGTTGCCCCCTGGGGTTCTCCTCTCTGACATTCACACCTTCTTCCCCCACTAGCCAGTTGCAGCCTTCCCGGATGCATTCAGACTGGATTCCTTGAGCCCCATCCAGGAAGCTTCTAGGGTATCGGTTACCTGCTTTGGGTGAGAGTCAGGGGCCTCCCACCTGGCAGGAAGCTGAGGTTCCTGAGAGCCGTCCTCCCCATCTGCCCTCTGCCCCTTTCCGGCCTTCTGTCCCGGGCAGGTGGGAGGAGGCGCTCTCCTTTCTCAGACACACACGTGCACCTGTGCACACGCTCGCTGTGGCATAGGATCCTGTTTCTGCCGCTCATCAGCTATGTGACCCCGGGCAATTTACTTCATTTCTCCACATTCTGGTTCTCCCATGGGTAAGAGGAGGTGTGTGACCCCGATCAGTGAGGACCTTGGGAGGGTCACCTGGGCTAATGGAGCAAGTGGGCACCTGCCAGCTGGCATGAGGGGTCCCCTGCTCCTTAGCTAGGTCCAGCCGGCTGCACTCCATCCCTCCTGCCTGGACGGGATTCCCGTGGATGTGGCAGTCCTGGGGGGCTGCCAATGTCCTCCTGGCCCCTCTGGCTTTGACCTTTTGCTTCTGCTGGCTCAGTGCGGATGGGGGACGGACCGGCTGACCTGCCCAGGGCTGCTCTTGCTCATGTCAGCTCTGAGGGGGACTCATCTCCTTTCTCAACATCCACCATGGGAAACTCCTGCGGGCTTTCCTGGGGACTTGGCGGGGAGGGGTGCTGACACTGCAGCCGTGCAAGGGACTTCAAATCAAAGCCCCTGGCCTCTTCTGGGGGATTCTCCCCAGGTGCATCCCCCTCCATGTGGCCCCGGCCTCCTCCTTCTTGCAGTCTCTTCTCTCTCTAAACCTTCCAGTTCTTCTCCCTTTATGCTGCAGAACTACGCGACCACTGCCGTCCACACGGGGCTCCAGGGCCACCTCGGCCTCTCCAAACCCATCAAGGTGCCCATAGTGCTGGGGCTCAGGCTGCCCCATCGTGTATGGGAAGTCGTGCCTGGCCCACCCTCTCTCTGAGTCTCATTCCAAATCTCCTCCCTGTTTCACCCACAGTCAGCACTTCCAGACTTTTCCATCTGGTAATGTCCTTCAGCCCTGGCACAGACCTGGTACCCAGTAGGTGATCAACAAATGCTTTTAGAATGTTGAAAGTTGCTTTCTGCCACTGGTTTTCTCCTATCATGGTTGGCCGCTCCCAAGGCAGCACTATGTGGGGACCAGCGCTCCTATCTGGGCCTGGTTCTCGGGATTGAGGCCACAGTGCTGCTTGGAGGGTGACTGGGGAACTGGGGCCCCCACAGGGCTGAGGAGAGAGGGCCTTCTCCACGCCCTGGAGGAATGTGCTCCATGGGAGAGTATCTTGGGCTGGGCCTCTCCCTCCTTTAGTAGGTGGAGCCACCCTGTCAGTTTGGAATCCTGGAAACTCTTACAACTTTGGAGTCTTAGAATCTAGACTCCTAATTAAGAGCCCATACGCTGCCATTTATTAGCTGTGTGACCTTGAGCAAGTTACCTAACCTCTCTGTGCCAACGTATCCTCATTTGTAAAAGAGTAGCAACAATTTTACAAGATTGTGATAAGGATTAAGTGCATTACTATTTGTCAAGGGCTTAGGCCGGGGCCTGGCACAGATAAATGTCTGTGAGCATTTGAGAAATAAATCAGTGGGAATTCTGAGGATACTGGAATCTTTGTTTCTGTGCTCTTAGGCCTTTAGGCCTTGAAGGAACCTCATGTCATGCCCTAGGGCAGGAATCCTGGCCCGGCCTCCTTCAGCTCCTGCTGGCTTGTTTATCCCCATTATCCCATTATTGGATGCTTCCTATCTATTCAGCCACTGCAAGTGCAAGAAAGTTGGGGGGGGGCAGGGTGAGCCTGGGCCCAGCAGCTGCTGGAGTCTGAGCAAGGACCTGGCTGGGCTTTGTCTCTGGGAGAGGATGAGGGAGGAGGGTCTGGGGAGGTGACAGGGAGCCTGGCCCAGCTGTCAAGTAGGTGCATTAGGGGGCTTCAGGCCTGGGTCCACTTCGCCCACCTCCTGGCAGGGCCCTGGCAAGCCCCTGCTCCCAGGACATTGTGGGCCTAATGAGCGTGTGCGGCTGATGTAGTCTTCTGCAAATACCGGGCACAATATAAATAGCAATAGTGAATAAATGAAGCTCCTGCAGCCAGCGAGAGCCTCCAGGAGGGACCTCCCCAGCCTTGTTTTCTGCCGAGACTTGGTATCGCACTCCCATCCCCCAAGCAGGTTTGAGGGTTGCCCCTCAGCCTGCTTCTTTCTCGACTTTTAGTCTGTCTGCATCCTCCATGTCCACAGAACCTACCCCTATCCTAGAGGTGGCCTGAGGTGGCTGGAATAGTGACAGAGCAGACAACTAAGATTTTAGTTGAAGCATAAAGCATTTAGGTTAGATATAAAGCAGGACTTCCTGCCAGTGTGGATGCTTGAAGGAGGCTGGGAAGGGAGTGTTAGTGCTGCTGGGACAGGGAAGGAACTAGGATCAAGGAGGGGGCAGATTTCTGCTCAAATATAAAAAGAACTTCGAATGATTAGAGATGCCCAGAGAGCAAAGGAGCTGCCCCAAGAGGTGGTGAGATCTGCAGCACCCCAGGTATGCAAGCAGGAGCAGGATGGCCACTTCAGGAGGCTGTAGGTGAAGGGACCCAGACCTGAGAATTCACCATCTGGTGGCTTCCCAAGGTCCCGATGAACACCTGAACTTTATGACAGTGTTGCCAGAGGAGAATGGGAAGTGAGCAATGGTTGGTATCTTCCCCCTGCCCTGCTGCCTGATTTCTTTCACGTGCCCGGCCTTCCAGTTATGTGTTCAGCCCAGGGCAGAGAGTGCCTGCTGCAACGCCTTGCTCCTGCTCCACGCCTTCCCCCTCCTGGCTGCCATTTCTCCACCCACCCCTTCTCCTCTTATCTCAATCCTGCATAAGCTTTCAAGGCCCAGTTCAAATCTCTTGCCTTTGATGAGGTATTCCCTGAAGACTACTGATCTGAAGCCCACTCTGATCTGAAACAAATCCATCCCACCCGTGGATGCTGTCTGGCCTGCTCAATTCACACCTACAAGACACCTCCCAGCCTTGTGTGTGCTCACATGACCTTGCGTTGTGGTCTGGTTACAAAGGTTTGTGTTATTTCCCAGGATAGATTAAAAGCTAGGAAGGGACGAATATTTATCGAGCACCTACTATGTGCCAGGCACTGTGCTAAGTCCTTTAGACACTGTTCGCATCCTGCAAAGTGTGAACTTTTATCCCCATTTCACAGATGAGAAACCTGAGGCTCAGAGATGTTAAGGGGCTTGCCTACCACCCTCAGTCAGGACGTGGCAGAGCTGGGATCGAACCTGACTGCACCTTCCTGCAAAGCTGCGCCTGTTTGCTGGAACAGGGGGCCCCAGGGCAGGCCTCAGCTCCCTCCAGACCCCCGGTGCCGTGCCCCACACTGAACATTCTCCAAGGAGGTGGAGAGGGCTGGTTGGTTGGCCCCGTGTGGAGACACCTGGGCAGGGATTGGAAGCACCAGATTCACACTTGGAGCTGATGCTTCCCAGCTGAGCACCTGGCCAGGCAGCTCATCTCTGGCCTCAGTTTCTTCCTCAGTAGAATGGAGGCAAAAGGGGGGAACTCCAGGAGGTTTAAAGAGGTGCCCAGCACATAGTAGGAGCTCATTAAATGCTTCCTGAGTTGCAGGACAGTGAGTAGTCAATGTGACCTGCATTTGGGAGGGTCTAGATGCCTTTAATTTGTTTGGCTGGATACAAGTGAACAAATAAAAGGGGATTATAACCTTGGACCCTCCTCTCCTCCCCAATCCACAGCCTCTGGGTGAGGGAGGAAGGGAAGGTGGGTTGAGGGGCATGGAATTGGGGGAACTGGCGCTGCAGGAGCACAAGAAGAGGTTCCAGTTTCCTGGAGAAGGCTGACCTCTCAGGTCCTGCACCCCAGGTTGCCTAAGGAAAGTGAGGCTGAGGTCTTTGCTGCTGGGGAAGGAGGCATCTGTTCCACCTGGGGGCCCTCCTGGAAGCCTTCCTGGAGGAGGGGCCTTTCAGCCAAGCTTTGAAGGGTGTGTGAATGAGAAGTAGGGAGGCAGCATGGGCTCTGGAGCGACCTTTGGAATCGCATTCTAGCTCAGCTCCACCATTTGAGAGCTGGTGGCCTTAGATGAGTGGCCCCTCACTGGGGCAGTGGGATAAACAACCCCGATCTCGCACCTCAGTGAGAATCCAGAGTGTAAGGTGGCCGGGCAGGCACCTGGGACTTGGGGGTGGTCAGTAATGGGACCCCCCTTTTTCACGTGTGACGCAGCCCCCTTGCTAAGGGTCAGGACCCTCCCCCAGGCACTATCCTGAATTTTAAGGAGGTGACTGCAAGGCGGGGGGCTTCCTGCCCACTCGAGGCGGGGAGGAGTGGGGGCTCACCAGCCGCCGCCGTCAGTCTGTCTGTCGCCTCCACGCCTCCCCCCTCCAGCGTCCCGCGCCTGCAGCTTTCCCCGAAGACATTTGGTGTCAGTATAAGGACGGCTTTTCCTCGCACGCGGCGCGGCTCGGTCTCGCCGCCGCCGCACGTCCCCGCACCGCCGGGCGCTCGGGTCCTCCGCAGCCCCCGCCGCGCGCAGCCCCCGCGCCTGGAGCCCCGGGCCGGAGGGGGCGGCCGAGGGACGCGGCCCTGGCCCCGCGCCCCCGCCGCGCCGGTCCTCTCGCGGGCGCTTGCCCCGCCGCTCGGTCCCCGCGGCACCCCCGCCCCCGCCCCGGCTCCGGCCCCGGAGCGCCGCGCGCCCGCCCGCCGCCCGCCGCGCGCTCCAACTCCGGCTCGGCCCGCGGCTCGTCTGCGCTGCCCGCTCCTCGCCGCCCGCCGCCGCCTCCCGCCATGGCCCGGGCCCCCGGGCCCGCCGCCCACCGCCCGCCGCCCCGCGCGCCCCAGGGGCTCAGCTGATCCTGAACGGGCGGGGGCGCGGCTGGCGGGGCGGGGGGTCCCTCCGGATCGCCGGCTTCGGGGACGCGTCGTCCCCGCGTCTCCAACCTGGACGACCCCCCGCGGCCTGGCCCCGTCCATGCCAAGGTAGGTGGAGGTGGGGGTGCGGGTGCAGGGGCAGGGAGGGAGGGCTCAGCCCCATGCCAGTTTCTTGGCGCGTTGGGTTCTTTCTTTACTGAGGCGTTTATTTATTTATTTCTGGGGACCGGTGCCCCCACCCGCGCGTGCCCAGCAGGTGGGCCCCCCATCCCGTGCCTTCCGGGCCATTCTTTGGGAGGGAGGACAGGAAACTTTGACCGGTCCCCTCTCCAAGGCCACGAAAGTTCTCTCGGTGCCAATACTGAAGCCGGCTGAGCCAGCGCTGCAGAAATTTATTCAACAAGTCAGGCTGCCGGCCAGGGGAGGGGCCCAGGCTGTCCGTCCGTCCGTCTGGCTGCCCCTCTGCCGCTGCAGCTCTGCAGGCGGCCAGCGGGATCAGAGCTGGAGCCAGTGTCCGGGGGCTGAGCCGGGAGTGTTGGCGGGGGAGGCGGCAGCAGGGGCGTTGTATGGGGGAATCCCAGGCAGGGTGTAACTTTCCTCGAGGCCCCGGTGGTAGAGGGGCCCCCCTTGGCCGGTACCCCAGCCCCTGGTTAAGGCCAAGCGGCATGAAGCCAGGCTAGGGTCGGAGCTGGGACTCTAGGGGGTAAAAGGAGCCCTCAGCAGCTGGAGATGGTTATATAATGAGTGTTTATGATGATTGGGTGTTAATTGTCTGCTGGGTGGTATGTGTGGGGGATGTGGGGGCCAGGAGGGCTTGGCAGGGGATGGGAAGGCCCCTTTTGGGGGAGGTCATGGTGCCTGGGGAGGGGGCCCTTGGATAGGCCCAGGCTGAGGCATCAGTCAGCCCCTCTGCTGTGTCTTTCATCCCGGTTATGGTCCTGGGGTCTCCCGAGCCTTAGATGAGACTGAGGTCCAAGGAGACCCCTGAGACATATTCTGGCCCTGGGAGTCTGTGTTCTGGGGCCAGGTGTGTGTGTGTGTGTGTGTGTGTCAGAGAGAACCCGAGCGTACACTCGAGTGGGCCTGCGTGTGTCTGTGCATGTGTGGTGTGATGGGGTCTGACACACCATGTGAGGAGTGTCCTCGGCTGGAGCGCCCGGCTTGGCAGGAGCAGGCTGTCAGTCTGTCCTTCTGCCTCTCACTGCCATCGGCACTGCTAGGGGTGAGGATGCTGTGCAGACAGGCTGGGGTTGTGGGCTGGCCGGGAAAGGGAGAGGATTTGGCCCAGGGATTTGGGCCTGCCTCCCCGCGGCCGATCCTCAGACCCTGCTCACACTGAGTCACCTCTGGGATCAGCGGCTCCCTCGGCCCTGAGGACTTGCTTCAGAAACTCTTGTCCACCCTTCCCTGCAAACTTTCTGTTCAGTCTCCGGGATCTGGGGCTGGGGTGGGGACTGGGCAGAGACCTCCTAGTTCTCTCCCTGCCTCCACCACCATCACTGAGGTGGGAGGAAGGGTGCCAGTGGGTGACAGGTCAGGACAGGACAGTGACACTGGGAAGGGACCGAGTCTGGAGCTGCACCTGGGTGAGGAGGAGGGAATGGGAAGAGCATATCCTGGGGGTGTTGCGCTGACCTGGCGCGAAACCCACGAACCTCCCCACACACCCCTGGATGGTCCGGGCACCACACCGTGTCCTCTGGTCTCTGCATTCCTGGCTGCTCAGAGCTGCCACGCCTGCCCTGGCGCCACCATGGGAGGCTTGGGGAAGGGGCTGCCCGCCCGGCTGAAGTCCCCTCCCCCTCCCTTTGGCCAAGGTTGTCTGTCCCCTTCTCCCCATTCCTGCCCACCCACCTGGCGTGCCCCCGCCCCTCCCCCACCCTATGTCAGGCACGTCCCAGAGGGCTGGGGCTGAGAGGGCATCTTCTAGGCCCACCAGGGGGCGCCAGGCAGTCCAGCAGCCCCTGCTGACTCCCCTTGACCTTGGGTGGGGAGGTGGGGGTAGAGGTTGCTGCGAGAACCCCCTCCTCTTCCACCCTCTCTGGCTGGCTCCAGGCGGCCTGCCCCTGGTGAGCCCGCAGCCAAGCTGGGAGCAGGTTCCGGAATCGCCGCGATTCCAGCCGATCCAGCGCTCTGTGGTGCTGGACCCAGATCCCCACCCTGAGCCCGCGGGTCGCCACCTCCGACCCCCGTCCCCTGCGTCAGGTCCCGCTCCCTTGCCCTCTCTGCCGCCTTCACCTCACTCCCCAAGTGTGGGCCCCTTCCCAGGCCAGCCTATCTCGGGGCCCACTCTGTCCCTCCCCCACCCTCCGGTGCTCCCGCCCCCAGCAGCTCCCAGCACTTTCCAAGGTAACACGTCTGTCTCCTCCCCGGCTGCCTTGTTCCCTGATTCCCCTGCCCCCAGCTCAGGGTGCTCAAAACCTGTCTGGAAAGAGGGTACGCCAGGCTGGGTGGGGGGTGGGGGGGGGACCAGAGAGACCCCTCTGGGCTGCAGGCAGAGCAGGGCTCCTGTCCCTCCTCCTCCCCTCCCCTGCTCTGCCCCTCCCCCTCTGACTCCTCCCTCTTACTCCTCCCTCCCTCCTGTTCTTTTCTGCAGGACGTTTTCTTCCCATGTGTCCCCAGGATGCGCCCCTGCCTTAATGCCCCAGTCAACGCTTGTGTCCCCAGGAGTCCTGAGGCCGGGCTGGGGGCTGTCGGGGCCCTGCACCCCTGTGGGCGTGTGGTCTGTGGATCTCTGTGGATGTCTGAGGGTGGGGTCTGTGGGAGAATCTGGGTGAGTGGGCTCATGGGTCTGTGGGTCCTTCGTCCGTGGATCCACGGGGGCTTCGGGTCTGTGGGCCTGTGGCTCCCGACAGCCTGGAAGATGTGGGCTGAGTCTCTCCCCTCACGCTGCTGCCAGTCTACAGAAGGAAGAAAGCAAGTCCGATTTTCTGATTTCCTTTTCTCTCATATTTATTCAGCATCTACTGTGTTCCAAGCCCTGTTCTGGTCGCGGGGGACACAGCAGTGAACAGAAGGGAACAGACAAAATTGCCCTCTTGGAGTGTCTGCGCCTGTGGGCGAGGCCCAGGCCTCCCTGGCCAGGTGCTGTGTGGGGACATGGTGGCGAGTCCTCATTTCCTCCGTGCTCTGGGAGCAGAGAACCCAGGCTGTGTTTGACTTGTGAGGGTGCGGCTTCTGGAAGGCTTAGCACACCGTGTTTGGACACCTTTGAGCAGGTGCTGGGAGCCCTGGGGGCTTTCTGAGCGGAGAGGCTGAGAAGGAGGTGGTTTCTTGGGGGTGGAGGTTCTGTGGAGGCCACGGTCTCCTCGGGGCCAGGTCCAGTGCAGACGTGGCCCTGCCTCGCGCACCTTCCGCTTTTGTTTCTGAGCTCTGCCTCTGCCAACTGCCCCCTTCTCCTGGACTCTGGCCGGAGCCATCTGGCTAATGGGGCACTTTAAGAAGAGTCTTGGAGTCTTCCCTCCTGCACTGTTGAGCAGCGAGGGCTGCATCCCGCCCTCCGTTGGTCCAGGGACTCAGGCCCCCTCTCTGGACTGCTCGGCTCTTGTCCCAGCTGGGGCAGAGATGAGCAGGTCTGTGACCACGGCCCAGAGGAGCAAGTCACTTGGCATCACAGGAGCATCAGCTTCGTATGAAATTGGAATCATACCTTCTGCCTTAAAGGATTTTTGTAAGGCTTGGAAGTGTTTGCAGGGCCAAGCATGGGCCTCGTACAGTGAAGCTGTTTCCCTTTAATTAAGATACTTCCCGAATCTCTTCCCCCATTTCTTATCTTGTTTTTGAGGTAGAAAAGGCACTGTCTTCTGTGTTTTATACAAGAGGAGATGGAGCTTGGCCAGCTGTGTGACACGGTGAGGGCAGAGCTGGTCCTCGATCCCGGGCCCTGGGTCTCCGGAGCCTGTGCCTCCGACAGGGACCACGTTCCCCTGGTGCATTAGCTGCAGTGAGACCTGAGGCCCTAATTACCGCAGAGTGAGCAAAACCTGATCAGCAGGCGCTTGCCGGGAGATGGATTCAAACACAGCCTCGCTTGTTGGCACATGTCATAAGACGAGACTGGCTGAAAACAAATGACAATGCCTAGTGACACACTGAGCAGGTAAGGGGGCAGGGGGCAGGTGGGCTGCAACCTCCTGTTAAAGAACAACCTTTTAACTGTGATCTGGAGTCGTACTGCCCGGATCCAAATTCTAGCTCTTCCACTCTTCACTTTACCTAGTTCTAGACCTTGGTAAAGTCCCTTAACCTCTCTGTGCCTCAGTTTCCTCACCTGTAAAGTGGCGAGAGTGAAAGCACTTACTTCTCCGGGTTGTAACGAGGTGCCTGGCCATAGTAAGTGCTCACCAATAACGTTGGCTGTGATTCTCCTTAGCCGTCACGGCGGGGGGTGCTGATCCAATTCACTGAATATGCTGCGAAGCTGGGAGGGCTAGCTGTTGATTTTGGTGACAAGTCCAAGATGAGTGTAAGATGTGGGCAGGTTCACCTGGCCAGACCAGAGCAGGTTTTGTGTCATGTCATGCAAATGGGAGTCAAACTTCAGCCATTCCTCTTTGGGTCAAGGAGGCCTGGCTTGGCTCAACTTCTCTGAAGAAGATCTGAGGGGATTGGTGAACCACATGCCCCTTGGGTGCTGCAGTCTGACTGCATTGCCAGCTGGGCTCTGGGGCTCCTAGTCTGCATCAAGAGAGGCCCCACCTGCAAAATTAGCCCTGTCTGCTCTGCTCTGGGTTGCTTGGTGCGAATCTGGTCCTGCCCATGCAGAGGAAAGTGGGCAAACCCTAGCATGACTGGGGAGGGGTCCCAGGGAGGAAGACGATCTGGAAATTGTCACCCAAGGAATGGTTGAGGGAGCTGGTGACAAGAGGCCTGGGGCAGACGAGGCTCAGGGGTGGGCGGGCTGTCGTCATGCATCTGCAGGGCTGTCATGCGGAAGAGGGAGCCGACAGAGGGTTTCAGGGCTCCGGGATGCCGGCTGGAAGATTCTGGGAGGCAGGTTTCCCACAGCCTCACAAAGGCTTCTCTGCAGATCGCCAGATGCAGGCTCTGCACTGGGTTGTGTGTGTGTGCGATTGTGTGTGTGAGTGTATGTTGTCTGTGTGTGTGATTGTGTGTATGTACGTGTGAATGTGTGTCGCTGTGTTTGTTATGTGTGTGATTGTGTATATGTGAGTGTGTGTCTGTGGGTGAGTGTGCTCTGGAGGGTGTGATTGTGGGTGTGAGTCTGTATGAGTGTGACTGTGATCTCTGTGTTTGTGAGTGTGTGTTGTGATGCATTAGGCCACTTGAGGGGTTCTGTTCTTTTCGGGGAGTCCTGTTTGAGGATCTGGAGACCATAAGAGTCTAAACCGGATACTGTTTCTGGGGCTCCTAAGTTCCAGGAGCCCAGACGTCTGTGGCTGACGGATGGGAGGCCACCCGGGCCTCCCTCTGTGCTTGCCCAGCACCTGGTGCTGCTACCCAGCTCATCCGCACGGCAGCCCTGCCCCAGGGTGGTCACCGCTCGTTTTGTGGACAGGGTAGCTGAGGGCACCTGCCAGGCTGAGTTGTGTGCCAAGGTGGGTTGGTGCCAGAGCGGAGACCCGTGTTTGAGTCCCGGCTCTAGTGCCCATGCTCTGAAACTCTACACTGTAGATTCAGGATATCGCGGTTAATATTTTGGGCCTCCAAGGTTCTGAGTGATTCTAAGACATTCTGATTCTGAGATTTCTGGATTCTAGTGTTCCCTGAATGAATGTGTTGTTTGTTCTAGCAGGGACGTTAGCTGGTGTGTGATTGTTGACAAAGGGATAAACAAGTTGCCTGCCTGTGTGAAAACACACATGCCTATGCACACACACACACACACACACACACACACAAACACACACACGGGGTCTGGGGCGACCAGGCCAGACCTCAAGTCTTCCTCTACTAGGGCTCTGAGCTCTGCTCTGGAGACACAAGGCTTCCCACACAACACTCGAAGGGCTTTTGAGTGCTGGCTGGAAGATTCTGGGAGACAGGTTTCCCCACCTCCTTGGGAAGACTTGGGGGTCTTGGCTAGACCAGCAGCTGTATTGCCACTGCCTGGTGACTCAGCTGATTGGAGAAGGCTGGTTGCAGGGCACTGTCCCTGTCCCAGGGTGGTGCTTGTAGTGGTTCAGTGCCTGGGCTTGGGAGTGAGCAAATCTGAGCTGGGACCCTGACTCTGTCCTGTACCAGCTGGGTGACTGTGGGCACTGCTGGACTTCCCTGGGGCCCTGTGTCCTCCTCCATGAAGTAAGAATGAGGATGGTCTGTATCTCATGAGGCTGTGGTGAGAATTGACACAGATGAGGAATAGAAAGCCCTTTGGCCATTGCCTGATGGGGTCATAGTGATGGTAGTGGTGATGGTGGTGATGGTGGTGATGCTGATGATGATAGCGGTGATGGCAATGGTGGTGGTGATGGTGGTGATGGTGGTGGTGATGATGATAGCGGTGATGGTGATAGTGGTGATGATGATGATGACGTTGGTAGTGGCAATGGTGTTGGTGATGGTGATGGTAATGGTGATGGTGGTGATGATGGTTCTGGTGGTGGAGATGGTGATAGTGATGATGATGGTGATGGTGGTCATGATGGTCATGGTGATGGTGATGATGGTGATAGTGGTAGTGGTGGTAATGATGATAGTGGTGATAGTGGTCATGGTGATGGTGTTGCTGATGATGGAGGTGGCAGTGATGGTGGTGGTGATGATGGTGGTGGTGGTGGTGGTGATGGTAGAGGGAGGGCTGGAGTAGCGGCCCTTGGGGATGGTACAGCTGGTCCCATGCATGCTTGGCCATCTGCCTTCCTGGGTCCCAGAGTGCCTTCCCATTGCCTTTTTTTTTTTTTTTTTTTTTTTTTTGAGACAGAGTCTCACTGTGTTGCCCGGGCTAGAGTGCCGTGGCGTCAGCCTACCTCACAGCAACCTCAAACTCCTGGGCTCAAGCAATCCTCCTGCCTCAGCCTCCCGAGTAGCTGGGACTACAGGCATGTGCCACCATGCCCGGCTAATTTTTTCTATGTATTTTTAGTTGTCCAATTAATTTCTTTCTAATTTTAGTAGAGACGGGGTCTTGCTCTTGCTCAGGCTGGTTTCGACCTCCTGAGCTCAAACAATCCGCCCGCCTCGGCCTCCCAGAGAGCTAGGTTTACAGGCGTGAGCCACCGCACCCGGCCCCCATTGCCTCTTCACAAGGGTCTGCTGAAGCAGACAGGAGGAGGGCTGAGCTTTACAGAGAGGGGACTCAAGGCTCCAAGAGGCTGATGGAATCAGGAATGGGAGGAGGTGTTCCAGACACAGTGGGCCTCTGCTCCTGCCCCTGCTTGTGGAGGCCAGTCCAGTTGCCGCACCAGTGCTTAGCAGGCCACCCTGGGACAGGAGTGTTGGGTTAGGCCCTGGGAGCATCTAGAGGGAAGAGATTTGGGAACGTGGAGGCAGCTCAGACTCTGGAGCCCAGTGGACCCATGTTTGAATCCACCAGTGCCGTCACCCCTAAAGCAAGTCCTCTCATCTCTGTGAGGCTCCATCTGCAGACAGGTTGGATCCGGGGGGGCCCAGCTGCCAGCCCCCCACGCGCTTCCAGCCATGGGAACATAGGCAGCTGGGGTTAGGAGCTGGGCAGGAAAAAGGCGTTTCTGGGCTGACCTGGGGGCCTTGGGAGTGGGAAGTGGGTCAAAGGGTGTTGGCCTAGGCAGCTGCTGAGGAGCAGGTCAAAGGGTGGAGGCTGGGTGGGAAGTGGGAGTGGGTGAGAGGGCGGAGGCTGGGCGGGCAGTGGGGAGTGGGTTAGCGGTGGTAGTTTTGGGGGTCATGGTTTCTAGGAACCCCACAGTGAGGGGGAGAGGTGTGAGGACAGAGGACAACAATATAGTGTGACAGTTTTAAACAGAGTTGGGAGATGCAAAAACAAGTAAATTGAAAACAGACGTAGCTCGGAGGGAGAAGAGGAGGGTTTTGTGCGGTCCCAGAGGTGGGGGCCGTCTGTCCACCTGTGCGGTCGCAGGAGGATTTCAGCAGTGCTGGGGTGCGGTGGGGTGCGCCATCGCGGCCAGTGCAAGGCCTGGTGCTCATATATCTCAGCCCACCCCCGCCTCCCACCAACACCGACAGCCTTGGCCTGGCCCTCCCTGCTCTACCCCTGCCCCTCCACCCACTGTCCCTTCATCCCCCAGAGGGATGGCTTAAAAATGTGGACCAGAGCATACCACTCTCCTGCCTGAAACCCTCCCATGGCTTCTGCTGCTCTCGGGATAAGAGCCAGGCTCCCGTGCGCTCACACGGGGCCCTGCCAGACTCTCCAGTTTCGTCCCTGCCCCGGGCTCAGCCACACCGGCCTCATTTCTGTTCCTTAAATGCACTGAGTTGATTCCAGCCTCTCTGACTTTGCACATGCTGTTCCTTCCACAGATCAGTCATGGCTGGTGCCTTCTGATTCTTGGTTTTCGCTTAAATGTCTCTTCCTTTACAGAGGGCAGTGGTTTCTCTCCATTCCCACCCCTCTCCCTTATTTATTTACTTCCCAGCACTTTTTATTCATTTAGTCAACAAATATTTATTGAGCGTCTAGTATGTTCCAGGCACTGTTCCAGGCACTGGGGATATGGCAGTGAATGAAACAGACCACAGTCCATGTTCTCTTAACAGCCTTCTTTTAGGTTGAGGTGACAGACACTAAATCGTACAGATATAAATACATAAATTATGTACTGTGTTTGATGGTGATAAGAGCTATGGAAAAGCAGAAAGAGAAATTAGTCGATGGGTGTGTCTCTCTCCCTTGCTGGAGTGTGAGCTGAATGGGGGCTGGTGCCAAGTTTGACTCATTCAACAGCAGAGCCCCAGAGCCCACGCCAGTGCCTGCACATAGTAGGTGCTCATTGCACAAATGAATGAATTAGCAGGGCCTGGAAGAACAGGGCATGGGGAGGAGGAGGGGAAGGTGCTCCAACGAGAGGGAGCACGCAGCCTGCCTGCTCTAGGACCTAGGAGGTCCAGTTGGGCCAGAGCAAGTGGCCAATGGAGGGAGTGGTGGGCTCCGAGGCTGGTGCAGCGGTGGGCAGACCAGGAGCCATCCCAGCAAGGATGTGTTTCAGCCCAGGAGGGTGACATGTGGCGGTCCAAGGTGTCTGGGAGCTTATGTAAGGCCCGTGGCTGTTTTTCTGCAACCAAGAGCAAAGCACGAGCTCAGCAGAGAACTCTGCCTCCCTGACCAGCCAGGGGA
Source organism: Propithecus coquereli (assembly GCF_000956105.1). Taxonomy (NCBI): domain Eukaryota; kingdom Metazoa; phylum Chordata; class Mammalia; order Primates; family Indriidae; genus Propithecus; species Propithecus coquereli. The sequence goes on along the minus strand of NW_012136747.1, from coordinate 3,707,316 downwards.
AGTAGCAGGAGGCGCCAGCTCCCGCCCATTGCCCCCGGGAGCCGGACAAATGTCCAAACGCATCAGCTCTGGGCAGCTTAGCTGCCAGCCCAGCAGCTGCCAGCAGCAGCCGGTGGGCACCAGGGATTTGGGCTTCATCTCCCACTCCCACTGCCCAGCCTGGCACTGCTGGGGTTCTAGTGCCCAGGGGACCCCAGCAGACAAGGCTGCAGGAATCAATAGCCTCCTGGGTGAGGTGGCGAGGGGCAGGCCCTGGGAGTGGCTGTTCTTCCCAGCCTGCTCCTGGCCAGCTGTCGAGGCTCTTGGCCAGTGAGGGCACTGTCAGTTGTCACTAAGTGGGTCTGGAGGGCTGGTGCTGGGATTCTGGCCTCTAAACACCACCTGTTGCTACACTTGGCTCAGAGTGCAGCCTCGGCAAGCCACGCCTTTCTCTGGGACTCAGTTTCCCCATCTGCCAAATGGGTACAATAATCTTCCTGAGGTTGTTGAGAGCATCAGAAGAGACCAAGGTGTAGAAGGTCCCCTGAGCTGGGACCAGAACCAGCTACATGATTTACGCGGCCCAGTGCAAAGTACAAATGTGGGGCCCATTGCTACAAAATTAAGAATGTCAAGTTAGTGACAGCAGAACATTAAAGCAAGGCCAGGGCCCTGCTGAGCGCGGGGTCCTGTGCAGCTGCCCAGGCCACAGACCCGGAAGCTGGCGCCGATTGGAGTCTGTCTCTGTTGTTACTTGGCTGCACGTTTGTCTTGTCTTTTCTCTGGGCCTCAGTTTCTCCACCTGTAAAGCAAAGAGGTTGGCCGCTAAGACCCTTGGGTTCTCAGCCTTGTGAGGCAGAGGGTGGGAGGTCCCTGGGTCAAGGGCTCAGCTACAGGTCTCAGCCTGGGGCTCACCCCCTCAGGGAAGCCTACCGTGATTCTTTTCTGGCTTTCTGGGGTCCCCCCAGCATCTGATTTCGTAGCACCCCAACTTCTCGCACTGTCCTGGCAACAACGTCTCTTTGCAATGACCTCTTTTTTCTTGCAAGTTTTCTACGCCTTTGAATAGATAATATGCAAATTGTGGATAAATACACAACTCTAGTCTTATAAAAAAAATCACAATTACATTCTAAAAGGTTTTATTCTCCCCACTCTTTCCATCTGCCAAAACTGAGGCTCGGCCAGGTCTGCCGGGCCTGCCGGTGACCACCAGCTTGGAAGCAGATCCCAACTTGGGGGCTGCTGGGCCCTCAGCCCTTTCCTGATGTGGGGCCTGCGGGGCTGAGACTGGGCTGCCAGAGCCGCTGTGTCCCTCGTTGGGGGAGGCAGGTTGGGCAGCGGGTGCCAGGCTGCCCCACCATGTGCCGCCCCCTCTGTCTCCCCCAGGGCTCCCAGCTCAGCACTGACATGGCTGAGAGTGCCTCGCCGCCCTCCTCATCTGTAGCAGCCCCGGCTGCTGAGCCGGGGGTCACGGAGCAGCCCGGGGCCCAGAGCCCCCCGCCTTCCCCGCCAGGCCTGGAGGAGCCCCTGGATGGAGCCGAGCCTGATGTCCCACACCCGGACCTGGCCCCTGTTGCCTTCTTCTGCCTGCGGCAGACCACCAGCCCCCGGAACTGGTGCATCAAGATGGTGTGCAACCCATATCCTTTGTGCGGCCTTGGCCTGTGCCCTGCCTGGGGCCAGCGGGGGACTGGGGCGGAGCTCTTTTCTGAGAGCCCTGCCTGCCCACGCCTTCCTCTGGTTAGGGGACCTGAGGCCTGGGACGAGGTTGCTGGGCCTTGGTTGTGGGGGGGGGTTGGGGGGCCCTTGGCTCCGGGGTTCCTTGTTTTTTTGTTGCGGGGCGGTTTTGGAGTTGGTTGTTGGTTTTGGGTTCGTTCCGGGGGTTGGTTGGGGGGGGCTTTGGTTTTGGGCCCCGGTTTTTTGTTGGGGTTGGGGTTGCGGTTAGTTCGGGGCCGGGCCCGGCCCCGGGGGCGTTGCCCCCCCGGTTGTTGGGGGTGTTGGGCCGGGGCAGAGGATCCCGACACACTGGGCGGGACTCACATGCAGGGTGGGGCCCTGCGTGCTCCCTTTCTCCTTGTTGTGCCTGTTTGGGGCGGGAGGCAGCAGCCAGCAGCCTCCTCCCAAGTCTTCCTGCCTCCACTTGCTGCCTCTAGTGTGCTCATGTCACCCCTGCTTGGGGCCCTACACGGTCTCCCGTTGCCCTGGAGCACAGAGCAAAGTCCTAACCGGGCTCACCAGGCCCTGCGTGCCCCCCTCAGCCCACTTCCCCCCCGCTCCACCTCCCCTGTGCTCTCGCAGGCCTCAGGGCCTCCCACACGCTCTTCCCTGCGTCTGCAAGGCCGTTCCCTTCCCTCTCCACCTGGCCAGATCCTGTGCTGCATCCTTCAAATGGCAGCGTAAGTGGCACCTCCTCAGGGGAGCCTCTGGGTTCCGCGTGACCTTGAGTGAGCCACTTCGCCTCTCTGAGCCTCGGGTGGTCAGGGTGGGCAGTGCTGCTCAGGGACACGGCTCAGGGGACCTTGGCCAGGGAGCCCGACCCAGCTCAGTCTCAGACGGCAGACCTGGCTGGGCTGGAACAGCACAGAGCTGGCCCAGGCATCACGCAGAGGCCCCTAGATGGGGGTTTGGTCTGAGTCCTGTTGGCCACGTGTGTGACAGGGCAGTCCCCTCTCTCTGAGCCTCAGCACCTCCGCCTAAAAAGGAGGGGCCAGATGACATGTCCCCTTCCAGTCCTGGGAGCCCAGGTGCCAGCCACACTCGCCATGGGAGTGTGTCACCTTGACCTCAGGCATCCCGGGCCCTGACCACTGAGCCAGCCCCCAGGAACCCACCCAGTTTTCCACATTTCTGGCCTGTTGGGCAAACAGAGTCCCTGGGGTCACTGTCCCCTTGGTCTTTACCACCCTTTTCGCCTCCACCCTCAGGACGTGTGAGTTGTGGCCTGGGATTGGAGACCACAGTGGGGCTGGCCCGGGAAGGGGGAGAGGGGGTCCTGATCCCCGGCAGAGCTGGGCTTGGCTCTTGTTTGTCTTGGGGAGCCCTGGGCCCAAGGGGCGGGGCAGAATCCAGCCCCCGCTTCACACTTCTCCATCCCGGGAACTGCTCAGAGAGAGGGGCTCCCCCAGAACCCCATGGCCAGAGGCTGCCAGACTGGGCGGGCAGTGGAGGTAATTCAGGTCTCAGCCCAAACTGGCTTCCTGGACAACTTCTGGGCTTCCTCAGACCAGAGACCTGGTGATTCCAAAGCCGAGTGACTTCAAAAGCATCAGGCTCCAGGACACTCCGACTCGAGACTTCTGTGACTGACACTAAGGGTTCAAAGTTAAGATTTAAGGCTCAGTGACAGTAATGTTCTAAGCTTCTGTGATTCAGAGACTATACAATTCTGTGTTTCAGAGAGTGTGTGAGCCCCAGGTTTGGTGGCTGTGATGTGTGTGCCGGGGTTGGAGGCCTGTGACTCTGGGCGCTGTGACTTTAGGCCATCGGGCCAGCGGGAGAGGGGCCGAGGAGGGCTCTAGACACGCAGGCCAGGAGACTTTGGTGTCCACAGGGGGCCCCTAGAGCATGGACTTGGTCGTGGGGAGCTCAAGGTGGGCTTTAGGGGCTTGGAGATGGGGTGTGTGTGTGTGTGTGTGTGTGTGTGTGTGTGTGCAGGGGGTGTCTTAGATCAGTGCCGAGGCCTCTGGGGTTCTCTCCTGGCCAGAAGCCTCTCCGCTCCTGCTCTCAGCGGGAAGGTCTGGCGGTGCTTGACCTGGTGCTTCTCAGTGGGCTTTGTTGCCGTTTTGCGTGTGGCAGCGTTGTGTGGTCTGGCGTGTCTTGCGTGCCAACGTGTAACGACAGGCCCCTGGCCACTCAGTCCTTGTGGCCACTATAAATGACCCTTTGCATGTCCAGACCCTGCAGGGGGTGGTTCCGTCCCCACGGAGAACCCAAAGGCATGGTGCACGGGTAGGCATCAGGCTAGTGGGAGCAGCGCTCACGACCGCCAGGCCCAGGAGGGCGCAGGGCGGTGTGGGAGGGTCCGCCACAGACAGCCTGTCCTGAGCTTGTGTCCCTGGAGCCGAGGGGCCCTGGCCCAGAGCCAGCTGCCCTTTGAAGCTTGGTGCTCCCTGACTCAGCTCCTCGCCCAGCCAGAGCTAGGTCCTGAGTCACCACTGACTCACTGGAGAGCCAGCAGGCTGCTGGGACTCTCCCAGAGCCTGCGAGCCGGGGCAAGAAAGGTCCACTCACCCAAATGTCAGCACCACTCCCTACCTGGCCTGGGCCTTGGGCATGTGCTGTCAGCTGGGGTTTCAACTGGGAAGTCTCTGGGTTTGAAATGTCAGGGGATAGACTGCTTGACTCATGGGGTGGTGGCACGTGGCACCAAGGAAAGTACTGGGGACCTGAGTCAGACAGACCCCGAGGCTGGTTCTGCCTCTTGCTGTGTGACCAAGGGCCAGTTTCTTAACCTCTCTGAGGCCCGATTTCCCCACTTGTCAAACGGGAGTGTTAATACCCACTTCACAGGGTTGCACTGAAGACAAAGCAGTACATAAGGCCAATGTGACCTGATAGTGCAGCTTTGGAGACTAGAAAAGCCACTGTACATGTGGTTATCACTCTGATTACTTGTGCTTGAGTGGCGAACAGGGTCCTCACGTACAGCTGAGTCAACACTTCGCTTGCGGTAGATTCAATTAGACATTGTGCGACAGGTCGTTAGATAGAACATAACACCTTCAGAGGACATTGTTTCCAAGGAAAATCAGATCCAGTCTCTGTTATTTAGGTGGATTTGTGTGAGTTCTGCTGCTAGTAGCCATGCCCTCGTCAGTGCAGACATTGCTAATTGATCACGGCATCCTCCAGCAGGGCACCCCTGGCAGCCATGACTAATCAGTTGGAAACCTATTTTCCACCATAGATTAGACTTGCAGAGCCTTTCTTAGGAGCATAACGGGCTTAGGAGAAGGGCCAGTGGTGGGTTGTACTCACTTTCCTTTCATCTCCCTGAGCCACAGTTTTCTCATCTCTGTAATGGGGCCATTAAAGGTGATCAGAGACGATTCCTGTAAAGCACCCAGTGGTGTGTCCGGCACGCAGGAGGTGCGCAGGGGTGCTGTGAGAGCCGACGCCTGCTGCTCCAAGTGCTTGCCCGCATTACCCCCTTCAACCCTCACAGCCACCCCTGGAGATAGATGACGACCTCATAGCCCCATTTTATGGATGAGGAAAGTGAGGCTCAGAGAGGTTGAGTAACTTTTATCCAAGGTTGCACAGCCAGGGTGGGGTAGAGCTGGGGTGAAGACCCTAATGTCTGACTTTCAGGCCTGGCTTTTATCCAGGACACCACTGCCACCTGCAGAGCCAGGGAGGTTTGCTTCCAGGGTTCCAGGCAGCCGGGCGAGGGTCGCCCTGGTTCCCGGCGTGTGTGTTCCTGTGGCCTTCCTGGGGTGACCCCTTGAGGACTTTGCAGCGGCCCCACCCCCATGCTCCTGGGCCTCCAGCGACAGCCGGTGCTGCTGCTGCGGGGGGAACCAGCCATGCATGGTGGGGAAGCCAGACGGCTGTGAGGGCCGCCTCCCCACCGGGGAAGGGGAGGCAGGAGGCTCCAGCTGCCCAGTAACCTTGGACAAGTCATCCCTGTCTCACGCCCTCCGTCTCTCTGTCCGAGGGGTGAGAGGGTTGGGCAGCAAGGTCTGGAGGGGCTGCCCCGGGCGCCCATGTCCCTGCTGACCCCCTCGTGGGTAGCCTCGCTCGCTCTGTGCCTCCCCAGCTGTGGTCCGAGTTCTCCCCCGCCCCTCCGCTCTGCCCCTCCGCCCCACTGCTGCCTGCTGCCGCTCCCCTGCCTGGCTCCAGCCCTCTGCCTGCTGGGGCTGGGGTGGGAGGTGCTCTCTCATTACAGCGTCCACCAAGCCTTCGCCGCCGAGCGTGCCAGGCACGGTGCAGGCCGCCATGGCCGCTCTGCGGGGGGAGGATCGCTCTGGCTTCTTGGAGAGCTGCGCAGCCGGCCGGTGACCCGTCGCGAGAGGGCGCCTGTGGGATGGCGGCCCTGGGTGCAGGCTGAGGGCCTGGAGAGGAGGGTCTCAGTGGAGATGTGGCCGCCTTTGGGTTGGTGTTAGAAGGAGGGGACACAGGTGACCCAGGGTCTGTGGCTTGGTTGCCGAGTGAGTGAGGACCTGCTCCTGGCTTGGCTGAGTGGCCTTGAACAAGTCCCTTGCCCTTGCTGAGCCTCTGTTTGCTCATCTGTGAAATGGGGGCCACAGTGACCCCCAGTTGGGAATGTTGCGGGGGATCGAATGAGAATTCCAAGGCAAGCACTGGGCAAACTGTGAGGTGCCGAGTGGCAGCTTTGTGCATGCGGGACCTGCTGGTGGAGCTGGCAGGGTCCCGAGGGCAGGCGGCAGCTGGGTCTGCGTCTCTGGTGATGGTCTGAGAGCCCCAGGGGCTGGCAAGGGTGGAAACGTGCTGTCCCCTTAGGTGGGAGGACAGGAGGGCAGGGAGGAGGGTCCTTCACCTGCTGCCCCCGTCCCAGTCATTTAGTCCATCCCCCTGCCTCTGGGCAGGCTGCCTCTCAGTTCCGCAGCAGACAGGGCCTTGGGCCACTGAAAAAAGGCCTCTAGAACCCATCTGGGGGCTCTGGCTGGTCAGGAAGTCCTCCCTTAATCTAACTCCTACCTCTCCTGTCCTGAGTCCCTTTTTTCTTGAATCGCCATTGGGAGTGTCTGGGGTTGGGTTCTTCTGGCTCTTCCCACCTAAACGGACACCGCCGGGGACCTCAGCCCTCCTGCCCCATGTGACAGCGGGTGTCATCCTCCCGCCGCTCCCCTGCACATCAGAGAGAGCACTGGGCCCAGGAGCCCAAAGCCGCGACCTCGGCAATCACCTCTCCCCCGTCCCACTCTCTCCTCCCGCCTCACCTTCCTCCTCAGGGGGTCCCGGAGGCTCTGTGCGTGCGTGAAAGCAGTTTGTCATCTGTCAGAAGTGCTGCTGTTGTGTCCCTCCCTCCCTGCCTTCCTCGCTCATTTGCTTGTTCTATCCTCGCTCTAGCCCCTTCGGTGCTCCCATTGCGCCGAATAGTCTAACTAGCCTGGACTGCAGGCCTTCCACACCCCGCCCTCGCTCTCCCCCAGCCCCACCCCTGCTCTCTCCTTCCTGGCATGGCAGCTGGTCCAAAGCCCAGGCCAGCTGTGGAGGCTCCTGGCACTCTCCCTGCTCCCTGCCTTTGCTCTGCGGGGCCTGCCACCTGCGACACCCTCCCCCAGTGCCACGGTTCCAAGTCCCGCCTGCCCCACGAGGCCCAGCTTCCAGACACCACCTGTAGGAAGTCCTCCTGGATGCCCAGCTTTTTCCTCTCTGGACCCTTCAGCCCTGGCAGTCCTTCTCTCCCCTGCACGTTTCCTCCCACCTGACAGCAGTTGTTTGCTGCTCTCTTTGTCTCTTCCCCGGGGCTGTGACACCCAGAGGGCAGGGCCTGAGGCTCCGACTTTATTGACTGTGTGTCCAAGTCCAGCACAGGCCTGGTGCGCATGGGCTTGTTCTGCACTGCCCAGTTTACAGGGTCCTGGAGGTAGCCGGGCAGGAGCGTGCCGACTCTCCATGCTGCGGCTGGGGAGACCAAGGCTGGGAAAGGGCGTGTGACCTGTCCAAGGTCACACGTCGAGTAACTGGCAAAGCCGGGGCAGGCCAGAGCCCAGAACTCCAGACTCCAGGGCCAGCTCTGGCCCCATCCCAGCCTGCTCGTGGCTGGGACAGGGGCTCCTTTAGAGGGGGAGGTGTCCCCTCTGCCTTCCGTCCTGGCCAAACGGGAGTGTCCAGACGGGCTCAGGCATTGCTGGAAGAAGCAACACATGTCTGGGAAATTGTCCGTTTCCCTCCATCTGGTGTGGAGAAAGTTGTTTTTCTCAGAAATAAAAGCTAGCATCGAGCACTGTTCCCGAGGCTGCTCATGGTGGCTGGAGAGGATGTTGCATTCTCATTGGTCAGCAGGTGGGCACGGGGAGAGCTGGACCCCCGGGCAACCTCAAGGACCCTGGCAAGGAGATTTCTGGGTGAAGAGAGCTACAGGGCTGCCCCTGACCCGCCTTGGCAGCATTCAGCCTGGGTCTTGCTGTATGGATAGGAGTTTTCCAGAACAGTTGAGGGAGAGTGTTCCAGGCAGAGGGAACAGCGCAGAGAACAGTGAGGGGTTTAGCGTGGCTGGAACAGCGTGAGGCAGGGCCTGGATAGCAGGGTGTTGAATGCCAGGCCAGAGCTCACACTTGCTCTTACGGAACCTGGGGAGCCGCTGATGGTGTCCAGCAGGGATGGGACAGGGGCAAATTCATTTATTAGAAGGGTCACTCCTCGAGCAGAGTGGAGGGTGCTTGAGGGTGAGAGTCTGAGGCCTGGAAACCAGGCGGGAGTTTCCTGCGGTGGATGCTGATGGGTTGATCGTTCATTCACTCAGCACGTGCCTACCGAAGCCCAGCTACGTGTTGGACGCTGGTCTCCACTTGAGGGGAGGGGCCTTAGGGCTGTGCCGCCACGTGGGGGGGCACTGTACACCGGGCCTGGGCACCCCGTGGTGACCTGGACTGACCGGCAGGCAGAGCCACGCCCGAATCACACTCCTAGGAAGCACAAGGGGTAAAGGCTGGGCAGAGGGACCCTCTGGGGGCCATGGGTGACAAGAATGGAGGGGTCAGTGAGTCCCAACTGGGGATGCCGCAGGAGCCGTCTCCCCTGCGGTGGGACACCTGGCAGCCGTTGTTGAGAGAGAAGTGGGCTGGGGCGGAGGGTGGCGTCCTAGCCGAGGAAGCAGCCTGGCCAAGGGCTCAGAGCTGAGTTTGGGGTCACCAGGGACGCCGATGGGCTGGAGTGCGGCTGGGAGAGGGAGGACGGGAGGGGCCCAGAGACTGCTGTGGGGCGGATGGTGCTCAGTGGGGACCTACTGCGTGCCGGGGGCGGCTCCTGTCCCAGCAGCTCGGCCGTTTGAGGGACGGGGCGGGAGAGGCAAGTGCAGGCCGCGCAGCCAGAGCGGACAGGTGGGGCTCGGGTGGGAGAGCGGCGGGAGGTCTCGTGGTTGGGGTTGCAGAGCCGAGGATTGGAAAGCTGCCGGGCGGATGGCGTTGGCGCCTCCTGGGGAACCGAACACACAATCGGATTTTTACTCGTCCATCCTGCCTGGGCTTTGGCTTCCCAGTCGGAAGCCGACTTCGACCTGCCGCCTCCCTCAGACCGCCTCGTGATCCTGTTGGGAGACAAACGGCCCCATTTGTTTTCTTCAGAGAGAAATCAATACGTCTTTTTAATCAGCCAGAATGTCTTCCTGCTAATCTCTCTCCGGCTTTCCGGTGGGGCCGCCTTTCACATTTCCATCCTCATCTGCTGGGGGCAGCCGTGCCCTGCTCCTCTGGTCTCCCCCTTCCCTCCCCACGTTCAAATCCCGGTGCCGGTGCTTACTGCTGTGTGATGCTGAACAAACAACTTGGCCTCTCTGTGTACCCTTCCATCTATGTGAGAAAGCAGGGGGAGAAGGCTCGGCTGGCTAAGAGGTGCTGCTCCGGTGTGACAGCCTGGGGTGCTGCCACGTGGGAGGCTGGGGTGGAGGTGGACAGAGCAGGGGGTGCTGGGGGCTGCGCCTGGCTTTTCCTAGCCCCGTCCCAGTGTTGTAGCGAGATGGTGATTGTGGACTGACTGTCCCTCAGGGTCCAGTCTGGGCTCTGCCAAGTGCAAGCTTGTGACCTTGGGCAAGTGACCCCTCTTCCCTGGGTCTCAGTTTCCTCATCCATAAAATCATGGGGGTACAGAGGTTGAGCTACATTAGTGATTTTCAGTCAGGGTGAATTTGCCTCCTGGGGACATTTGGCAATGTCTGGGGACAGTTTTGGTTGTCACAGTGTGGGGAGGTGTGCTACTGGTTTCTAGTGGGTAAAGGCTGAACGTCCTGCAGTGCTCCCGCCAGCCTCCCACAGCAAAGAATTATCTGGCTCAAAATGTCAGGAGCACCGAGGCTGAGAAACCCTGGCCTGGGCGTCCTCTGAGATTTTTTTTGTTTATTTCAGTGTATTATGGGGGTACAGATGTTTAGGTTATGTATGTTGCCCTTGCCCCCCCTGCCCCCCAAATCAGAGCTTCAAGCGTGTCCATTTCCTCAATGGTGTGCATCGCACTC
>NW_012136747.1:3694922-3696248 GCF_000956105.1 Propithecus coquereli | reverse complement strand
CACCCATCCATCCACCCACCCACTCACCCATCCATCCACCCACCCATCCATCCATCCACCCACTCATCCATCCATCCGCCCATCCATTCATCCATTCACCCATCCACCCACCCATCCACCCAATCCTTACATTTATGCGTTTATTCATCCACCTTCCCAACCATCTACCCATTTGATCATCCGTTGACCCCACTGCCCAAAGGCCCCATCCTCACCCTCCTGTTTATACATCCATCATCCCATCCATTCATCTGTTCAGCAAATGCTTGTTGATCACCCCCACCTCCATTTCTCATCCACCCTGCTACCTGCTGAGTGCCCAAAAAACCCCACGTTGGGCACCGTCACTGTCTTCTTGTACCACTGACAAGGCCTTTTGCATCTGACTTATTTTCCTTACTTTCTGCTAGCCTGTGAGCTCCTTGAGGACAGGTCCCGTGTTCCATTAATACTTGTCTCTTCCCTAGGCCTTGGCCGTCAGCCCTGCGATGGTAGGTGTGCAGAAAAGCTTTCAATGAAATGCATCCTCGTAGGCAAGGTTGGAGTTGGAGGTTGTGTGGACAGAGATGAGGCTGGAGGGCGGCCAAGAGCAGTGACACAAAGGGCCTTGAACACCATGCCAAGGAGTCTGGAAACTCTCTGGAAGAAGGTGGAGAGACAGAATGCTTTTGGTTTTGGAAGGGCTCTGTGGCTGCCATGGAGGAATGTATCAGAAGAGGCAAGGCTGGAGGAGGAAGCTATTGAGAGGCTCGAGAAGGAGAGAGTGTGGGCTGCCTGGAGCAGTGGGGTGTAGAGGAGCGGTCTAGGCGGGGAAATGGACAGGTCTCCGAGATGGACATGGGGGCACGGAGTAGGGAGGTTCCAGAAGGTTCTTGTCTGGACAACTTCCAGGATTGGTGGTGGTAGGGGGGCCACCATTCAGGAGGTGAGGAAGTGCAGGGGGAGAATTTGGTGGTCTGGGGAGAATTTGACACATCCCATTGTGGACGGGATGAATTCCAGAGTGGTGTCTAGGAGGCCTGGTGCCCAGGAGTGAGAGAGCCTGGGCCGGGGCTCAAGGTGTGGTCAGCCGTGGCCGTCGAGGCTGCTGAAGCGGGCGTGGGGTCAGAGAGAGGAGAGGGGAGACAGGAGCTCTGGGCACCCGAGGAGACCCAGCATTCAAGGACGGAGCCCATGAAGGAGGAGGACCAGTGCAGGTGCTGCTGGTGTCTCCTGGCACCCGAGGGGAAGAGAGTTTCTAGAGCAGGGGGTGTAGCCTGGGGCTTGCGAGCTTGGATGGGAACAGGTTGCATGTTTGTTTTCACTGACCTCTGACTGAAATTTAGC
>NW_012136747.1:3651513-3693827 GCF_000956105.1 Propithecus coquereli | reverse complement strand
TGTGTTCAGGAGCAGGCAGGGGAGATGTGTGGTGAAGGGCAAGTCCCCCAGGAGGCCAAGGGAGAATGTCATCCACCCTTTGTGTAGCCCTCGCCCCCTCTGTCTGTGTCTCTGCCGGGTGTCTACTTGTGGTTTCTGGAGGGCAGGGACCCTTCATTCTGGGTTCCCTGAGCCACTGTGGGCCGGGCACAGCGGAAAGCCCCAGTGAGAGGATGTTGAATCAGTGAATAGCGAGTGATGGATGTTAGAAAGGAGAGGAGAGAGTTCAGGATGAGAAGGCAGGCCGTGAATCTCTTCCGTTCAGAAATCCCCCCTTAGCCTCCTTGATGCCTCCAAGTTACGGGGATCTCACTCCCTTATGAGGCTGCAGATGGCCCTGAGTAGCTGCTCCAGGTCGGGCTCTGAGTATGGGAGGGACACATACGCCCTGCCCTGAAGAGCATATTCTGGGGTAGGGGCCCAGGACAGACCACACGCAGTTCCATGGCTGCTGTACAGGAGGCGTCCAAGGCACTGCGAGGGCCGAGAGGAGGCATGTTTCACCCCCTGCGTAGGAGTCAGGGAGCCTTCCCTGCCCGCACGCCTGCGTGGGTGGGCTCCTGAGGCTGGGTCAGCCCACAGGTAGTGGGAGCCTGGCCCCCCAGGGGCCTGCCTGGCCCTTCTCTTCAGCGGGGATGGAAGGAGTGGCATCTGACAAATGTCCTTGTCCAAAGCTTCCTTCCTGTGGACCATCCGCCCCAGGTTTTCTTCCCAGCTGGCAGCCCCTGTTCCCTCTCAGTCGCCTCCCCCACTCCGGCTGTTTGCTCTGGGTATGAGGCTTGCTGGGCATCCGGGAATCAGAGACTTTGGCCAAATCCAATGAGTTCTCATAAGATGGGGATTCCGAGAAGTAGGACTGGGGACAGGGACAAGGAAGGAAGGGAGGGCTCACTCCCTTGTGCCCTCCTCCAAGGGATCTTGACCCACTGAAATGCCATAGCTTATAAGCAGAACAGATCAGCCCCGGCAGCACCGCGTGTGGTCTGTCCTGGGCCCCTATCCCCAGACAGGCTGTGCTCTTCGAGGGCAGGGCGTATGTGTCCCTCCCATACTCAGAGCCCTACCTGGAGCAGCTACTCAGGGCCATCTGCAGCCTCACAAGGGAGTGAGATCCCTGTCACTTGGAGGCATGTGGGGTCATGTGGGGAGGTCCCCGTCACTGGAGGCATGTAAGTGGAGGGAGGCCTAAGACATTACCTGGCTGGTCTGTTTACAGAGCAGCTTTCTGTCTCAGCTCATCTGTGTCGTCTTGGGCAAGTGCTGTCAACTCTGGACCTTCATTTTCATATCTATAAAATGGGTGTAATGTCTGCCATGCCTGTCCCCCAAGGCTGCCGTGGGCACAGACAGAGCAAGTCCTAAACAAACATTAGGAGATGGGATTGTGTGAAGTTCAAATCCTGGCTGTGTCCCTCACTAGCTGTAGCCTTGGGCAAGCCCGTGAAATAGGGGTGACACCTCTTCCTTGCAAAGTTGTTGTGAAGGTTCCTGTGGAGGTTGGTGACAGCAGGTGCCCAGCAGGTGCTTGTGTTTTTTTAATAGTTGCATTTTTATTTTTCCTCATAGGAGTAGAATTCCATCATTTTTTGTTCCATTTTTAATTGAGGTAAAATATGAGTGCAGTCGTTCTCACAAATCTTAGTGTGCAGCTCAAGGCATTTTGCATGGAACCACCTCGTGTGGCCACCACTCCGGCCAAGAAGAGCATCTCCAGCCCCCGGAAGCTCCCTTGTCCCCGCGCCCCATGGGGATTCCCCAGAGTGACTGCTCTTCTGCCCTCCCCGACGGTCCGCTGTGACCTGACTTTTATCTGCGTGTAATTGGATCCACACATTGTTCACTCTGTTGTGTAGTCATCCACATTGTTGCGTGTGTCTGCAGCGTGTTCTTTTTCCTGGCTGAGTAGTATTCCAGCACGTGATATCCCGAGGGGGTTCTCAAACTTGGCACTGTTGACATTTGGGCTGGATCATTCTTTGTTGTGGGGACTGTCCTGTGCATTGTAGGATGTTTCGCACATCCCTGGTCACTAGATGCCCGCTAGATGACAGTGTCCTGCCTCCCCAAGTTGTGACAACCAAAAATGTCTCCAGGCATGGCCAAATGTCCCCTGGGGAACAAAATCATTCCTGGTTGAAAACCACCGCCCCACCTGTTCTCTTGTCGACAAACACTCGGGCTGGTGCAGGCTGGGGCCGTTACCAGTAACGCTGCCCTGACTGTGCTGGGACGTGCCGTTTGTGGGTTCCACGAGCATTTCTCCTGGGTACAGACCCAGACAGTGGCCCTGCTGGGTCCGGGCGTGGCCCGTGCTGAGTTTTAGCAGATGCTGGCCAGCAGCTTTCTGGAATAGTTGTTGCCCATAAGAATTAGCTGAATGAATGAACAAATAAATGAATGAATGAGTGTCCTCTTAAAACCCCAGGGTCTGAAGCATAGTTGATGTTCAGAGACGGTTGCCACTGATGCTACAGCACATCTACATGGCCACGTGTCACTGCAGGGTCCTGGAACAGGGACACGTTCTGGGCCCGGTTCACCTCGGACCCCTGATGCCCAGGCCAGGCGGATAGTAGGTGGTCCGTGAACGCCGGCGGGGAGCACAGCGTGGCCCGAGAATCAGGATCCAAAACCTCAGGGCTACAAGGACCCGAGGCCTGAGCCCCCATCCTTGGGCCCACTTGGGACCAATGGGGGGGCACCCTGTCTGGGGACTGGTCCACCCTTCCTGCCTCCTCGGTCGGGAGGATGCATTCCCCAGCCCCCTTCTTCCACTTGATTTATTTAAACAATGAGACATATCCTGGGAAGTGGATCAGATTTCAGATTTGACAAAAATAAAAACAAACTTGGCCGCCCCCGCCAAACCCAGCACTCCCGCCCCCACCCAGCCTCCCAGAGCCCCCCCAGATTACAGAAACTGTGACTGTCAGCCCGGCTGCAGGAGGAGGGTGGTGGTCGCCATGGTAACTGTGCAGGCCTCTGGCTCGGTTCCTGGAGAGGAGGCTGCCCTGCGGCCGGCACTGCCCCTCCACACAGCCGCTTGTCTATCTGGGGGCTGGCCGGTTGGAGGGGACCCCTGGCAGAGTGGCTTCCCTGGTGACCCTGTCCCTCCACGGCACACTCCGGCCTTCTCAAGCCTCAGCGGCTGGGGTGGAGGAACAGGTCCTCAGCCCGACCGGCCTCTTACTGGCTGGGTGGCCTTGAGGCAAACGCCCCCTTGCTGGCTTCGCTCCCCCTGCCCCTGCAGATAAATCCTTCTGACCGCAGCAGGGGCAGAATAGCACACTGGCCACAGCACAGGCCTGGGCAACCCACGGGGCACAGCCGTGGGCTCACCGCTGACCCAGGCGCAGCCTCCCCTCGCCTGGCTGGGGCCCTTGGAGGGGACAATGTGGGCGCAAAATGTAACTAGACACATACCAGTCGGGGATCCCTCGTATCCCGGGCACTGAGCCTGCTGGTGGCGGAGTATGTGATTGAGCACATGGGATTTGGAGCCAGTAAGGGCTGATTTAAATCCTGCCACCTGCCACCTGCATGACCTGGAAACAGCTCTTGTTGCCTCAGTTTCCTTATCTGTAAAGTAGGGGTAATGATAGTGTCTGCCAGTTTTCGGGGGCTTTGCTGAAGTTCCAGGCGACCTTGCTCGTTCCTAGGTGTGCACTGGTCAACTGACTCTTCAGAAAGGCCGCGTGGAGACCCGCGTGCGGCGAGGCGGACGTCCCTCAGAACGGCGTCGCTTTCGTTTTCTACGCAAGGTGATATTAAGTAATCAGCAGATAATACCACTGTGAGGTTCTTAGTCCTCTCCTGGTGAGGCGGCTTTTCCTTTTTTTCTAAAAGCCAAAAGATGGAAGTTCCCTGGCCATTACAAGAGAGGGTGACAGAGAGAAACTGTCTCTGGTGAACACCACGTGCGTGGTGAACCCTGTCCCGCAAGTGCATGGCTCTGTGTTTTAGGGGCCTCTTGGCTGCCCCCTTGCTAGCCGTGAGGTTAAATGAGATAATGCATGCTGTGTGATTATAACACAGGAATACTTAGGAATACTTAAGAGATGTTTGAGATTATCACCCTCATTACCGTTGTTAACCTGGTTCCTGGCACACAGCAGGCACACAATACATGCTCATTCATTCCCTGCTTGGCTCTGAGGCCCCAGTTCTGAGGACTTTGGGGGGTGTGAGCAGGAGGGGATGGGCGTGGGAAGTGGGGGTGGGCCCAGGTCAGGCGCTGAGGCGCTGGTGGGGGGCTCTACAGTCCCCAAGGATGCTCGGCTGGCTTCGCCCCCCGGGCCTGTTGCTTGGGACGACTTTGCCTGCCAAGGAAACCGTATCGATTGGATCACCATTGATCTGTTTCTCCTCAAAGGCGCTCAGGGCTGCCCGTCAGGGATCTAATCAGCTTACAACAACGATGGCCATTTGGCTGTGCCCAGTGTGTGGGGAAACGTAGGCTTTCAGTGTGGGTTTGAAAATCCAGCCGTGGCTCAGGGACCCCCGTGGGTGGAGCGTCTGTTGTCTGAGAGCCACTTCTGCTTTGGGCCGTCTGTGTGGCTTGGGCAGGTCTCTGCCGCTCTGTTTCCCATCAGCACAGTGAAGAGTTGGATCAGTTGCTCTCTAAGGACTTGGGCAGGGCTGCTGTGTGACAAAGGTCACCTCGACAGGAGTGAGGGTCTGGGGAGTGAAGTAGGTGAGGTGGCTGGGTCCCAACTGCAGGGCCTCCGATGCCAGTCTAGGAGCTTTGAGTCTCACTGCGGGAGGCAATAGCGAGCCATTGAAGACTCCCTGCCCTTGTGGAGCTAGCATCCAAGCCCCCGCCTGCTCTATCACCCAGAAATCCCGTCCCACCCTCATTGGCTCCTTCCCGCCTCAAGTTGTCCCAGCACCTCACAGCTTTGCTTGCCGGTGCTCTCGTGAGTTCCTCGACGCTTGTGACTAACGGCGGCAGCATTGGGCGTTGGGCTGGGCCAGAGTGGCTCAGCCCGAGACCTTGACTCCCTCTGGCAATCTCCGGTCCTGTGCTGCACGGCCTGGTGTAACTTCAAGGAGGGCCGGGGCCTTCGATGCCGGAGACTCGGGGAGCATGGCGGGAACCGCGGGCAGCGATGCCAGCTCTGGCCTGACTTCTGAGCCTCCGGGGCTCTTGGAAGGGGCCCAGCCTCCGCCATCTGGGATTTCCCCGAGCGCCTCTGGGCAGGGGCTGAGGCTGTCCATCCCTGAATGTCTGGAGCTGAGCAGCCGAGAGATGAGGGCCACTCCGTGTGCCCTCCGTGTGGGGGCCTCGGTGCAGGGGGCCAGCTGGGGAGCGACAGAGGCAGCGCCTTGCAGTGTCTCGAGTCAGACTCCTGGGCTGCCCGGGAACCGTGCGAGTGACTGCGACAAGTCATGTCAGCCCTCCAGGCCTCCTCCTCCTCTGCCCCCCGTGGATTGTGAGAGCTGAGGTCATGTCCCTAGGTGCCTGGCACACAGTAGTCATGGTTACTGCCAAGTTCATTACTGTGATATGTGCCAGACCAGGTGGGGGGAGCACCTCTGGAGAGGAGGCTGTGCCCCCCCCTTCCCTGATGCACCTTCCACAGGTGCATCAGGGAAGCTTCGAGAAGAGGTGACAAATGAACTGGGCTGTCAAGGAGTCTGCCTGGTGGAGCGGGGAGAGGGAAGGAAAAGACGTGCAAAGCGTGTGCTTGGGGACAGCAGGAAGTTCAAGGCCAGCCAAGAGATAAGACTGGAGGAGTCCATGGAGGTCAGAGTCTAGGAGGCGTTGGGTGTCAGGTTAAGGAGGGTGACGGGGAGCCAGGGAAGGTTTTTGAGCGGGAGAGAGGCATCCTCAGAGTTGTGTTTCAGGCAGTGGCAAGATGGCTTGGGGGCAGGGAAAGCAGGCTCCAGTTTTGTGTCTCAGCTCTGGCCTTTCCCAGCTGGCGACCTTGGGCGAATCTGTTCCCTTTTGTGTCTTAGTTTCCTTATTTGTAAATGGGCTTATAATAGAGCCGCGGGGATTAGATGAGATAACACTTGCCAAGTGCTCAGGCAGTGTCGGGCACACAGCAAGCGCCTGGTTATCGTGTGGGGCAGATTGGAGGGGCAGAGACCAGAGCCGAGGCTAGAGAGGAGGCTGGTGCAGGGTCCAGGTGACGGACGCTGAGGAGAGGACTCAGGCGAGGAAGGGGAGGCCATGGGCAAGGACAGGCCTCACTTCACGGAGGACAGCACTGGCCTCAGAGTCCTGCAGGCCTGGTGTGCACCTCTGCTCTGGTACTTCCCCGTCAGGTTACCCAGGAGATGCCCCTGATTTCCCCAAGCCTCAGTTTGCCTCATTTGTAAAACGGGCCTGCTGACCCCCACGGCTCAGGGCCGTGGTAAGGAAGAAGTGGGGGCCCCAGGCTCCCGGAGACACCTGCTAAGTGCACTTTGAGCTCCAAACTGGCAGGAATGGCAGAGGGAGCAGGGGATGTGGCTGGAAGGAGAGGGCGCTCGACAGCCGGGGGAAGGCGAGGGGGATGAGGCTGTTCGCTGGTAATTAGAACGTTTGAACTTCAAAAAAGTTAATTAATGATGAAGCTGCTGCTGGAGCGATGCTCAGGCTAGAAGGGGGCCCTGGCAGCGACTGGAATTAATTACAGGCTATGGCGGGAGAGTGGCAGCGGGATTGGGGCACAGGAAGGAGCCTGGCTGGGGCAGGGAGGGACTGGGGGAGGAGGCAGGAGAGAAGACAGCATCCCAAGGTGAGCAGGGGTGGGAGGGCGGTTGCCATGGAAACCAGGTCAGTCTCCCTGTAGACGCACTGGCCCCGCTCTGGGTGGGGTCTGGTCCTGCCGAGGGTTTGGCTGGTGTGGCTGTGACGGAAGCTAAGAGCAAGAGCTTTGAAACTGAGGGCTAAGGGTTTTCGTTTGGAGACATCCAAGGGTCACCGGACGTCAGAGTGGGCGGAGATTTACAGCATCCCCCCTTATCCTCAGGGGATACGGTCCAACACCCAGTGGGTGCCTGAAACTGTGGACAGTACCCTGTCTGTCCTGTTTTTCCTATGCATACACGCCTGTGATAAAGTTTACTTTATACATTAGGCACGATAAGAAATTAACGGCAACTAGTAATAAAATAGAATAATTATAACAATATCCTGTAACATTATAAAGTTATGTGACTATGGTCTCCTTCTCTCTTCCTCTCTCCAACTGTCTCACTGTACTATACTCTCCTATTTTCAGACCTGGGTTGACCTTGGGTAACTGACACTGTGGACAAGGAGGGACTACTTGTATTTGTTCACCCAGCAGACATTTATTGAGCTCCTTCTGGATGCCTGCTACCGTTAGGGCTGCGAGTGTAAAATGCCCATGTGAGCAATGGATACAGACAGAGGTCAACAAGGCAGCGTTAGGTTGTGAAGAGGGAGTGATGGGGGTGGAGAGCTTGGGTGAGGTCTTCTCAGAGGAGGTGACAATGAAGTTAGAGGGTCAGCTCTTGGAGAGAGAATAGCATGTGCAAAGGTCCTGAGGTGGTGTGTGCCTGGTGTGTGTGTCCCAGGAGCAGCAGAAGGCCAGTGAGGCTGGAGGGGAGTGACCCAGGGCCAGGGGCAGGAGATGAAGGGGTAGAGGTGGAGCTTTGCAGGTTGGGGTGAGGGCTGCTTCGAAGTTTATGCTGAGAGAGATGGAGCCATGGCAGCGTTTTGAGCATGGGAGGGAGGTGATCTCACCGATGTCTGGTGTCAAAAAAATTTTTTTTTTTTTTTTTTTTAGAAACAGGGTCTCGCTCTGTCGCCCAGGTTGGACTGCAGTGGTGAGATCATAGCTCACTGTAACCTTGAATTCTTGGGCTCAAGCAATCCTCCTGCCTCGGCTTCCTAAGTAGCTGGGATGACAGGTGTGTGCCACCACACCTGGCTAATTTATTTTTATTTTTTATAGTGATAGAGTCTTGCTATGCTGCCCAGGCTGGTCTTGAACTCCTGTTCTCAAGTGATCCTCCTACCTCGGCCTCCCAAAGTGCTGGGATTACAGGCGTGAGCCACGACATCCAGCCCCTACTGATGTTTTTAACTGCTCACTGCTGGTGCAGGGGGAGTGGACCAGTGGGGCCAGAGCAGACCAGGGGCCAGTGGGGAGCCTCCACGGTCAGAGACGCCAGAGCCGGTCCCTGCTGGGACTGGAGTTCACGTGCAGGCCCTGTCGTCCTGTGCTGCTTTTACACACAGGAGCTGCCTCTCTGTTTCCCGATGCTCAGTTTCTGGGGGCAGGAATGGGGGTTGTGCAGGCAGGGTGCGGCGGGTTCCTCCTCCTGGCTCTGCTGTCACCGGGACTCAGTCAAGGTGGCAGATCCCAGTTTGGGAGATGTGAGCAGGCTTCAGCTTTCTCACCTGTATGATGACAGGCGAGGGCTGGGCGTGACACAAACTCAGTCCCTTCGGGCTCTGACCTCCCAGGCTCTCTGACTAGATGGATTGGGAGTGGGGAGACGACACGGTCTGCTGTGTTCTAAGGCTGGGCAGGAGTCAGCCAGGGAGGGAGGGAGGGGGGTGTTTGTGGGGTGCTCTTATTTGGGGTGAGGAGGGCAGCCTGGCCTGGGGTACGGGGGGGGGAGCCCCCATCCAGCACCCATCTAGTGCCCTGGAGGCCCTGCCCAAGGCTGGGTTAAGAGCCAGTCTCTGGGTCCCCTTGGCTGCAGGGGACTCTCTGCCTGGGCTGGCCTAGACACGGGCATTCCAGAGTCTACCCAGCAGTGGGCGAGGAGAGGATGGGGCATCAGCCGCCCTGGAGGGCCTCCTGCAGGCTCCAGACCCAGGCCTTGGCAGACAGGGAGGGGGCTGGGTTGGGGAGGGGAGGGGTGGCCAGAGAAGGCAGGCAGGGACAGTCACAGGGAAGTGGTCAGGGTGGGCAGGCTGGGTTGGCCCAGACCTGGCCACTCAGCCAGGGTTTCTGGGGCCTCTCCCTGCCTGGGCCTGAGGGGGAGTCTCAGGCTGGGGCAAGGGGAGGGAGGGTCCTGCAGGGGACAGCTCGGGGGAGTTTGGGTCCCTTGGCGGGTTTGGCACGAGTGGCCCTGTCTGTGGTGCTGGCTCCAAGGTCTGTGAGAACTTGGGCACTGGCTCGTTCAGGGATGGCATGCTGAGGGGAAAGACGCGGGAATGGGGTGTGTGCCTGTGTGTGCTGGGCCACCCCCGTGGCCATGGTTTTGTCCTTGACTCGGCGTGCACGTGGTTCGAGTGTGTCAGCATGCTGGTGATCCTGCTGAACTGCGTGACGCTCGGCATGTACCAGCCCTGCGATGACATGGACTGCCTGTCCGACCGCTGCAAGATCCTGCAGGTGAGCAGGGCGCCCCGCCCCAGTGCCAGCCACGGGCCACCCCCGCCCGCCACGTCCCCGCCACCTGCGGACCCACTGGCTGCTGTCGTTTTCCTCACTCCAGCTGGCCTTGCCCGTTTCCCCTGTGGTCCTCTTTCGCCTCATCCCTCCTCCCCATGGGGGCTTCTGCCTAGTCCAGGTCCCCGTCTCCTCCCCCCGGAGCCCTCACCAGCTTCGCCTGGTCTCCCAGCCCCGGCTCCACAGCCCCGTGCGAACCCGAACCCATAAAGCACAAGTGACCAGACAGCCCTCTGCCTGCAACCTGCCCGTCCCCCCAGTGCTCTTGGGAGGAGGCCGAGTGCCAACCCCCGTGCCGTAGACGTGGACCTCTGAGCTCCCCTCCTGTCCCTGTTTCCGAGGCCCCGGGTGGGGGCCTCGCTTTTGGTACCAGGCATGGCCCCGTGCGGGGCGCATACGAGCAATGCCGGGTGTTAGGGTCGCACCCACTTTACAGGTGTGGGATCACTCAGTGCCTGTCCCTGGGGGTTCCTCTGGGGGGACGTGCTCTCCCCCTCTTGGGTTTCTTCCGGACTCAGAGCTCCCAAGTCACACTGGGCCACAGAGTCTTCTGGGACACGTGATAAAAATCCAGACCCCTTCTGCATCTATCTGATGCAGTTAGTTAAAGAAAAAAAGAAGTATCCAGACCTCTGGCCCTGTCCCAGACCCACTGAATCAGAATCTCTGGGGTGGGTCTGGGGTCTGAGTGGGTAACAAGCTCTCAGCCAGCCCCAGGCCCCAGCCTAGCTAGAGCCAAGTAGCCTCATGGTGAGTTCCCTGAGGACTCACCTCTGTGTCCCCACTGCCTGCCTGACACGTAGTAGGTGCTCAGCACGCCTTTGTAGAATTGAATTGGCTGCGGCCCTGCTGCTCCTGGAAAGAGGAATCCTACGCAGGCCTGCCCTCAGGAAGTATCTACTCACCTGAGCCCGTCGTTAGGGACACAAGTGGGGCCTCCTTGTGGGCAGACGAAGGCGGCACTGAGACCTGTGCCGGGGCCTGTTGTGAGCCAGCTTCCCGACCTGAGTTTCAGCCTTGCACTCTGCCACTTAACTGCTATGTGACCTGGGCCAGTCATTTAACTTCTCTGAGTCTTGGTTTCCTCATCTGTAAAATGGGGCTACCCATAGGGTCCCTGTGAGAATTAGGAGAATGTAAGTCACGCGTCTAGCCCAGTGTGTGGCCATTATTAGGGAGGATGTGGGGGAGCTCCCTGCTCCACCCCACCTGGGGCTCCTGTCATTACCTCTGGGCTTAGGGAACAAGTAGAATGGGCTGTGTGACCTTGGGCAAAGTTATTCCCCTCTCTGGGCCATGGTCTTCTCATCTGCGAAGCGCCTGCTTTGGACCAGGGTCTCTGAGGTTCTCTTCCTGCCCGGGAGGAGTTTTCAGGTCCTTCCTGGGCCCCTTGAGTCCCTGCCTCACACTGTGGCTCTGACCCCTGGGTCCTGCTCTGCGACCTCACGCTGTCTCTCCTGCCTCTGCAGGTGTTCGATGACTTCATCTTCATCTTCTTTGCCATGGAGATGGTGCTCAAGATGGTGGCCCTGGGCATTTTCGGCAAGAAATGCTACCTTGGGGACACATGGAACCGCCTGGATTTCTTCATTGTCATGGCAGGGTAGGTGGTGCACATCACACAAGGCCATGATTTAGGTACTCCACGGGGCGTCTTGGTGATGACGAGGAAGCTGTGTGGTGAAGTGGGGCCCTCCTGGACCCCTTGGCTGGGAGGAGTATCCCTTCGCTGAGTGGCGGGACAGACAGACGTTCCTTTTCCCCTTCTTTGGTAAGTCATGTGTCCTCCACTACCAGCTGATACCGGGTCTATGATACGCTAATTAACTGTATGACCTCGAGAAAGCCCCTTAACCTCTCTAAGCCTCTGTTCTTCATCTGTAAAATGGGAATAATAATAGTAGCTACATCAAAGTGAGCACCTAATAAATGTTAGCTATTATTATTATTATTATTATTATCATCATCATCCTAGATCTGTGGTCCCCAACCCTCAGGCAACAGCCTGGTCCGGCCTGTGGCCTGTTAGGAACGAGGCAGCGGATCACCGCCTGAGCTCCACCTCCCACCTCCCCACCCCGCCCCCGTCCGTGGTAAAATTGTCTTCCGTGAAACCAGTCGCTGGTGCCAAAAAGGTTGGGGACCGCTGTCCTAGATCACTCATCACGTCAGAGATCAAGCACAGACCCAAGCATGCCTGGCTCCAAACTGATTCTTTCTACCAATACACAAGCTACAGTCAGAGAGAGGCCAGGTTACAACTTGGTCCATTTGGAGCAGCTCGGACCCTGCGCTGTGTCTTGTTCCTGCTTTCCTGGGTCAGACCCATTCACGCCCTCCTCCACCAGCGGGGGCTGGACGAGCCCCCGCGAAGTGTCAGCGCTGTCCTAGGCGCCGGAGGCTGGGGGAGGCAGCCAGACAGGCACCCACGGCTCTGCCGGAGGCTGTGTCCTCACACAACGGGACAGAGGCTCTGAGCAGGCGGTGCGGTTTGCCAGGAACATTTACCACGGGGGGCCAGCTGAGCCAGGTGGCGCCTTGGGCCTGAGGGCTTTCCTGAGGAGGGGACACACAAGCGCTGGACAGGGAGGCAGGAAGTGTGCCCCGGGCTGGGTCAGCAGGGCAGAGGTGAGGGGAGGGAGAAGGCTGGGGGCTGTGAGTGTGTGTGCGAGTGTGCGAGTGTGTGTGAGAGTGTGTGTGCGAGTGAGAGTGTGTGTGCCAGTGAGTGTGTGAGAGTGTGTGTGCGAGTGTGTGCGCGTGTGTGAGAGTGAGTGTGAGAGTGTGCGAGTGTGTGCGTGCAAGTGTGTGCACGCGCGTGTGCGAGAGTGTGTGTGAGCGCACCTGTGTGGATGATGCCGCTGAGGTCTGGCCCTGATACAGCTGGGATGAAGATGGTGCAGGGTGGACAGCGGGGACGTGGAGCATCCCACCAAGTATGTGCTGAATCCCACGACAGTTCTAGAACCCCGTTGTGGACAATCAATTCGACCTCACCAGAAGTTGTGCTGGTTTCCCTGCCCGGTACCTCTTTGCCAAGTTCTCCATTCTCCTTCTCATTCTAGTTTGGCGGGAGAACTTCCGTAAGTAGTTTTTTAAAGAAAGCGTATTTGGATAGTGTCGTTTTCCAGTCTTGTGTGCAAACGCATGCTCCTTGGGTCACGTGTGCGGGACAGTTTGTCTGCGGTTGCGGAGTCGCAATTTCTGCCCCTCAGAGCCCCGCGCACTTTGTGCTGGTCAAACCCGTTGCCGTGAGTGCGCGCAGAGGAGAATTCTTTCTTGGAAGACAACCTGCTTTTTCCTGGCTAGAAGCTTGTGGGCTTCTCTCTTTACCTTCAGAATTCAGACCTTTCTCCAGGGCAGACCTAGGTGGGCCCCGACAGAATTCGAGACTCAGGCGTTCCTTCCGCTCGGAAAAAAGTCCTTTTATTCTTTCTTTGCTTGTGGCCCATTCTTCGCTGCTCTCTCTTGGAATTCTCGTTAAATATCTGCTTCTCTCCTTAATCTTTTCTCCGCATCTTTCCTCTTTCCTCTCACAGATTTCCTCTGTTCCATGACAGAATCCCTGGACATGGTCTTCTGAATCACGAATGGCTTTTTGTGGGAAAGCAATTTCCCTGCCCCTGCTTACCGCCCCACGGAATCCTTCACTTCCTCTGTGTCTTTTTAACTCCCCGCATTGCTCCTTGTTCTTGGCTTTCTTCTTTTCCAGAGCACCTCGTGCCTGGTCTTGTTTTATGGATGTAATATTCACCTGAATCTCCTTGTGGGTAACAATGAGGCTTCTTCAAAGTCCTCTTCTGATCCTGGAGGTGACCTTGTGTCAGAGTGTAGTTCCTAAAAGATAAAACAAATGACCCTCGTACAAATCTTAGAATGAGCATGTATCGCAGATTTATTCAAGTCATTGAGGAGGAGGGACCCAGCGGGATGGTAATCAGCAGAATTAGGAAAGCAGGCACTGGGGAGAGAGTGTGGGACGAGAGCGAGGCTGGAACCAAAGCTGGTTAATGACCTACAGGGCAATACAGCCATGACCTTTGGGGTTATCTTTTCTACTGGGCAGAAGTCTTGTACATCTCTGCCAGATAAAAATCTACTAGTTAACATGTAATTTCACAGCATCCAGACCTTTAATTAACAAAAAATAGTGAATCAAACAAAGGCGTATTCCCCTAGATAATTAAATAATCTTTAGACGGGTCTGTTAAATTATGCTCTAGAGTGACATTGTGAGAAATACTGCCCTCTCTTTGCTGAATTTCCAAGTTCTAGGATAATATTTCCTGACTCCTGTTTCAGGGAAGTCCTTTGTTCTGCAGGTTCCGCTCCCAGCCTGCCTTGAGTGCCCCCACCCTGCCCTTTTGACTTGAAGCATCTCCAGTATTGCGTAGTGATTCCCTCCTGTCTGCTCACGTTTGTAAATAAAGATGATGAAGATCCAAGCCAGCAGAGTGAGGAGCTGGCCTGGCTCCAGCATCGCGGCAAGGTCTCAGTTTGCCGTCTTTGCTTGGTCCTTGGAATGGGGCGTGATGGGGTGGGGCATGCGGGCCAGCATCCTCCAGAGTTCAGGAAAGGCTGGGCCTGGGGCCGACATGCAACGTGTACAATCACACAGAGCCCCGCGCTTGGGTTCATGCTCTGCCGTCACTGTTTTGAACTTCTTAGTTATTTACGAACAAGGGGCCCTGCATTTTCATTTTTCGCTGGGCCCCACAGTGATGTAGCTGGTCCTAGCTGGGGTCAGGATCCATGCAGTCATGAACACTCACGTGCCCGGCCCTGTGCTGGATGTGGGGACTCGGGTGAACCAGACCTGCCCCTGTCCTCAAGGTCGTCCCCATCCCTTGTGCCTAGGGATGGCGTGGGTGGAGAGGGCAGGACGGAAAGTCACAGCCCTGGGCTCCAGAGCCCAGCCCTCCAGTCCTGCCCCCACCCGAGACCCGTCCCCATAGCCACCCGGGCTTGGTGCTATAAATATTCTGTTTCCAGAGTAACAGGCCTGACATCCCAAGGATGCTTCCTCCCTTCCTGCCACTCCCCTTCCCCAAATTACTAGTTCTTTCTTCAAACTATGGAGAGAGACATAGAACCTCTGAGTTGAAAGTTTCCTTAGAGGTCACAGCCTTCACCTCCACAGCCAGTGTAACTATCACGGCAGGCTCACTTGAGACCAGAGGCCAGCCCTGCTTGCATGCCGCCACGGCAGGAACTCAGCGGCTCACGGGGCAGCCAGTCTCAACCTGGGACGGCCTGATGTGCTGGAAAGCTCCTTCCTTCACTGAGCTGAAATTTGTCTTCCTGCGGCTTCCATCTGAAGGTACTAGTCATTCACTTATTCACTCACAAAATCAACATTTATTGAGCATCTACTACATGCCAGGCCTTGTGCTGGGCAGTGGGGACATGAAGATGAACACGGCAGATGCTCTTTGTGATTTCATGAGCTCGTGGTTTGGGAAACAGATACAAAGCAGATCTTCACAGCTAAATTCCCAGTTGGGATCCAGGCTGTTGCAAAGAAGTATCCAGGCCCATGAGTCATGGACCAGGGACCCGATTCTGACTGGGGAGTCAGCGTTTGCTGCCCTGAGGGAGAGACCTGGTGGGTAAGAGCTGGCCAGGCAGAGTGGGGGGAAAGGGGATCTCAGGTAGGGGACAGCATGCAGGGGGCCTGGGGGGGGTGTTTGAGGAAGGGGGAGGGGGAGCAGAGGGTAATGTTGGAGCCCAGGGGTAGGTGCGGACAGATGAAGCCAGAGGGGCGTAGGGGCTTGATCACACGGGAAGGGCTTGGAGGCTGTGGGGAGGGTGTCACTGACACCCTTCAGAAGTTGGAGGGTGGCTCCTGTCCTCCCTGAGTCTCCCCTTCCAGATGAAATGTCCCAGCCCTCCCACCACTTGTCAAAGGACAGCACGTCTAGAGGCCTCACCTACTGAACTTGCTCTGGGCTGTCTCCGTCCCTGGCTGGGGAACAGGACCCCAATCTCCGAAGATGGCTTATGGGGTAGCGAGATTGGGCTGCCCTTGCCCAGTGAAGTGTAGGATCGTGGTGACCTGTTGCGTGGCTGTGCTCCCTGCCACCCCCAGGCCATATGCACCCTCCAAACCAGGTCTCTCCCACGCTGGAACTAAAAGTAGGTGATTTTTTTTTAAACCCAAATACCAAACTTTGCATTTCTTGCTATTAATTTCATCTTACAGTGGCCTCTTGGAGTCCTGATTCAGCCACTTGTTCCATTTACTTCCTGTGCTTGTTCCGTCTGGGCCAGCGAGCCGGTGGCACCTCGCTAGAGACTCTTCCGGTGTGTGACAAAGCCCGGGAGTCATTTCTACCTGTGTGTAGTTGCACCCACCTCCGTCTGATCACTTAAGCTACACGTTCTGCCCGAGCCCAGTGAGGGGTCACGACATACTCAATTACGTTCCTGTTGAACTCGAGATGTTCTTCATCTGTATCTCTCCCCCGGCGCACCACGCTGGCAATTCTGCCTCCTCCCCCAGCCAGCAAGGTGAAGTGGCCGTTGCCACCTGTGGGGAGGGGCCTGGGTTCGTCTGCTAAAATCTTCCCCAAGAATTCCAGTGCTCGCCCTCTGGGGTGAACCAGGGCCGGAGGCTGGGGCTGCAGGGACCTCTCCGGAAGGAGGCTTGCCAAGGGCATGGTGGCGTGGGCGCCGCCTCGGATGAGTGCAGGGAACAGGAGCTGCCTTAAACCCGAAAGCCCTTGAAAGCTTCTGACCGTGACGGCACGGAAGGGTCTGGTGTGGAGAGTGGAACAGCTGCGGGGCGGGTGTGCGCAGATCAGGAGCGGGCAACGTCCCCACTCTCCAAACGTGTGTGCTTGGCCTTTCGCCCCTTCCCCAAACTGCTGGCTCTCGGTGCTCCTCAAACTGCAGGGAGCGAAAGGTTCGCCGGGGCACGTGTCAAATGCAGATTCCCGGCCTCGGCCCAGGATCCGCACCCAGCAGGTGCAGCAGGGCCTCGGCTCTGCCTTTAAGACGGCCCTGATGCAGGTGGTCTGTGGCCGCTCGTGGAGACCCTGTCGTCCATTTGGCTGTCTCAGCGGGAGTCCTGAAGAATGGAGTGAAGATTCCCAGTTTTGGGAACCGCAGGAAGGGGCAGGGCACGGGGAGGGGTCCGTCTCTCCACCTGCCTCAGGATCCGAGTAACTCATGACACGTAGAAGTACTTTGTGAAGAGAACAGCGGGAGCTCCATATAAGAATTTCTATGATCATGAATGATACAAATAAAAATAGGACTAACATCAATTAGTAACTCAGCACCTTGGCCAGGGGCTGGGAAGCAGGAGCTGGGCCAGGATTTATCGTCCCTGGACACGAGCAGGGAAGAGCTTCCCCGCCCTGACTCTTACAGGCTCTTGGGAAGCAAGAAGTCAATAAGATTGTTCCTCGGCGCTGGACCAGAGCTTTCTGAAAAGATCAGGCAGACGCATCCCGTCTGTGGCTGCTGGCTGAGAGTTCCTTTTGTCCAGAGTGCCCCACCAGTGAGACTTTAGAAAGCAAACGGAATTGACTCCTCTTAGGCCTCATCCAGGGGTGTGATAAAAATAAGAATGTCGTGTGTTTGCTGAGTGCTCACGTGGCCTGTGGCCTGCTGCCGTGCACCACCCGGCTCAATCCTCAGACAAGCTCTGTGAGGGCTGTGGTCAGTTCCACTTCACAAGTGGGGCACCGCGACAGGGAGTGACTTACTGAAGGGCACAGCTGGTAGGGGGCAGAGCCCGGAGTTGAACCCAGGGAGCTTGGCTGCACCGGCTGGGATCGGGTCCTTGTTCTGTGTGACTTGCTTGGTATTTGCCAGGCATGCATTTGGCTGCAAGTAACAGAAAACCCGACCAACAGTGGCTCGAGCAAATCCTGAGTGTTTTTCCTGATATATCACAAAGTTCTGGATACTGGCGAAAGCTCTGCAATGTGGGGGCTGACATCCTTGTGATTTTCCAGGCCTTTCTTTTATGGTCGCAAGGCGGCTGCCGAAGCTGTGGGTGTTGTGTCTGAATTGAAGGCAGGAAGGAAAGGGTGAAGAGAGACAGGGCATGTCCACTTGGATCAGGAAAACAAAATTTTTTCCCAAGATCCTCCTTTCTTGGCACACTTGGGTAGACAGGGTCTCCTGGCCATGCTTAGCTGCAGCAAGGCTAGGAAAGTAGAAAACATCATTGATCTTGGCTCAGTCAACCAAGCATTGTTCCCCGGGGTCAGGCAGTGTCAGAAGAGAGAATGCACGGGTGGGCAACTCCGAGTCTGCCACGTTCTTCTCCTTGGGCCTCAGTTTCTTTGTCTGCCCTCGGCCAAAGCTGTGGCTGTCCCGTGGCTCCAAGCCCTGATGAGAGCTTCTGGAGCTCTGACCTAGGTCAAGGCCCGCCCCTGGCAGGGTGTGAGGTCAGCCCCAGCTCATGGCCTGAGGGTGGGGAGAGTGGATAGGAGAGTCTCAGGCTTTGTTCCTCTGGGAACTAAAGTACTGACTGGGCTGGGCTCTGTCCATGGTGGTGTTACAGCCTCGCAATCCCGGGAAGTTAAGGTTGTCAGCCCCATTTTGCAGATGGGGAGACGGAGGCTCGGAGAGATTAGCAGCCACTGTAGGTCAGTGGCCTTTCTGGGCCAGATCTGGGGCTGCTCAGGTATGGCTTGCCCCCGGAGCCCATGCTCACGTGCGACATGGCAGGGAGGGGGTTGTGCCTTTTCAGAGGCTGAAATATAGCTGTCGATTTGCCCCTGAGGACTTGGGAAGCCTCACTAGCTGTCAGAAAGCAGTGAGGTGAGTCCCCTGAGAGGGGCATTTCCCCTAAGCTGTGATAGAGTCTAAAGTGTCTCCGCCCCACCCAGAGCCCCCTAACCGGTTCCCAGCCGCTGTGCCTGCCTGCCGTGATGCCAAGACTACCCTGGAAGAGTGGAGCTAAGTTTCATGGGAGGCAGACACCATGGGGCACAGTGGGGACATGGACTAAACAAAATTCGTTGTTTATCTGAAGTTCAAGTTTACTGGAGCATCCTGTGTTTAAATGGCAGCTCTACCCAGAGATAAAGCCACTGGCGTAAAGTCACCTGAGTGCAGGCTTGGAGAAGGAAGGTCCAGGGTCTCCTGCCACTGAGGTCCCCAGAGCTGCCCTGGTTCCCACCTGCCTGGGGTCTGTCTTTGCAGCCCTCCCGTGGGTTTTGTGGCCCACCCAAGTCCCCCGTGCACTTTGGACTTGGTCCGCGTTGGTTTCAGAGCATCGGTCAAGTTCGTCGGTCTGTTCTTTGGTCTCATGGGATTTGTGTGAGGAGATGTGGGTGTTTCTGTGGTCTGAGTGTGTCCCCCAAACTTCATGTGTTGGCAACTTAATCCTCAACGCAGCAGAGTTGAGAGGTGGGAACTTTAAGAGGTGATTGTGTCACCAGGGCTCTGCCCTCACCAATGGATTAACGCCGTTATCTCGGGAGTGGGTGCCAGATGAAAAGGGGACTTCAGTCCCCTCCCCCTCACTTTCTTGCCCTTCTGCCTTCTCACATGGGATGACACAAGAAGAAGAAGCCTCACCAGAGGTGGCCTCTCGATCTTGGACTTCTCAGCCTCCAGAACCATGAACCAAATTAATTTCTTCTTTCTAAAAAAAATAATAAATTACCCAGTCTCAGGTATTCTGTTATAGCAGCAGAAAATGGAGTAAGATAGTCCATTTGGGGTGCTATGACAAAATACCATAAACTGGGTGGCTTATAAACAACAGCCATTTATTTCTCACAGTTCTGGAGGCTGGGAAGTGCAAGATCAAGGTGCTGGCAGAGGCAGCCTCTGGTGAGGGCCCACTTCCTCCTAGCCGAGTCTTCTCGCTGAGTCCTCACATGAAGGACGGAGCGAATGAGCTCCCTTTGGCCTATTTTGTAAGGTTGCTAATCTCATTCTTTAAAAAATGTTTTTTTTATCAGAGGCAGGGTCTCGCTCTGTCACTCAGGTTGGAGTGCAGCGGCGCAATCACAGCTCACTGTCACCTCGAACTCCTTGGCTCAAGTGATCCTCCTGCCTCAGCCTCCCAAAGTGTTGGGTTTACAGGCGTGAGCCACGGCGCCCAGCCTTTAATCTCATTCATCAGGGCTCTGCCCTCACGACCTAATCACCCACCAGAAGGGCTTCACCTCCTAATACCATCACCTTAGGGGTTAGGATTTCAACATATGAATTTTGGTGGGACACAAACATTCAGACCATAGCAATAGGTGAAACGACCCATAAATCCTAAGGTGCTGGCCAAAGTCAAGGGTTAATGTTATTACTCCCTCATTCTCTCTGTTATTTCCTCTGCCCCAGCCCCACTGAACACCTACTATGTGCTAAGTGCCCGGATGTTGGCAAAGGCTGGTGGTCTAGTTATAAACCAACACACGCCTGAATCATTGCAGAGCTCCCTCCTGACAGATGATCTGTGATTTCCAGCATCTCAGCTTCCCTTCCATTAGCTACATCTTAAATTACATTTTAAGAAAGCCCCCGTGGGCCCCTTGCAAAGATTGAGGAAACACCCTATTTTTATCAGCCACACACAGAAATCATCTCCTGGGCGGGGTATTTCCTGGAAAGATGTTGAATCTCAGTCATTTCTTGTTGCCTCTTGTGAGCTCCAAGCTTTTTTCTGATCTTGTCCCTCAAGTTGTTTGTTTGACGAGCTCACATCGGGAGTCCGCCTCCAAGTCAAGTGAGCTCTGCCACCGGCTGGGGCTCTGAGCCAGCCCCTGCCCTAGGAGCAGGGACATGCACAGAGAATGCCTCAGAGCCAGAGGTCCCCAGTAGAGGACCAGGGGACACAAGGCCAGAGAGCTCCACTCTGCCTGGGGGCGGGTCTCGAGAGGGTGCGGTGTGACGCGTGGGCGAGTGTGAACTGCGGTGACAGTTGAGGCTGGGATACAATAATAGCTCACGCTTACTTGGCTCCTGCTTGTGCCAGGCCGTGTTCTGGGCACGGAATCTGTACATGAACATGTTTCAGTTCAGTGACTCGCCCACAGTCACATGGCGCACTAGCAGCGAGCCGGGATCGGAAGCCAGCGCCACGCGCCGACCCTTGGCGACAGGGCCTCCGGGGGGGGCCGGTCCTGGTGCCCGTGCTGCGGCGTGTGCTGGGCCGGCAGGCCGCCAGCCAGCTGGGGGGCTCTCGTGCCAGGGGCGGCTGGTTGCCGCAGGCCTTGCTGAGGCCTGCGGGGGGGGCAGGGGGGCGCACACAGCTCTGGGGTCCCTGGATAGCTGGCTGCGTGACCTGGCCTCCCTCTGAGCCTCAGCTTCCTCATCTGCAGGAGGTACCATGATCTGCCCCTGGGAAGATTACCTGAGGGAAGGTGCAGAAAGCTCTTGGCCGGTAGTGAGTGCTCAGGAAACCTTTCTGGACCAGCCGGGACTCTGAGTTGCAAGTGACAGAAACCCAATGCGAACGGGCCCCAAGACCCAAAGGGAGCGCATTGGCTCCCGTAACTGGGAAGAACGGAGGGCAGATCTGGGATTCGGGTTCAGCGGGAGGGAGGTGCTCCAAATAGACAGGCAGGATCCTACCTCTCTCTGGCTCGCACTGAGAATTTTGCCTTCCTTTGTGTTGGCAAAATTCTCAGGCCACCACGGAGGCAAGGTGGCCATCAGCACCTCTGGGTTTCCAGGCGGTGCCTCAGCCAGGGACAGCACCTCTTCCCCACGGTCCCAGCTCGGAGGCTGTGGCCACGTGCCATCCTGGACCAGCCGGGCCGGGGATATGGCGTCTGCCAGTTGGCCAGGCCTGGGTCTCTGGGCTTCTCCCTGGAGCCGGGAGTGCGGGAGGGAGACTGCTCGGTAGGAGTGAGCAGGCTTGTGCCCTGGAGAACGGAGGGCCACCGGCCCTGCCCACTCCCGGTTCCGGCCCCTGCTCCGGCACGGCCACTTGGCCACTTCGAGCCCCTCTCTCCGCAAGACAACCTGGGGCTGAGTTTAGCCACTCTCCTCCTGGGGCGATTTCGGGCTGGAACTGCTTGCTTTAAAGCAAAATTACTTACCTAATTAAGCGCCTGGGAGCTGGCAGGAGGTAGTAGGGGGTTTGTGTCGATTTTTTTAGACTTTTAGCACTGAAGCTGCGTGATAAAGTAACTGTGTAATTAGGAATTAATTTCTCACTCCTGTAAGTGATGTCTGATTCGAGGCCTGAGGGGAGTCAGCCCGGTGGTTACGCACCCACAGGGCGGCCCTCCTCACCTCTTTTTGGAGGGGGACGGGGGTCCCGGTCAGTCGCCATGGGCTGTCCTCCAGGGAGGAAAGAGGAGGAGGGGAGGGAGATAGCTTCCTCTGTCCCGGGTGGGCTTCAGCAAAGATTGGGAAGTGTTGTTCGTGCCAGACGGAGTCCCCGAGTGCCTACTGTGTGCGGAGTCCCTGAGTGCCTACTGTGTGCCGGCGCCAGGAGGGCGCTGGGTGTGGGGGGTGGAGAGAGGGACACGCCCAGCCTCCACAGCGCCTGCCCCACGTCCCCTCGCCCCATGCGAGTGTCTCCTGCCCTGCCATGGTGCCACCTCTCTCCCCTGCCTGAGTCTTTCTCCAGCACCCCAGGGAGCTCTCCCTCATCCCTCAAGTGGCCAGTGGCTAACGCCCAGCCTGCGCCTGCCACTGGTCCAATTCTGAGGCTCCTCCGCACAGCCTCGCAGGGCTCCCGGGGGGTTGGGCCCCAGTTGCTCACGCGTAACACGATCACTCACGGCCCTTCATGGGCTCTTCTCACTTCTGCCTCCCTCACTGGGATCGCCTCCCTGATGAAGGACTGAGGCGCGAACCGCGTGTGGAAGAGCAGAGAGGGGTGGGTCTGCGCGTGAGCAGGGAGTGGAAGGGCTTCATGGGGGAGGTGGTCTTGGAGGAAGGATGAGTGAGGAGAAAGGGCACTGTGCCAAGGAAAAGGGGCAAGAGGAGGATGTGTTTGGGGTGCTTGGGGGCCTGGCACAGCACCTAGATGAGCTGAGACGGGGGGTGGACAGAGGCCAGATTGTGGAGGGCCTTGAAGGCCGTGGCCGTGGGGCTTGGACTTTGTTCTGAGGGCAATGGGGAGCCATCGAGGGTTGTAAGTGGGCAGTGACACAGCTAGATCTGAGTTCAGGAGGCTCCTGCTGACTGAGGAAGGGCTTGGGGGAGGAAGCAGGAGACAGAGACCAGTCGGCAGGCTACTGCAGCTGTCAGCGGCTGGGGATGGTGGCCGGGCTAGGACAGGGTGGCTGGAGCTGTCGGCGGCTGTCCCAGGTTGGGCTGATTGGCACACGGAGCCACTGTCAGGACGGCGAGGTTCCTGCCTCCCAGTGAAGTGCTCTTCCTTTTCCTCGTCTCTTGTCCAGTGTTCCCCCTTCCATCTTCTTCCCCTCAGAGAAAAATGAGAAACTACCCATTCTTCACTGTGTACCTACTATGTGTTTTTATTTACGGAACATGATTATACGCTGTCTTATTCCCCCACACGGAGACGCGGCTGCAGCGGAACCCCCCCAGTGGGTTCATGAAATGTAGAAGTGACAGTTAGGTCCTAGGAGAAATGTTCAGGCAAATGGATTCCCTGGAAGGATCTACAGTGTCAAGCTCTTTCATGCTGCTAAGAAGTCAGTAACATCACCTTTCCCCTTTTGACTTGGTTGCCAGGAATCTCAGAGCTAAGATCTTGACACTAAATTCTACTGGAAAGTTCTCTTGGGGGCTTTTCATTGAGACCCCAAGGGCTCTAACTGACGAGTTCTCAGGGGAACTTGGGGAGTTTTTGCAGCAGACTGCAGAAGGTGTGTCCCATGCTGAAGACCAGGGGCGAAGGGGAGGGCCTGGGCTGGGGTGTCGCTGCGGGGCTGCCCCACGTGGACTTGCTCAGGCCGAGTGTCTGGGAGTTTCACGTGCACTGCCAGGCAGTGGCTGCTTCGGTTCCCCTCAGACACTGGGGTGGTGGCAGAGCAGTTGCCCGAGTCTGCAGCCAAGAGCACACGAGCCTGGTCAGTCTCCCACGGCGAGGCCGGGGTCTGGGAGGTGTTCAGATCCTAAAGTTTACCAACTGGGTGATCATGGGCCTCAGTGACAGCCAGTCACAATTTGTGTCTCATTCAGGACCTCTGGGCCAGTCTCTTCTTCCTACTGTCCCTTGTTTTAAAGAAACACAATCCAAGACAACACTGTGTGTCACCCTGAATCGTGCAGGGCATTCTTGACCCCCAGCCTATCCTGGGGCAGGGGCTGGGGTTGGCGCCCCCCACTGGCCTAAGAGCCACAGTCCCAGGCCGTGGACCCGTGGGGGCCGCATGGCAGTGTGGGGCGGGGTCAGGGACCAGGCAGGGGTGTCCTGAGGGCGCCCACAGTGAGCAAGTCCTGCACGGGGCTGGTAGCTGGGTTCGGCCCTGGTCCCAGGCGGAGTGGGGCGGGTCGTGGTGGCGGGGGAGAGCGGTGGCCCACACTGGGACGTGCGTGGCTCAGACGGGGTAGCTCAGGGAAGTGACTGGGACAGTGCCCGCGCTCAGTGAGCCCTCAGAAAGCACTTGCTTTTCTCATCGACTGTCCATCTAGCAAGCATCTGTTCGTTTTTGTTGTGAGATTCGTGGGGATGGGAGCAAGTCCTGGCCTGCACCTGCCCGAGCTAGGCAGGGGTGCCCCTGGGCCCGGGCGCACAGCTCGGGGCGGGCTGGGAACCCACACCTCCAGCGCTCCCAGCAAAGCGAACACCGAGCCGGGGGCCCAGCCCTGCCACCCTCGGCAGGATCCCGAGGACCAGGGCAGGAGGAAGAGGGTCTGCGTCTGTGGGGGTGGAGCGTGGTGGGGAGGGCTGGCTGCAGCCAGGCCTGTTTGTGTGCCTGTGTGCGCCGCCCCCGCAGCCCCTCCGCCGTCACACGCTTCTCCCGGCTGCCTGGAGAGCTCTTTCTACAAAATACAGAAATGACAGTTTGGCTCACCCACGCAGAATCCTCAGGCGGCCCTACTCCCTCGCTGTCCCTTCCAGGCCACCCTCTGCCCCCACCCTCTCTGCCTGGCTGCCGCCCCTCCCCCGCCTCCTCCTCCCCCTCCTTCCTCCCTCCTCCCCCTCAGGTCCCCCAGGTCTCCGTCTCTAGTTCTAGGTCTGCCACGTTTTTGGGTCACTCCCCCTCATCTGAGTAGGAGTGTGCACGTATGAGGGTGTCCAAGGAGTGCGTGCGTGTGTGTGCAGGTGTGCGTGTCTGTGTGTGTGTGTGTGTGCAGGTGTGTGTGTGTGTGTGAGAGAGAGAGAGAGAGAGAGACACTGAGTACACATGGGAGGCTGCGCTCCAGAGGGCTGGGGTTGGCTGGTGGCAGCATTTCAGGCAAAGGAGCTTTCACTCAATTACTCTTCAAGCAGCGGGAGAGGGCGGCGGCTTCACAACAATTGGACAGGTTTGTGCGGTGTGTAGGAAAAGCCTTCATTTCCTGCTGCTGGTGGTGACAGGTGGAGCTGGCAGCAGTGCTAGAACCCGGGTGGGGGAGTGGGGGAAAGGGTCTGGTGACGGGGTCACCCGGGGTCACGCTGGGGCTGCAGCCCTGGCACACCCCATCCCCCCACCGGGGGCCTGTCTTTCAGTGGGGAGGGAGGCAGGTGGCAGTGAGCAGGCGGGACCTGGTGGAAGCACGGGGAACCAGAGGGGACCCCAGAGATCTGCCTCCTCTGGGAGATCTGGGAAGACTTCCTGGAAGAGGCAAACTGCTTCCAAACTGCTTCCAGTGAGCTGGTTGAGCGTGGATGGGGGTGCGGGGTGCGGATCTGTTGGGTGAAGGAGATGTTCCTCTCTGTTTCAGAGGCTGCTCTGGAAGCCGGGGCTGGCCTGGGTCATAGGTCAAAGGATAGGCCTAAAGGGCAGGAGTACCTGGCACCGTGCTGGGTGCACAGTGGGGCCCAGTGTCTCTGCTCCCTTTGCTCCCTCTGTCCTCGACTGCATCTGTCACCAGCCCCCTGTACAGGGGAGGGGGCAGAGGCCGGGACAGGCTGAGGCCACACGCTGTCTGAGGCACTTGCCCCTTCCAGGCAGGCATGGGTGGGCTGTGTGTCTGGGGACTGCTGTGGCCCGGCCCCAGCCCGGCTGTCCCTCCGGCACCATCCCTCACTCTCCTCCCCTCTCTCTGCAGGATGGTCGAGTACTCCCTGGACCTTCAGAACATCAACCTGTCGGCCATCCGTACTGTGCGTGTCCTGAGGCCCCTCAAAGCCATCAACCGTGTGCCCAGTAAGTTGGCCCCACCCCCCTAACCCAGCCCCAGCTCACCCAGGCAGCCCCCATCCTTCGTTCACTCAGAGAAGACTGACCAGCACCTTCCAGGGCCAGGCCCGTGCTGGGCGCAGGATCCTGCGGTGTCTGGACAGGTGTGGCCCTGCTCCCAGAGGGCTCACGGGCCAGTATTTGGGCCTGAAGATGCTGAAGGTGGCCCTGGTGCCTCTGTGTCCCCAAAGAACTTGGACTGCAGAGTGCTAGGGAGTCTGGCTTTTCAGGGACAAAAGGTGCCTTACGGGGAGTGGTCTTCCCAGGATGTCAAGATTAGCACTTGTAGGAAAAGAAGCTGCTCAGCTTGAGGAAGGGTCCTGGGGAGCACTCGCTGGGGCAGCAAAACCTGCCGGCCTCACTCGTGCGGACTGACTTAGAACTTGGGCTCTGTCCTCCACCCATTCGCCTGTGCACCCATAGTTCCATCTACCTGTGTACCCATCTGCCTATGCACCCCCCTGTCCATCCTCCCACCTGTCCATCCATCTACCCACCCATCTATCCATCCTCCTGTCCATCCATCTACCCATCTATCCATCCTCCTGTCCATCCATCTATCCACCCATCTATCCATCCATCCACCTGCCCACCCACCTAGTATTAAGAGAAGTTATCTTGCAACCACAAGCCCTGCCACCTTCCCAGCCTTACACAGTTTTCATCTCCATTGTCTGTTTTGAGCCTTACAATCACCCTGTGAGGGAGGGGGCTGTTCCCATTTTACAGATGAAAAAATGAAACTTGGAGATAAAGGTTACAGAGATGCACTGCCAGGGAGTAGCAAAGGCCGGAGCCAGTTAGCTCCTTTGACTCCTCCACTGCCCTGTGTTGGGAAGGGGTGGGGGTGGACGGACGGAGAGGGGGAGGGCCGTGACTCCATGGGGCTTTTATAAGCCCCTGCCCACCTCCTGTGGTCCAGGCGCTTGATACCTGATGGCTCAACAACCTGTGTGAGGCTCAGAGCAGTTAAGTGGCTTGCATAAGGTCGCACAGCGAGTCAGTGGCAGGGCAGGGGTCTGAACAGAGTTCTGTGTGTCTTAAGCCCAGGTCTTTCCATGGTTCTCTCTGAACCGTTGCGTCTCTGCCCTGCATCTGCAGAAGAGGGAAGGTCTCCTGGCACCTGACCCTCCTTCGCAGTCAGCACTGTCCCCACTCCCCTCATTCCCAGCCCTGAGGCCTTGGGGCTGTCACCTGCCCTACCCGGCCGACCTCTCTGCAGTCCAGCTGCCATGAGCGTGCTGGGGGGCTTGCCTGTCGGTCAGCCTGGCGGCCCTGGTGGGGCAGTGGAGGCCACGCTCCAGGATATTTGTGCAGCAAGCTGACCAGCAGGGTGGCCAGAGCTGGCGGAGCCTGGAGCGTGGCCCGGTGCCTGCTGTGAGAGGGGAGGCTGGCTCAGCTTGGGCAGGGCACAGAGGGGCCCTGGGCCTGGGGTTCTGAGCTGCTGTGAGGGTCCTGGGTGGGGCGCTGAGAGGCAAGGCGGGGTGGGTGAGTAGCGAGAACCAAAACAGTTCGGCTCTACCACCTTTGCCCCCTCCCACTGCCCTGGGGAGACTCCCTTGGGGGCAAGGAAGGGACTTCCAGAGAGGCCACCCTGGGGCCAGCTTCTCTCCTCTCTCTCACCCCCACCAACTCTAGAAGGCTCCTTCAAGATCACCTAGTTCAAAACCATCTTTACCACATTTAACAAATGAGAAAACTGAGGCTCAGAGAGGGTCATGACCAGCCCAAGGTCACACAGCAGATCAGTGGCAGGAACCAAACTGGAGTCCAAGTTCCTAACCAGCACACCTTCCCCAACACTGCCCACCTGCCTTGACTGGGAAATGGGCCAGGAGGTGGACTCCATTCACTCAGCACCCAGAGCTATGCCTGGTCCATAGAGGCTGCTCCAACAATTCGTGTTAAATGGACACACTCAGCACTGTATTGAGTGGCTGTCCTGTGCTGGGACCACAGAGCTGCAAGTCCTCAGACAGAGGTGCCAGGGGTGGAGCACAGGTGTGGGGGGCGGGAGAATGAGTCTGGGTGCTGGGGGGCCTCCCCAGAAAGCGCTGTCTGCGCTGAGCCCCAGTGGAGCGTGGGGATTGGGTAGGTGGGGCTGGGTGGAGTGTGTGGGGGCGGCTGGGGCAAAGGCCTGGGGAGCTGCAGCATCGTGTTGCTGGGGGCCAGGGGTGGGACCAAGGGATGGGGCATGAGGCTGGAGGGGACGGGGCCAGGCGCGGACAGACCGCCTAGTGTGCCCGAGGGTGATGGGAACCAAGGAAGCGGTGAGCAAGGGAGGGTCCCGGAGAAGTGAGGAGGACGGTGGGGTGAGGCAGACCCAGGGGACTCTCCAGCGATGGGAGCGAGTGAATGGCGGGGGCTGGGCAGGGACAGGCGGGGCGCAGAGGAGCGAATGGATGGAAAGGGTGTTCCGAGGCCCAGGCCAGGCCTGGAGAGTCGAGTGTCTGGCTTGGACAGCTGGGTGGGTAGGAGGGACCTCAGCAGTGAGGGTTCGGAGCAGGGGGCCACATCTCTCCTGCTCCCCATTTCTGTCCCGGGGGAAGGCAGGGGCTGCCCCCAGGAAGCAGCCGCCATGGGACCGCAGCCCCGGTCACCTTCCGGAGGTGTGTGCGCGTAGCGGGGCCGCACCCGAGGGGCCCTTGTACATGACCCTGCCTTCTGACAAGCATGGAACAGCGATGTGAGGGGGCATTTGAGAGTGGGAGAGGGTTTAAGGGGCAACAGGACAGAACACAGGACGTGGGGCTCACACTTGCTGGGTGGCTTCTCTACATCTGTGTGAGGGTGCGTGAGAGGGTCTGTGTGTGTCCGTGGGAGGATACATGTGCGTATACATGTGTGCACATGTGAGGGTGTGTGCACAAGTGTGTGTGGGCCCGTGAGAGTGTGTGCCCGTGAGGGTGTGCGTGTCTGTGCCGCTCCTTCCTCAGGCCTCCTCGCCTCCTCTCCCGCTGAGTGAGGAGCTCATTAGGCTGCTCCCCGGCTGTGCAGGTCACTCCTGGTCCCCAGTGCCAGCCTGCCCTGGCCTCTGGAGAAGGGCGGGATCGACCCTGCACCCAGCGTTCTCTGTGCTCCTGGCGGCTCCAATTACAGAGGCTTGGTGGCCCAGAAAGCCCAGGGAGGAGTTCAGAGTCTTTCCTCAGGGGGCTCCTTCCTGCTAATGGCCACCGCTGGCTGGTGTGTGTGTGTGTGCGTGTGTGTGTGCGCACGTGCTCGCGTGTGTCTGTTTCCCGCTCCGGAGCCTGGTTCCATCTCTCCACCAACAGCCTGAAAAGTCTCTCAGAGCCCAGGAGCGGGGGAGTCCTGGGAGCACTGGCACCCGGGAACCAAAATGTGACCGATGTGTCCCTGCCCCAGACTGAAGACCGCCCAGGGCTCCATCTGGGAGATAAACTCACATCTCTAAGTGATGTAACTTCAGCACGTGGGTCCTTTGGGTCCATTGGTCCAGCCTGTCATTTCACGGAGACAGCTCTGTCCTCACGTGCCACGTCCCCTGCCCAGAGCCACCAGGGAATGGCATGCCTGACGGGGCTTGGGGAGGGCACGGGCTCTTAGACGTGCTTCCTCGAGAAGTCTGATTGGTTTCTGGTTTTCGTTGTTGTTCATTTGCTTGTTTTAATATGAATTTCCTGGAAACACTCCAACCAGTCCTCCTGTTTTATCTTTAGAGCTGCTCTGCTGCGGGGCACATTCTTTTCAACAGTAGCCCATAGCTTTCGGTTTGGCCACTAGGTGGCAAGCTGGAGAGTTGGTGCTAGGCATGGTCAAATTATGGGTTATTAATCGCGAAGCTGTGGGGAGTGGGCTGGCTGGCTGCAGTTTACAAAATACAGCCACGGCTGCAAAGCCCCAACACGATCAACCAGGGGGACGCAGCTGGGGGCCAGGGGAATGCAAATTCTGCTCTCAGCTCTGCCATCAGCCTGCCGTGTGACCTGGGAAGCCCCTTGGTGTCTCTGGGCCTCGGTTTCCCTATTTGCACAAAGCGGAAGGAGCAGCTGGATTAGATGTGTGGCTCTCAGCTTCATCCAGGATGAGTGGGGCACCTGGAAGTCAGGGTGCACCTTACAGAGTCTTGTGACATAGGTCCCTCCACCCCACCCCTGCAGGCTTTGTGCTGGCTGCTTGGCCTCTGGTGGATGAAGAGAGGGAGACAGTGTGGAGGAGGCTGGGAGGGGAGGAGGAAGCACAAACTGAGAGTCAGGAGGCTGGGTTCTGGTTCCTCGCTGTGTGACCTTTCATAAATCACTGCCTCTCTCTGGGCATCAGCAAGATGGGGCTCGATTATCTCCTGGCACCAGCCAACTATACACCCTCACACCACCGTGGTGCTTCTCTCAGCCCATTGGCTGGAGAGTTTAAATATGAAAAGTGCTCTTTTCTCCAGGGAGAAACTAGGGCAGTCATTGCCAAGGCCTGAGCCAACTGAGTCGCAGCCCCTGGACCACCGCTCTATCTGGCTACCCCCTCCCTGGCTGTGGAGGGGGTGGGAAGCAGACCCTGGGCAGCACGGGGGCAGCTGCTGGGATGCCCATCCTGGCCGGGGCTCACGGTGACAATGCCATGGAGATGGCCACTGTCAGGCCCCCAGCTGCACGAGCAGGAGCTGGAGGTTTGTGCTGCCCTGTTCCGCCAGCTTCTAGTCCCACGGCCTCCGCTCACTGGCTGTGGGACCCCGGGTGAGCCACGTGCCTCTCTGCACCTCCATTTCTCCAGCTCTGAAGTGGAGTTAGTAACACCAATGTCTGTCTGGTTGGAAGGCTGAAACGCCACCTGTGCGCAGAGCCTGGTGACCAGCAGACACCGTGGTTGGCAAGGAAGTGCTGGGGGCCGTGAGGGTGCAGGTGGGGCATCAGGGGCGCCTTCTCAGGGGCTGGTTTTGGAAGATGCTCACCAAGTGCACTGAGGGTTGGGGAGGGTGTTCCCGGCAGACAGACTGGCACTTGCAAAGCTGGAGTGGAGGCGTCGCCCAGGAACGGTGTGGCTGGGCGGGCGGTGCCTGGCTGGAGAGGCAGAAGGTGAGGCGTTCACATCTCCTGGGGATTTACTAATAACGATAAATGGCTAAAGTTTATCAGGTGCTGTGACAAGCCCATCGTGGTGCTTGACATGGGCTGTGTCATTTCATCTTCACAACAGCTGTAGGAGGTTAGCGCCATTGTGATGCCCACTTTACAGATGGGGAAACTGAGGTGGGGAGGGGTTGAGCAACCTGCCCAAGGCTACATAGCTGGCTGGGGGCAGAGCTAGGATTTGTGCTTCCATGACCCTAGAGCAGAGCTGTGCTTCCATGACCCTAGAGCTTTTTGCTGTTTTGCTGCCTCCCTCCCCCTATCTGCAGGGTGTCAGGAGAGACCCCTGCCCCCATCCAGGGTCAAAGACAAAAGGCCCCACTGCTGCAGTGATGCCTTAAGGCCCCTCCCCACCCACACCCCCCTTGGCCTGGTCTGCTCCAGACCTCTGAACACCTTTCACTGTCCGGGGCGCAGAGCTGTCATGGTGCTGGGTCCTTTGCGGGCAGGTGGGCGCGAGTCAGGGCAGGAGGCACACAGCGCTGTGGTTAGTGACGCAGGCACCTGCCCTCGTGCCCCAGGCCTGCTCTGGCCCTTTTCTGCCCAGGTGCATGTCCAGCCAGGGCCACAGTCAGGCCAGGCGGGCTGCAGAGGGACGAGGAAGGCCCCAGGATTCCTTCTCGAAGGGCCCTGGCCAGCATTTGTTAGATGCACCTTGAAATAGAGTTGGCGTGGAAATTTGGGCGCTTTCCCTTGGAGTGTGTGTTTACTTGGGGCTTGGGGGGCAGCAGAAGGAAGGCTTTGGGGGCTAACCCACCCCCCACCAGGCCACATCACGGACGTCAGGGCCAGAGGCTCCCAGGCCGTCCTGAGGGAGAGAAGCCCGGCTGCCCGTCGGGGAGGAAGAGAGGGAAGCAGGGAGAGAAGAGGGGAGATGAAGTGGAGGGGCCCGGTTCCCCAGGGCTGCTGCCTTCCTGGAGGAGATGGGCTGGGGCGGGTGGGAGAACATCTGGCCAGAACATCTGGTGAGCACTCCACTTGGCAGCAGGAAAGAGCAGCCAGAAATGCTGGGGTGGGCAGGGCGAAGGCAGCACCCCTGCCCCAGGGTCAAATTCTAAGTTCTGTTCTGCAAATCCGGAGGGTGTGATTCCTGGACAGGACGCCAGGTCACGGAGTGGGCCTCCATGTATTCACTGATTCCTTGATTGGTTCAATCTTCCATCCAGAGCAGCATCCACCTAGGGGCCGGGCCCTGGGCCAGGTGTGGGGTTGAGAGGATTGAGACACAGCCGCTTCCCTGCAGGCTGGCACGCGGCCCGGAGTGGCTCACGCCGTTAGGGAGCAGGGGCCGAGGGGAAAGGCCACAGCAGGTACTTTGATGAGGTGTCCCAGAGGAGGGGAACGGGCCACTTGAAGGATAGGAGTTGTCACAGTGGGTGAGGGGACCTTCAGGGAGACAGGGCGGGCCAGGCCCCTAGGCTGTGAGCACTGGCAGCTTTGGGGAGGGACCCGAGGCCTCTCCTGGGCGGGAGGAGGTGGGGTGCCCGGAGGCTGAGGTTTGTTTCCTTACTCAGAAGTGGGCACCCCGAGGCCCCTCATCAGCCCCCAGGCCCCTCCCTGGCTGGGCCCGGGGCCAGCAGCTGTGAGCTCGGCAGCCTGGCCGTCTGCTGCCTGGCCTGGCCGCCCCGGTGCCCACTGTGCCCCTGATTAGTTGGCGCTGGCAATGGCAGGAGCAGCAGACGGCCTCTTCCGCTGCTCAGCAGCCCTGCCGCCCTGGCCTGACCAGAGGGGAGCCCCGGGGTCAGGCCACTCCTTGCCCTGACTCCCCTCCCCCGGGCCACGAGCTGTGCCCCTGGCAGAGGCTGGCATGCGTCCAGCGGCTCCCGCTTGAGCTGGCCTGGCAGAGTGGCCCCGCTGATCTGGGCTGACAGCTCCTGTCTGCAGAGAGCACCCCAGACCTCAAGGGGAGATGCCTGACAGGAAGTGTGTCCCCCTCCTCGGGCCACCCCCTCCCAGGTGCCCCTCCTGCTGCCAAGGGGCCACCCCTGCCTGGCTGTTGCCTGGGTTCCCTTCAACTCGGTTCTAGTCTAGGGCCGGCCCATCAGGGTGGACGGAGTGAGCAGCTCCATCTGTCTGTCCACCTGCCATCTGCGTCCGCCCAGCTCCCAACTTCCAGTGCCGTGCAGAGACTGTCCCCACGTGCAAGGGCCTGGAGGTGACCCAGAAGCTGGGCTTCTCGGGAACTGGAAGTGGGTGTGTGTGGCTGAGTGCAGAGGGCCACACCAGTGCAGACACCTCCTGCCTTGGG
The DNA here is from genome assembly GCF_000956105.1 of Propithecus coquereli. Taxonomy (NCBI): domain Eukaryota; kingdom Metazoa; phylum Chordata; class Mammalia; order Primates; family Indriidae; genus Propithecus; species Propithecus coquereli. The sequence continues at coordinate 3,660,880 of NW_012136747.1, read as the reverse complement.
AAGCAGACCTGGAACTGTCCCCGGGCAGCGCAATGGTCACAGGACTCAGATGGCAGATTAAGGAGGGCCTTGTTGGTGGGGACTGAGGATGCTGGGGAGCTGCCAGTCTGGCTGGAGCCACAGGTTCAGGTGTGGCATGGTGGGCAGAGGGAGGTGAGGCTGGTGGCTGGGCTGGGGCCACACTGAGGGGTGTGTGAGCAGGGGACGGGGTAGGGTGGGGGATAAGGATTTGCACTTTCCCCGTGGGGTGCATGGGCCGTTGGAGGCTTCTGACTTCAGGGGCTTTTTCATCAGACGTGTCCTGGCCCTGCGGTATTCCTGAAAGTCTGGCCAGACAGGAGCCACTGTTCCTTCTGTAGACGAGGCCATTGGGGCCCAGAGAGGGCAAGCTGTGCCTCAAGGACCCCCAGCTGGGACTGGGCCAAGATAATCCTGTCCTGGGTCTGTGCTCTGGGGCTCACTGGGGTGGGGGCTGCATCAGATGTCCTGGGGACTCCAGGGTCCTCTTTCCCTTCCTGGCTGGGGGAGGGGCCCTTAGCCACACTCATGCGGCAGCCTGCAGCTGCCCCATCAAGGCACACCTGGCTCCCGCCCCAGGCTGAAGGCTTGAAAATTACATCAAGAACAAGAACAAGGACAAAGCCCGTTCTGAGAGAGGGCAAGTGAGAGCCATGGGGAAACTGGGGAACTAGAGGCAGGAGGGCTTCATGAGTGGCTGGGGGTGAGAATCAGGGAGGACTGCCTGGAGGAGGAGGGTTTGGCTGGGGAAGGGTATGGAGGGAGATGAGGTAAAACGGGTGGTTTAAGGAAGATGGTGCCTCCCTCTCTGTCTTTCTCACCCCCTTCCATGTATCCACCCTGCCCTCTCCCCTAATTTCTCCTCTTCCTACTTTGACTTACGTGCTGTGTCTGTCTCCCTCATGGCTCTTTCTTTCTCTCTGTTCTCTGTCTCTCTCGGGTTCGCTTTCTCTTTCTCTGTTTCTCCTCTCTCCGGCGCCAGGGGGATCTGAGGGCAGAGTGTGACTGTCAGACCTGTTTGGCTAATTACTTGACCATGGGCATAAAAAGGGAGGATTAGCCGGGGTCCTTTGGGGTCCTCCCTGACTCCCTAATCCCATGGCCCCTTTTCTCTGGCAAGGAAGGGACGAACTCGTTCTGAGTCCCTAATTAGCTAATTATGCCTTGGCTCTGTGGCCCTGGGACTCCCTGGGCCCCAGGGAGGGCCATGAAGTGAGCTGGGGCCCAGCTGCGCAGGGGAGGAGGGACGGGGCTGCCACTCAGCGAAGCCAGGCGCAGGTTTGCTGGAGCCTTTCAGAATTTCAATATCCTGGAGAACAAGGGAAATGTAATTAATTGAGCAACAAAGGTGGCCCGAGGGAGCAGCCGCGGAGCAGGGGGACCAGGCTGGGACTGTGCTGGGCCGCCTCCTCCGGGCCTTTCTGATCTAGCCTCTTCTCCAGCTGCTGCCAGGCCCTCTGTGCCTGCCTCCTGCCCGTGCCCGGGCCTCCAGGCTTGCCCCTTCGCCTCTGAAGCCCAGAGCTGGTCAAGGGCGCTGCCTGCTTTGAAATCTGGCCAGGCAGTCACCTCTCACGCAGGGAGCCCACTGCCCTGCAGCCTGCCAGGCGAGGGGTGCCTTTGCCCGTGCCGCGCCTCTGTCTGGAAGCTGCTCCCATCCTGCAGAGTCCAGCTCGGCAAATGTGCCTGGAGCTGCCCCCACTCCCCAGGCGTGGTCCATTTGCTCAGTACCCTGGTCCCCCATGTCACTGCTGCTAGCAAGGAGCTCTGAGGAGGGTCAAAAATGGGTCTTGTTTATCTTTTGACTTTTTCTTTTTTTAAAGACAGGGTCTCACTCTGTCACCCAGGCTGGGGTGCAGTGGCGCGATCATAGCTCACTGCAGCCTCCAACTCCAGGGCTCAAGTGATCCTCCTGCCTCAGCCTCCTGAGTAGCTGGGGCCATAGGCGTCACCACGCCCTGCGAGGGTCTTGTTTGTCTTTGGATTCTCCGTGTGTCCAGGGCCATACCTGGCACAAAGCAGGCATTTTATTATGTGTTTCATGAATGAATGAATAAATGAATGAATGACAGGGCACCAGAAAGACCTGCAGTTGACACACGTAAGTCCGTGGGCCCGCTTGGATGGGTCACTAGGGTACCCGTCCTATTTCCTTGCTTCCCTCCGCACACCCCTCGCTCCCCCATTCGGGGGTGGGGAGGTGGGTGCTGAGCCCTCAGCCTGGCCCACTCTTGGTGGGCTGAGGCAGCCTGCGAGGAGCCCCACGGCCTCTCCTGAGCGGAGGCTGCCCTAGTTTTGTGGGGAGAGAAGATGGGGGTAGCCATTAATTATTGATTGGAAGTCACTGTACACAGAATTTGTGATGCAAATTCCAGATAATTACCCTCATTAATAACCACCTCAGCATCACGCCTGGGATAAACAATCTGGACAGGGCTCCTGTTCTACTTGTCACCATCCTTCCATCCTCCTCTCTCCAATCTTCCACTCTCTCCCCGTGAGTTATCACATTATTCATCCATGAGAAGTCATTCAACAAATGTTAGCTGAGCCTGTCTTCTGGGCCAGGACGTGCTGGGTTCCGGGTAACTTAGACACAGGCCCTGTCCTCAGGACCTTACAGCCCAGTGGAAGAGACAGAAGGGTAAACAGACAACGATACACTAGGGCTAGAGGAAGACTAGATGTCAATGTGAATAGAACCTCCTAGGCTGTGCAGTATACAACCTACACACCTGCACAGGGCAGCCTAGGCTAGGTCAGAGGTGCTGAGATTGCCTAGAGCAGAAGAGAGGGATGAACGCCACCTGTGATGGGGTGAGAAAGAGTCCGGAAGGCTTCACAGAGAGAAAGAGCTTTAACAGGGCTGTGGTGGCCGAATGAGGGTTTGGCAGGTGCAAGAAAGGTGCAACGGTGTTCCAGGCAGAGAGAGCAGCAAGGATAAAAGTTTGGAGGTGTGAAATCCCGTGGCATGTGTAGGGACTGTCAAATAATTTGGTACTGCTAGGCACAGGGTGCAAATTGAGATACACAGACATGAACCTGGAGAGGTGGCGGTGTGGACCCCACAGGATCTTGGGGGGTGTGCACTCAGGGGTGACCCACCAGCTCTTGACCCTCTTTGGGGCCACAGTTGTGGGGACCTTTGCTCCAGAATATTCATGGTGTCATCCCTGCATATTTTATGGCAATTTCACAAGGTTCGTAGACCTTGTGGAATCCCTCCATGGACCTGCACCCCGGGGGCCCATCAATTCCAGCTTCCGTAGGCGATGGGAACCCAGAGGTTTTCACCCCCGGTGGTGACATGCTCAGATTTGTGTTCCAGAGAGTGGCCATTGTCAAGAATTGCCCCTCTCTCTGTCTCTGGACTCTGCTTTCCCTGGGGAGAGTTCCACTTCAGGCAGGTGCTGCCCTCCCATGCAAGATGGCCCCTGCAAGTCCAGGCTCACCTCCCACCTTGCAACCTCTGCGGAAAGAGCACATCCTTTCCTTGTAGTTCTAGCAGAAGTCCCTGGGCTGACTCTCATTGGTCCCGGCTGGGGTCACATGCTCATCCTGGACCTATCACTGGAGCTGGGGGCACAGACTATGCTGATTGGCCAGGCCTAGGTCATGTGATCTCTATGTCAGCCGCACCCAAACCACATGGACTGGAGTCCATCAGTGTGTACTTTTCAGAGACCTTGAAAAGGTGCAAACCCACTGAGGCAACCAGTGATTGGGGACAGCTGGATCTTTGTGGGTGGAGTCAGGAAGGAGCGAATGACATACGGACAGTAACTGAAACCATGACAGTGGGTATGATTACCCAGGATAGGGAGAGCCGGGTCCATTTCACAGCCTGTGGTGAGAGACGACATGGACAGTGCACGTGGGTGACACCCCAGCAGGAGGGGGCAGAGGGAAGGGTGGCGAGTCCGTGAGGAGGGGCCAGTGCTGAGCATGTTCTCCGCGGGGTGGGAGCCGCAGGGTTTGCTGGGAGTTGGGTGTGGCCCCTGAGCCAGGTGGCTGCTGTCTTGTTGGGCCACTTTGCTGAAGGTCCAAGAGGGGAAGGGTCAAGGTCCCACAGGTCACAGCTGGCAGGGCCAGGGTTTGAACCTGGGTCTCTCTGTCAGAGGCCCGTGCCTTCCACAGGCTTTCTCCCCCCACCTGCTGGGTTTTCATGATGGCAGGGTCCTCCAGCATGTGACTAACATCCACACGACCCACTTTCCTGTCCGCCCAAATCCCCTCTTGGGTTACCCTACTGTCCTCCCTGGGGACTCCTGTCCCCACTGCCATTTCCCCATTTTCTCCTGAGTCTCTGGCCTCGCTGGTTCAGCCCAGCTATTTCTTGGGAATAGAAAAGGCCCCTTCTCCTGATATTGGGCCAGATCTGAGCCCCTCGGCAGGCCCATGTCTCTTCTGAAGGTGGCTCTGGGGGCTCTGCCTGGTTCCATCATGCAGTCGGTGGGGGTGGGTAGCTCTGGTGTGTCTTGACATGGTCAAGGGGGACCAGTGACTGCCCTGGAGATGAAGGGCATTCAAGACACATTCGCTGGGCACCTACTGTGATCGCCCTGTGCGGGGGCCGGGCCTACTGAGGTAAACCAGCCTCAGTCCTAGGCCTCTGGGGACAAAGGTGTTGTGGCAAGAAGGCTAGAGTTGGTGACAGGACACCTTGTTCAAATTCAGACCTTGCTACCTCTTAGCTGTGTGACTTTGGGCAAGTAGCTTCAGTTCTTTGAACCTCCAGTGTCCCCGTCTGTAAAACAGCAGTAGTATCACCGACCTCAGAGAGTTGTCAGGAAGGCTGAGGGGATCACATTCGAGAAGTACCTGGAAGAGCACTGGGCACATGAAAGGTGCTCCACAAATGCCTGCTTGTTCGCCCACAATCTAGTGTAAGTGCAGCGGGGCCCAGAGCCCTTTCCACGTCTTTCAGAGTGAAGGGCAGATACGAGGGAGAAGGTGTATCTGACAGCCACCGAGCAGACTGGGAGCATCAGGGAGCCCCTGCCAGTGTGTCCCCATCTCTCCTCCCACCATCCCTCTCCCTGTTTCTCTAACCTTGCTCTCCCTCTGTCCTCTCTTGGACCTTTCCTCCGTCTGACAGTCCCTGCGTTCTTCCTCCTCGCAGGTATGCGGATCCTGGTGAACCTGCTGCTGGACACGCTGCCCATGCTGGGGAACGTGCTCCTGCTCTGCTTCTTTGTCTTCTTCATCTTCGGCATCATAGGCGTGCAGCTGTGGGCCGGCCTGCTGCGCAACCGCTGCTTCCTGCAGGAGAACTTCACCATGTGAGTGCGCCCGGCGCCCTTTCAGCTCGCGGTACCCCGTCCTTAATACGCAGTTCTGTTAACAACTCTCCGGGTTATTGGGAATCGAGACCACCAGGGCAGCAGCAGCAAACAGAGGGAGGTCGGGTGAGAGGGGAAAGGGAAGCCGAGGCACAAGCAGAATGACGCCAACGGGGAGAAAAAAGACGGAAAACCTGAGCAGCAGGCACAGAACCTGGCGCTGTGCGCAGCACAGGTGTTCCTGGGGTGGCTCCGAGTCATCGGGGAAGGTCGGCTCCCGTTCGGCCATTTGTTTCTGAAAGCAGGAGATGGGACACTCCGTGGAGAGATGATTGACAGAAGCCATTTAAACATAAATGAAGCTTCGGCTGTTGGAGGTGTTAGTTGGGCTTAGTTGTCTGAAAAATTGGACATCTATAGAACCCCTTCTTCCCTCGTCATTGGATAAACATACACACACATCCATGTACATATGCATATGTGTTTGGACATAAATATGCTTTCATTTCTATTGATCATGTACATCAGTGCACGCCTACTGTGTGCTAGGCCCTGGGGAGTTAGAAATAGAAAAGCATTTTCATTCATTCTCTCACTTGACAAATGCACCAAGTGGCTCCTTCAGGGAAGCCGGGCTCAGTGCTCGGCATGCAGCCGCAGAGGGGTTCGTGCCCTTGGGGGTCCAGGCTGGAGCTGGCCCCGGACGCCCCTGCTGAGTGCTGATCATGGACTGGGGACGGCTGTAGGAGGCCGTAGGAGGCGTGGGACGCTGGGTAGGGCTGGGCTGGGTTCTCCCCTCTGGGCCTGTCTGATTGGGGAGAGTGGGGATTGGCGGTTGAAGGTCGGGTAGGAACTTACCCACCCACCATTGCTGTGGGGTACCTGGGTAGACCAGAGAAGGGGCACCCCGTGTGGGGGTCGACAGGTTCCGAGGCAGGGCCGGGGCAGCGGGGGTTGGGGAGAGGCCGCTGCCGCTTCTAGTCTGGTGTTCAAAGACAGGAGGGGGCATGAGCTCTTAGCCTTGGGGGTTCAAGACACCAGCCCCTCTGTCCCACGGGATTCTCTCTCTCTACCATTCTGTGGCTGGCACCTTCTCATTGTCCGGCTCAGCCCCCTGTCACCTCCTCCTGGAACCCTTCCCTCACCCCTCACTCTGCCCCCCTGAACATACTATTGCACTATCCCGCTAGATTTTCCTTATCTCTTTCTGGAACAGTCTCTCTTGTCAGTTGATTTACTTGGTCTCTGGGTGTCTCTACACGGGCTTATCTGCTTGGTTTTTGGAGGCGATCAGAACGCAAGATGCCCACAAGGGCAGCGGCACCTGCTCGTTCCCCTTTCCCGGGGCCTAGAACAGGCCTTGGCACAGGTGCTCCCTCAGCAATTGCTACGGAGCGAATGAAGAGTGGCTGAACGAGTGAACGAATGAATGAGTGAATCAGTGGACGAGTGAACAAGTGAATGAGTGAATGAGTGAACGAGTGAACAAGTGAACGAGTGAATCAGTGAATGAGTGAGCAAGTGAATGAGTGAATGAGTGAATGAGTGAACGAGTGAACAAGTGAATGAGTGAATGCATGAATGAGTGAGCGAGTGAACGAGTGAACGAACGAATGAGTGAACGAGTGAATCAGTGAATGAGTGAACGAGTGAATGAGTGAATGAGTGAACGAGTGAATCAGTGAATGAGTGAATGAGTGAATGAGCGAATGCATTCACCACCCGGAAGCAGGCTGGCAGTGAGCACCGCAGTCCTTCCCAGGCCTTCCAAGCGGAGCTGTTGTGTCCTGACTCCTGGGTGTCTGTTTCCCTGTGGCCCCCCGGGCCAGGAGAGGTGGCTCCAGCCCTGCCTCGGCTGTCATGGCGGAGTCGGAGGGAGGATGCTGTGGACGTGCTCGGGCCAGGGAGTAAAGAGGAACACTGTCCAGCCACCCCCACCCCCACCCCACGAAAGGGGCTAATAAATGTAAATAAATATGTCAAAGGAGGAAGAAACTCCCGGGGGGAAGATGTTGGGTGATCTCCACCGCTCCCCGTGGGAGCTCTGGGTTTCATTTTCTTAGGGTGGGTGGCATCAACTTACACCCCCTCCTGGGCTGGGGGCAGCCAAAACTACATGCAGAAGGAGGTCAGTAAAGTTCAGGTCTGGATGGAGAGCAAGGCCAAGGTCATCCCAGGTCTATGACCACCGTGGAGGGGAGGGAGGTCTAGACCTTAATTGAGAAGGTTGGTAATTGGGGTTCACAAAGAGGCAGCAGGATCTCTTTTTGGTTGGTGGGGGTGGGGGGTGTCAGAAAGCTGGAATTGGAGGAGATTCTAGCTGAGGACACGCGGGAACCCGGCTGGGTCACAGGCAGGGGCAAGGTGCACATGTATCCGTGAATTCCCCAGTGTCCTCCTCGTGTGCTCTCCCCTGTGGGCCTGTTGCCCGGAGGCCTCTCAGAGCACCTCCAGCCCCTGGCTAGCTGGGCCCTGGGGGCTGGGCAGAGCCGGTAGGCAGGGGTGGAGCCCGGAGGGCAGGGGCCCTTCAAGGGACATAACACCGTGCAGGTCAGAGGTGGAGCCTCAGAGAGCCTCAGCCCAACTTGTCACTATGCAGAGGAGGACTGAGTCCTAGAGAAGAGAGGGGCTCACCTAGGGCCACACAGCAAGGGGCCCGCCAAGCATCTAGCCTCCTGGCTGTGTGGGCATCAGGACACTGCATCATTCCCAGCCACTTCCAGGCTGTGCCGGGCCCTGGGGATGCGGAGACCTTTCATCTTGGCCTCCACGCTCAGCTACCATCCAGCGTGGGACTCAGACAGTGAGGGCTCAGAGTGCCCGGCGCCATGGCAGAAGTGCGCTCCTGCTGCGTGCCAGGCCGGGGAGAGGGAGCCCAGAGGAGGTAGAGACCGGCAGACGGGAGAGGGCTTCTTGCTTCTTGGAGGGTGTGACCTTGAGCTGAGCCCGGAAGGACAGGAAAAATGTCTTCAGGCAGGCAAGTGGGGGCGGTGGGGAGAGTGTTCCCGACAGAGGGTCCCCAGCCCCTGCTGCCGCAGTGTGGTGTAGGGGCTCGGAGCAGGGAGCCCAGGCCTGGCCTTCAGGGTCAAATCCTGCCTCTGTCACTTGCTGGCACCCCTGGGTATTTACCCAAAAGAAAGGATGGCTTATATCCACCCAGAGACGTGCACAAGAATATTTATGAGTCACAAGAGCCAAAAAATCAGAAACAGCCCAAATCATCAGTAGAATGGATAAGTGAGTAGCAGCGCATTCACTCAGCGGACTCTGCACGGAAATGAAGAAGAAGGAATTACTTTTTTCACTCTCTTAATGGTGTCTTTTGATGAACAAGAAACTCTTAGTTGTGACGAAGTCCAGTTTATCAATCATTTCCCAGCATTGCTTTTTGTGTCCAGTTTTAGAAATGTTTTCCAAACCCAAGGTCATGAAAATATTTCCCGGTGCTTTCTTTTAGGAGCTTTCCGTTTTCATCTTTTGCATCTAGGTCGATATTCCATCTCAGATCATTTTGTGTATGGCATGTTGTGGTGCTGGTGGGGTGTCAAGATCCATTTACGTATTTTTAATGGACAGTCAATTGTCCCAGGACCACTGATTGGGAAGCCCATCCTTTTCCACTGAATTGCAGGGCCGCCTTTATCAGAATCAGGTGATCACATTTTCATTGTTGAAGGGTATGCCATGTTGCCCTCTAAAAAGGTTGTATCAATTTACACTCCCACCAACAGTGTGTGAGACTGTTCACACTCATCCTGCCGCACGCTCAGTGTTATCAAGCGGAAGTGTTTGCCATGTGGATGGCTATAAAATGATCTCATTGCTACTTTTGTTTGCATCTGGTTATTTTGTTGCATTAATGAGGTGAGCATTTTTTATTGGCCATTTGTGTTTCTTCTGTGAATTTTTTGTTCTTATCTTTTGTCCTTTTTTTCCTCCCTAGTGGGTTCTTTTCCTTTTTATTACTGAGTTATGGAAGATTTTAATATGCTTTAGATGGTTATCATTTATCTCTTTTATATGTTGCAAATACTTCATCCTAGTAAATGGCAACCAATGGCCTGTTTTTT
>NW_012136747.1:3645340-3649623 GCF_000956105.1 Propithecus coquereli | reverse complement strand
CTCTACTAAAAATAGAAAGAAATTAATTGGACAACTAAAAATATATAGAAAAAATTAGCCGGGCATGGTGGCACATGCCTGTAGTCCCAGCTGTTCGGGAGGCTGAGGCAGGAGGATCGCTTGAGCCCAAGAGTTTGAGGTTGCTGTGAGCTAGGATGACGCCACCACGGCACTCTAGCCCGGGCAACACAGTGAGACTCTGTCTCAAAAAAAAAACAAAACAACAAAACAGAGATGAGAAATGGTGTCCCAGGCAGGGGCAAATCATGTTCCAGGGCTGGAGGCAGTGATGGCTGGTGACAGCAATGATGTCCTGCCACACTGTGTGGCCTCTCCCTTCCTGATCCTCCTGGCAGTGACCCTCCTTTCTGCTCTCTCACCTACCCTCACCTGTGGACAGACAAGGGGATGTGGCCTTGCCCCCCTACTACCAGCCGGAGGAGGACGATGAGATGCCCTTCATCTGCTCCCTGTCTGGGGACAATGGCATCATGGGCTGCCACGAGATCCCCCCACTCAAGGAGCAGGGCCGTGAGTGCTGCCTGTCCAAGGATGACATCTACGACTTTGGGGCAGTGCGCCAGGACCTCAATGCCAGCGGCCTCTGTGTCAACTGGAACCGCTACTACAATGTGTGCCGCACAGGCAGTGCCAACCCCCACAAGGGCGCCATCAACTTCGACAACATTGGTTATGCCTGGATTGTCATCTTCCAGGTGAGCCTGCTCAGGCCTGGGACCCACCTGATGCTGGGGGCCAGGTGGGCAGCTCCACCTGGCAGGCAGGGCTTGGTGCTGGGCATGTGCCACCTCATCTTATTGGAATCTGCCCAATAAGCATAATCATGCCCATTTTACAGACAGAGAACCTGAGGTTCAGAGAAAGGAAGCAATCTAGTTGGCCAAGGATCATGTGACTATTAAATGGCAAAAATCAGGATTTTAACCCAGCTCTGGGTGACCCCAAAGCCTGTGCTATTTGCAGAATCCCAGGTTGTCCAAGGCAGAGGTCTGTTCACAGAGAGAAGAGGCAGGAGCCATGCTCTGTTGGAGGGGCTGGCAGACCAAGGCAGGGGGACATTCTTTGTGGGGGTGACAGCCTGAGCTGGAGGGAGTATCAAGGAGCCCAGTTTGTCTGGCCCTGTGACCCAGCGCATATGTGTGCACACGTTCACAGAGCAGCACTCACTGCGTGCAAAGCGCTGCGCTGGCTCCACAGCCTGCACGCCGCAGATGGGCTGGGGCGTGCTTGGGGCCTGGTGCTGTGGACCTTGGTGCACTGCTTGACCTCTCTGTGCCCAAGTTTTCTCATCTTTAAAATGGGGTAATAGTCCCCCTCACCTCGGGGTGGCCGAGAAGAATAAACCAGATGGGTGAGCAGAGCAGTCAGCCGTGTGCAGTGAGTGCTCCCTTCCCCCCAGCCTCAGGAGGCAGAAGGGGGCAAGAGCAGGGGAGTGGACCGAGGGGCCCCTGGGGAGGTGGTGAGGGGGGCCCTTATGGAGCTGAGCTTGCACGTTGCTCCGGGGAGCTGCAGCATCAGGAATTCAGAGCTGTGCGTGCCAAGTGATCACAGCCCAGCAGCTGTGCTTTGGGACCCTCTGGCGAGAGGGTGGGTGGGCCGCTCAGGGCTCCTGCTTGTGCATTTGCCAGAAGCAAAGACCCAGCATTTGTCTTTCCCAAGGCTGCTCTGTCTCCCTCTCTGGGAAGGAGTTGGGGGTGGGGTGGGGGTTGGCAGAGTCACACCAGCCTCATCACAGTCTGCACCCTCCTGTCCCTGCCAGGTGGACTCTGTTGTCCCCATGTGCGGAAGAAGTGGCTGAGGCCAGGGCGGGGGAGCGGGGCGGCCACCTGGCGAGCTGGAGCCTCGCCCTGGGCTCCCTGCTTTTGCAGCCCTCCTGCTGGTGTGTAGACTGGAAAGGGGGTGGGCTCTGGAGCCAGAGGGCCTGGAGTTCAAGTCCTGGCGCCACTCCTTCCTGGCTGTGTGACTCTGGGCAAGTGCCCTCCACTCCCTGAAGCTCAGTTTCCTCGCCTGCGCGATGCGGATGAGGATGGCTGCCTGCCAAGCCCGTGTGGGAAGGGCTCGAGTTTGTGTGTGAGACTTGTCCCAGCACACAGTAGGGCCTCTACCTGGGGTGCTGCCCTGGTTGCCTGCCCTGCTGAGGGCCCGGTCTCAGGCTGTCTCTCCTCTGCCGGCTGCAGGTGATCACTCTGGAAGGCTGGGTGGAGATCATGTACTACGTGATGGACGCCCACTCCTTCTACAACTTCATCTACTTCATCCTGCTCATCATAGTAAGTGTCGGGGCGCCGGGGCTCTGGGGCAAGCGCAGGGCTCCCAGGGGACCAGAGGAGGGGAGGGTCTTTGGGAGTCCCCAGGGAGCCCCTCAGGGCCAGGAGAGCTGGTGGGAGGGAGCAGGAGGAGCTATTTTAAGTGCCCCCGACCAGCAGGTGATTGAGGCGGCTCGTCAGGGGCGGCCACTGGAAGCGTCCATCACTTTGTATTGCCGTCATTTCTCATTTCTGGGCATTTAAGTCCACCCGGTGCTCCTGCTGTGCTTCTCTGCCTGGTAGCTCTGGGAGTACATTCCTTTCAAGACCTGAGCCAGGCGCAGCCTCGGAATGGGAGGTTGCAGGGCTCCAGCTTGTCCCTGCTTTCCTGGGGCGGGAAGACAGGACGCTCTGAGACCGAAGCCCGAGGCTGCTTCTGGAGCAGGGTTTGCAGGGAGGAGGTCACCCTGGTCGCGACCTGGTGGAGCTCCCTGAGATTCTCAGGGGTCTCCCACTCAGGCAGCTCTGCCATGTGGGGGTGACCTGGGGGCGGAGGCGGGCGCATCCTCCCCTTCCAGGCCCTCCTCCCCAGCCCCCACACCGGCTCCCCGGAGTGAGCTCATCCACCTTGTCATGCCTGACTGCCGCTTCAGCCACGGCACTGTCTCCAAAATGTCAAGTGATTCACTCCCGGGAAAGTCGCCCCTGTGAGGCTGGGTTCTCTGGCGTCCTGGTGGTAGGAGAGGACACGCTTGGCCCTCTGGAGCAGTGCCCCATCCCGGGCTCTGGTGCCTTCCTGGGGAGGCTGGGGCCTTGGACCCACAAGGAGACACCCTTGATAAAAGGAGAAGGCCCAGTTTTATTCAGCATTGCCAGGCATTTCCTTGCGTATTCATTCACCAGAATGTTCAGGAAGCCCACACTGCCCCAGGCCCTGAGCCGAGTGCTGGTCACAGAGCAGTGAGCCAGGCCTGACCCCTGCCCTTGAGGGGCTCACAGTCTCGTGGGGAAGAGGGGCCGACAGGAGACAGTGACCATGGAGCATCTTAGGCACCATGACAGAAGGAAGCCCAAGGGGCTGAGGGAGCCCCGAGGAGGCCCCTGATCTAGCCTGGAGGAGGGGCAGGGAACTGGAAGGCTTCCTGGGGGAGGTGATGCCAGTTGGGCTTTAAAGGCTCAGGGGACTCGGGGCGAAGAGCCTCTGGGACGGGCCTGGCTCACGGGGACCCTGAAGCCGGTCAGAATCCTGCAGTGGGGGCCACAAACCACTGGGGTGGCCAGAGGAGCCTCCAGTTCCGGTGGGGGCTGGAGAAGACCCTCTGCTCCCGCTGGAGGGGTTCAGGGTGGGGATCTGGAATTCTTAACTCACAGCGTGACCTTGGGCAGGCTCCTTGGCTCCCCTCGCTCATGATGGAATGGGGAACAGTGACAGACCTAGCTCTGGGCTCTGGGGGCGGTTAGGCGCGACAGAGCCTGAAGCCTGCACAGCCCTTGCACACAGTAAGTGCTCAATACGTGTGCCCTGCTATTATTGCTGCTATTGTTGGGCCCCAGTGGCCCTGTCACAGGACAAAGGGGGCTGGCAGGAGGCTGAGGCTGTTCAGTTTTTCCTGGTGCTGGGAAGGGTCCGGAGAGCAAAGTCTGAACCACCGCGCTGCCCTGTCACCCTCCTGGCCCCGCCGTGCAGGGTCACGGTGAGGTGAGGTGCCTGGCTGGGGTTACACAGGGGTGAAGGGACCTTAGCCCTCAAACCCGGTCCCCAGCTCTCTTGATTAGAACAGTCCTCTGCTCTTCTGGCCTGCCATCTTACAGAGGGGGAAGTGGGGGTGCAGAGGGTGGGGGCCGCCTGGGTCACCCAGTGGAAGTGGAGGTACAGGGGGTGGGGGCCGCCTGGGTCACCCAGGGGAAGTGGGGATACAGAGGGCGGGAGCCGCCTGTGTAGGGCTGGACAGAGGCTCCCAGGTGTGGGAGAGGCCAGGGGCAGAGGCCAAGCCCACTGCTTCCCCACGCCCCTCA
>NW_012136747.1:3643984-3645290 GCF_000956105.1 Propithecus coquereli | reverse complement strand
ACAATGGTGATGTTGAATAGTTGGGTCAGAGACCATGTGGTCTTCAAAAAAAATTTTCTACCCAGCTAATTACAGAAAACATTTGCCTACCTCTGCCTTATTCCAATTTGTTGCTTGTCTTTTTACTTTGTATGGTATCTTGTCTTATAGACATTTTACATTTGTGTAATATGTAGTCAATCTTGTCTACCTTTTCCTTTATAAAATTTGGATTTTGTGTCATCCAAGAAGGCCTCACTTAACCTGAGTTAACAAAAATATTCCATATTTTCTTATAATGTCTTTGCGGTTATATTCATTGCATTTATACTTTTTAATCCACTACAAGTTTACTGTTTTAGTTTTATAATGTATTTTACTTAACCTAATATATCCAAATATGATTATTTTCAATGTGTAATCAATATAAAAATTAATAGTGAGATAATTTATATATGTGTTTTTGGATGCCAAGTCTTCAGGAAGTTTATTTTTATGTATGGTGTGAGGTAGGGATCTAACTATTATTTTGCAAATAGAGAGCAGTCATCATAACACCATTTACTGGCCAGTCCTTCCTTTCTCTATGGGTCTGAAAGGCCATCTCTGTGATATGCTAAGCTCCCCTTTATACATGGGTTTGCCTTTGCCCTCTATGGTGTTCCACTGATCTTTCTGTTGCTGTTATAGTATTACACCATATTAATAATTATAGTTGTGGAGTATTTTGCTCTCTTGTAGGGTTGGTTTCCATTCATCTTTCTTCTTTTAAAACTTGTCTTGACTATTTTCCCATCCAGATAAATCTTAGAACCATCTGGCCAGGTTCCACAGACAAAGACATGTTGGGATTTTGACTGGGGTTGCAGTGAAGTGTAGATTAACCCTTAGGGTGGGCAGATCAGGGATTGTCATCTCTGTTTTATAGATGGGGAAATCAAAGTCCAGAGAGGGGAAGTGACCAGCCCAGGGTCACATAGATGGGAAGGGATGTAGCAGGCAGAAGATCCCACTCTCATTTGCTGGATGAGTAAAATTCAGCACTTGTTTATGGAGCACCTGCTCTGTGCCTGCTGGACAGTGTTTGGGGCCTGGGGATCTGGGGGAGTTGGGTGCACCTACTGCAGGAGCAAACTGGAGCTGTGTGCAAGGCACAGTGTGGCCACAGGGAGCCTAGGACCAGCCCTGCCTGATCCTGGGAAGGCTCCCCAGAATAGGGGACCTTGGAAGTGGACCACAGTAGGCCAGTAGGGGTTTTTGTGACCATAACAGAGATGAGGGCCGGGCGCGGTGGCTCACGCCTGTAATCCTAGCTCTCTGGGAGGCC
>NW_012136747.1:3607040-3639509 GCF_000956105.1 Propithecus coquereli | reverse complement strand
GGGTGGGGGCCGCCTGGGTCACCCAGGGGAAGTGGGGGTGCAGGGGGCGGGAGCCGCCTGTGTAGGGCTGGACAGAGGCTCCCAGGTGTGGGAGAGGCCAGGGGCAGAGGCCAAGCCCACTGCTTCCCCACACCCCTCACATGGCCCGGTGCAGGGCCGCTCTCCAGGAGACGCTGGGAACCGGGTGACTGAGACAGGGCATGAGGGGGCGTCTTCTCGCCCGAGTGGCAGGGGATTTCCCCAGAGCCCTCTGGGCCAGCAAGCCCCCCACGCCCTGGGACCCCAGGACCCCAGCTCAAAGTCGTGCTCAGGGGGAGGAGGGGCTGTGGCCTGCGGGAACCTCCTGGCAGGCAGCTTGGAGGAGGAGGAAAAGCTACTCCCCTCTGGCCGGCAGAGGCTTAGCAGAGGCCAGGGCAGGGGGCTGCGCCCTGAAAACCGGAGATGGGAGAGGCAGAGAGGAGGCTGCTCCTGGGGCTGGGCAGGATCCTCGTGCTGACTGGGCGGCCTCTCCCCACCGTCCCCATCCCAGCACAAGCAAAGCGCTGGCTGGAGTAAACCCTGAGGGAAGCTTTTCTTCTCTTGTCTGTAGGCCCAGCTGAGGCCAAAGTCCAGGCCAGAGAGAGGGCAGGGCTGAGTTCACACTCAGGGCCTGGGTGGCCCGAGAGGGGCTGTGGCCTCCCTCCCTGGCCTCAGTGCCGATGTCCCAGGCGGGATGGTGGCCGTGGCCAGGGCCTGGGGTCTGCAGGGAGCCGGGCTTGGGAGCAGGCCCCAGTCGGGCCTAGGGAGCGACCGCCTTCTCCTGGAGTGAGGCCTCAGTGATCTCTTCCTGTCCCTATCTGTGTCTGTGCCTGTCTCTCTGGGCCCCTCCACCTCCCCTGCTCCCTCTCCTGTCCCCACCTGCCCCCACTCTGCATCTCCCACACTCTCTGTGTCTGTCCCCCTGAGCCCGTCCCACTCCCTCTCTTGTCTGTCTTTGTCATCATCCTTCTGTGTCCTGGCTGTCTCTTGCCGGCTGTCCTCTGTCTTCCGTTTGTGTCTCTGGTCTGTCCCTGCCTCCTTCCTTGCTTCATTTCTGCCTCTGTATCCTTTTATCTCCGTCTCTGTCTCTGTCTCCGTCTCTGTCTCTGCGTCTCCCTGTCTCTCGTCTCCCTCTGTCTCCCTCTCCCGGTGTCTCCCTGCTGGACCTCCTCTGTCTCCCCTCTCCCACCCGCTGTCCCCCCTCCCTGTCCCTGTCCTCTCCTCCCGTTGGTCACAGGTGGGCTCCTTCTTCATGATCAACCTGTGCCTCGTTGTCATAGCGACCCAGTTCTCGGAGACCAAGCAGCGGGAGCACCGGCTGATGCTGGAGCAGCGGCAGCGCTACCTGTCCTCCAGCACGGTGGCCAGCTACGCCGAGCCCGGCGACTGCTACGAGGAGATCTTCCAGTACGTCTGCCACATCCTGCGCAAGGCCAAGCGCCGCGCCCTGGGCCTCTACCAGGCCCTGCAGAGCCGGCGCCAGGCCCTGGGCCCGGGGGTCCCTGCTCCCACCAAGCCCGGGCCCCACGCCAAGGAGCCCAGGCACTACAGTAAGTGGCCCTGCTTGTTAACTGGGGATGCAGAAGGGCGCTGTGCGCAAAGGTGTCGCACCTGCCCTGCCAGGAGAGGAGTCCAGCGGGCTCAGACTTCTAGGGTTTCAATTCACGCTCAGCCGTTTCCTCCACAGCCCTCCCCGCCCTCTCCCTTCCCCGTCACCTGCCAGAGCCTGCCCTGGGCCAGCCGTGAGGTCAGGGGACTCTCCCTTGCCCTGAGGAATTCCCTCCGATCGCTGTGTGTGTAGACACGGACTCTGCCCCTGGGATCCACACTTGCAAGAAATGAACAATTTTCTGTCCTCGGTCTCATAAAACTAAAGTTCCTCCCCCACCGCGGCCCGCCTCGCCCTGCGCTCTGGGTTCCTGCTGTGGTCTCCTGCTCCCCACCCGCACACCCGAGCAGCGACGTTGGGCAGCTGGCACAGGGGCCGTGGGCCTGCCCACAGAGGCGTGGCATGGTGGGGACACATTCCACCCTGTGCTCTGCCCCCTCCACTGCCCAGGCTCCACTGTGGATGGGAGTTTCTGGGCGTTAGATTTTTCAGCCTGGGACGGGCTCTCCTGCTCATTACTGCATCTGTTCCAGGAAATGGTCTTGGGAGTAACATTATCCCTGGTTTTCAGATGGGAAAACTAAGGCCCAGGGTG
Source organism: Propithecus coquereli (assembly GCF_000956105.1). Lineage (NCBI taxonomy): Eukaryota > Metazoa > Chordata > Mammalia > Primates > Indriidae > Propithecus > Propithecus coquereli. The sequence goes on along the minus strand of NW_012136747.1, from coordinate 3,637,287 downwards.
ATGCAGGGAGTCACCTAAGGTGTCGTAGGGTCTTGGGATGTCAGAGTTGCCAGGGCTTTGCTGAGCACCTGCCCAAGTGGAAACCAGCCACTCCCTTAGGAGGAGGCAAACCCAGGCCACGGCAGGGCCCTGCCCCTGGCCCGCCCCTTTCTCTCCCGTTGGTGCTGAAAGGGACGTCAGCCTGCGTTGGCACTGACCCTGGAGCCGCTGGAAAGTGCACTGTGCCCCAACCTTGAGCAGGCTTGGCTCCTGGCTGTAAAGTGAGGATAGGGGAGCCCTAGCACGTGGTCACGAGCCGTGGGAGCCACCCACCTCAGGCTCTGCCGCGGCAAGCCCTGCTCTTCCGGCTCTCACGTCCTGGGAGTCATATTCCTGGGAGGCAGGCAGGAGAATTCGTCCTCAGAGCTGCCACCCACCCATCCTCGGGTGCCAGCCGTCCAGGTGTGGTCTTGGAGGAGGCCTCAGGCGGCCTGTGAGCCGGCCCAGCACAGGGAAGGGGCAGCTGGGGTCTGGGCAAGGCTGGCACCTGCCTTTCTGGGGGGCATGAGGGAGGTGTGTTTACTTGGGGGGGCTTCCTGCTGCCCCCCACCCTCTCCTGGAACTTGTGCGGAGGGAAGTCCCAGGGGAACTTCTAGAGGAAGGCCTTGGCCCTGACCCCGGGAGTCTGTGCCTCGTCCTCTCCCTGGGAAACAAGAGTCGGTGCAGCCCGGGTCCGTGGGGGGCAGGGAGTGGGGCTGGGCAGGGCTGTGACCTGTCCTCCGGGCTGAGGTGGGACCGAGCCCTGGGCTTCTGGTCGCCTGCCCCAAGCTCAGGGACACTTGCTCAGGGGTCGGGGGTGTTTGCAGGCAAGTGCGGACATGAAGGGCGACCTTCTGTGCTTTTCTCTCCCTTTAATGTTATTTTTTTTGCTTACACAAGCAAAAGCAAAATGTGTTTATTCTAGGAACATATGGAAATACATAAAGAAGAAGTAAATCAGGCATAAATCAGGCAGAGGGAGACCTCTCTGGCCCCTCTTTGAAATGGTTCACGGTCACAGAACTTGAGTCCAAGGCCAGCCCAGGCCCCTTGAATGATGCCTGGCCAGCGAAGGGGGTGAAAGTTCCTGCCCCCCTGTTGGCCCCCTGCCTGCTCCCCGCAACCTTCCCCCGCCCCTCCTGGGGGCGTCCAGAGGAAGGGCCTGGGAAGCAAGCCCGTGCCCAGGCAGGAGAACTAGCACGCCACGGCCACCTTGGCCTCCTCCACGCGTGCGGGTCCGGCTCCTTCAGAATCACATCCAGTCCCCACGCTCCTTGACTGGAGCTCTGGGAGGCTTTGTTCAGTGACGACCCAGGGCCTTGGTCAGGAGCGATGGGCTGTTACCGTGGATGCGTGCACCAGGCACTGTGCTGGCCCCACCACAGGTGTTAATGGCGAGAATCCTCCCATAGCCCGCGAGGGGTGCTCCTGCCCCCTTCCACGCAGGGCAGACGAGGTCCACAGAGGCAAAGCCATTCCCCCAGGAACCCCGGCCTCCGGGCCTCCCGTCCTGCCAGGTGGGACCGGCTCGCTCCTGGCCGACCCTGTGGGCTGTGGGAGCCCAGCGCGAGGGGCTGCGTCCCAGGGGTGGGTTTGGCCTGGGGTGGGCACTGACCTGCCCCTCTTTGCTTTTCAGAGGCGTGCCCGCGACACAGCCCCCTGGACCCGACACCCCATGCCCTGGTGCAGCCCATCTCCGCCACGCTGGCCTCGGACCCTGCCAGCTGCCCCCGCTGCCAGCACGAGGCAGGCCGGCGGCCCTCGGGCCTGGGCAGCACCGACTCGGGCCAGGAGGGCTCAGGCTCCAGCGACTCCGGTGGCTGCGAGGATGAGGCGGATGGGGATGGGGCCCAGAGCAGCGAGGATGGGGTGTCCTCGGGACTGGGGAAGGAGGACGAGGAGGAGCAGGTGGATGGGGCGGCCCAGCTCTGCGGAGCTGTGTGGCGCGAGACACGAGCCAAGCTGCGGGGCATTGTGGACAGCAAGTACTTCAACCGCGGCATCATGATGGCCATTCTGGTCAACACCGTCAGCATGGGCATCGAGCACCACGAGCAGGCCAGTGCGCGGCGCCGTCTCGGGGCTGGGTGTGGGGGAAGGGCTGGGCACCCGGACCCCTGCCAGGCCAGGTTTGTGCGTCTGTCCTCCCGCCGGGGCTGGGTCCAGTTTATCACGTGACCGTGGTGCCCAGCCCAGGGCCGAGCGCAGAGGAGGGAGGGAATCAGGTGTCTGCTGAGAATGGATGAGTGAACGCGCGAACCCTGACAGGGCCGGACCTCTTGGGGCTTCTTTTCCTCCTAAGCTGTTCAGCCTGGACACCAAAGCACCCACAGACGGTCCCTGCCAGTCTCTGCCCGATGTGACTTCTGTTCCTCCCCTCTTTCCCTGAGCCTCTGTCTGTTGTCCCCAGACAGCAGGAGTGGCCTTTCCAGAGGGCCGGTCTGGTTGGGATCTCCCCTGCCCCCAAACTTCCATCACTCCCACTGACCGTCCCACTGACCCTCAAGGCCCCTCCTCTGTGCGCACGACGCACCTTTGCCAGGTGGGGCATCCTCTTGTCCCCATCTCAACGACTCCACCCCCAGTCCCACAGCCCTGAGTTGGCCTGGTGTCGGCTCTCCCCATCTCCCTCCTCGGCGGTCCTGTGGTCTGGATGCCAGGGCACAGGAGCGCTGGCTGAGGTGCGCCCCAGGCCCCCAGGCCATCGGCAGAACTGCGGGGGGGCTTCCAGGAGAGAGGAGTTCAGAGAAGGGGGACCCAAGGGGATAGATGGTACATGGGGGAGGGGACAGGTTCCAGGAGGTGGCAGGAGCCCGGGGAGGACGTGAACGAGAGGAGAGGAGGGCACCTGTGGGGACATAGCGGGGAGGGGCCACACCAGGGGTGACAGCCTGGATGGCAAGTCCAGTCCTGGCTCCGTTTGGAGAAGTACCATTTTCTGGCTCCAACCAGAACCAACCCCCGGGTGGGGGCTCTGGACCCACACCCCGCCCTGGGAGGGCACCCCATGTGGCAGCCGGCAACCCCGAGGCCCAGGGAGGAGAAGTCACTGGCCTGAGGTCCCACAACCAGGCAGGGGTTTGGGATTGTCACATCCCCTTTGCTTCCCTGCTGCCCTCTTTCTGCGAGGCTGCCCCCAGCCCGCCGCCCTCGTGGGGGCCACGTTCTCATTTCCCTCTTCATTAGCTCACCCGGCACAGGCTCCATTCAATTTACTTAAATGCGGCCCCTGGGGCTGCTGCCACACTCTGTTCAGAGCTGCTGGTTTGCCAGCCATTCCAGCTTAATTAAAAAGGTCCCCGGGGAGGGCTCTCTGCAGGGCAAAGCTGGAGAGACAGGCGGCCCACACCCCTTGCCTAGAGGCCGGCCTCTGGCCCATGCCTGACCCGGCCTGCCAGGGGGCAAAGGCCCCACTGGGAACAAGTGCCTTTGGGCTGCCGGCTCCAGTGTCTGTGCGGGGCAGCACCTAGGGGCCTGTGACAGCCCTGCTGCACCAGAGCCTGGGCACTGTGTTTGCCAGTGGCTTGCCGGAACCAGCTTGGGAAAGCCACTTTTCTAACACTCAGGAATTTTGCAAGCCAGTCGTCACACAGTTGGTAGCTTGAAATCGACCATGGAGGGAGTATTTACACCATGGAAATCGGCAGGTGCTACAGATCAGGGCTATTTTTCAGAGGCCTGTTTGCCAGCATACTGCTTGTCCCTGCCTTCTCACCCATCCCCATCCAAGGGGACGCCACGGCCAGGGCAGCTCTGCCCTCTGGTGTAGCCTCTCCCTCTGCCCTCCAGCCAGGCCACACCGTGGTCGCTGCCCAAACCTCCTCAGGGTCTCCCTGTCTGGCCTGTCCCCCTCAGTCCTTCAGCCACATCCTGCCTGAGCAACCGCTCTAACCTCGAACCTGGTGGAGCCTCCGCCCTCAGGCACAGCAGGCATCATGCGTGCTGAAGCCGGCTCTCAGGCAGGCCCCCCAGGCTGAGCGAGGCTGAGCGAGGCTGTTCTCGCTGCTCATCTTCTGCCCAGTCCCAGAGCCCACCTCAGTCTCCTTGTCTGCCAAGCAGGTGTCCTCACCGTGTGCCGTTCGTTCCCAGGGATGGGCCACCGCTTACTGAGCACCTGCCACGTGCCAGGCTCTGGTACCGGCAAACACAACCACCCTCAAGGCAGGGATCCTCCCCTTTGCCCCCACACCCTCGGAAGGCCACTGCTCAGGGAGGCAAAATCGATCGCTCAAAGTTTGGGTCCAGCCCTGGTTCTGCTGTTGACCAGCAGGGTGGCCCTGGGTGAGTCACGTGGCCTCCCTCGGCTGGTGTCCTCATCTGTAAATGGGTGCCTGGACGCCCTCTCGCAGAGAGGCTGGACGGGCCACGTGTGTTAAGGAGGCTGGTGCATAGTAGGTGCTCAATAATCAATTGTTACTTCTGAGCCTTTGGATTGAGCCTACACCACCACCCCGGGTGGGTTTGCCCTGCGCTGTCTGGAGCCGCAAAAAATTAATTAAAGAAAAAGCGAGGGGGAGGCAGAATTGCTAAAACGTTCTTTTTAAAGCAACTCCAGTGACAGCCATTGTTCGGCTGGCTCTGCGCAGGGCCCGCCTGTGGCCCGCTGGTATTTTCGCTGCACTCCCTCGGCTCCCAGACATTGCTCGGCGGGAGACGCGCCGCCCCCGTGTTTATTTTGAGCAGCCCGTCTGAGGTGGCACCCGAAGAGAGAGGTGGCCCAGGGCCGCTGAGGGGGCGCAGGGAAAGACGGGGAGGAGGAGGAGGAGAAGGCAGGTGAACGTGCACAGCCCCTGTCCTGCGGGGATGGCGACAGCCGGGGGAGGCGGCACCCAGGCCCTGCCAGGCCCTGCCAGGCCCTGCACCCCACCCGGCCGACAGGGAGCTCTGTCTCTGTGAGCCACCGAGGGGGTAGGAGGCGAGGGCGCGGCATCTACCGATAGGGGCTGGTCAGCTACCTGTGGTCGTGGGTGCTGAATGAGAGGTGAGATTGCAGGTACCCGAGCCCTTCAGGGTGGCGACTGCTGCTGAAATCACGGGGCGTCAGCAGAGAAAGCACGCTCACCCGGCCCCGCGTGCCGCGGCGCTCTTCCTTGCAGGGACTGGCAGGAGGTGGTGGGTGGAGGGGGACCAGCCAGGCAGGGGCCTGCGTGTGGCTCATGAAGGCTGAGATGATCCTGGGGTCCCCACCCCCTGGATAGCCTGGAGGTGGTGGCCCACGCAGTCTGTGGCTGAGGCTGCGTGTTAGGCAGGTGGGACAGGTCTCCTGGGGTGGCCGGGCCTCTCTAGGGAGGCCAGAGTCCTTCACCATCACCACTGTGACAGTGCCACAGCTCTTCCTGTGTGATCCTTCAGCAACCCTGGGGAGCAGGCGGGGGGGAGGGGTGTCTTATCCCCGCTGGGCAGATGGGGAAGCTGAGGCTCAGCGAGGTGAAATGGCGTGCCCAGGGCTTCCAGGTGAGCGGCTGGCAGAGCCGGGCTCCCAGGTGCCGGGGTCAGTGGTGGACAGTTGAATTGGAGATGAGGGGGCCTGCGTCAGGAAGACGTTGCTCCTAGGAGCGGTGCCTGTCTCAGCGTCTCCCTCTCTGCACACACCCGTCCAAGCCCGTGACTCCTCCCGAGCTGGGCATGGCCACTGTGCAGCCACATCTTGTCCTGGAATTGGAGGATGGCCATCAAATTAGAGAACGAAAAATCAGAGGACAGGGCTGCGTGGTGCAGGGAACCTCCTGGGGTTGGGCAGACCCCAGGCCAGGGCATGGCCACTGGCCCCAGTTCCCAGGGGACTGCATTCAGGGCAGGCTCTTTTCTCCCTTCAGCAGCCCCTGAACCGTCAGATCACTGCCGACCCAGGGCTGGGGTGACTCTGGGAAGAGAAGGATGGGGTGGCTTAGTGGCTGACATTTCAGCTCTGAGGGGGCCCAAGGGAGAGAGGCACCAACATGGGCAGCAGCCAGGGAAGTCTTCCTGGAGGTGGTGGCACTGGGGATGGAACCTGAAGGATGACCAGGAGTTCATCAGTGAGACAGAGGGACAGGTGCAGGGACCAGGAGCACAGGTAACCCCCAAAGGACCCTGAGCCGCTGAGAAGGATGTGCATGAGGGGCGGGGCTGACAGCACAGGAGGCCAGGAGGGCTGTTCATCGGCAAAGGACCTTGAGGCCGGCTTTATCCTTAGGGCAGTGGGGAGCCACAGAAGGCTTCTGAGCAAGTGAAATGGCTGTGCTGAACTGCAGGGGATGGGGTGAGGCCAGAGGGAGACCTGGGTTGAAGATCTGCCTTCACCTTGCCTTCAGGAGCTGCCTGGCCATGACCCTGGGCAGCCACTTCCCTCTGAGCCTCAGGTTCCCTGTCTGTGAAATGGGGATAACCTAGGGCTGTCTGAGGCCCAGCACACCTAGCCCGTGAGAGAGGCTTAACCAACATGAGCTGCCATCAGTATCGTGGGGATTTCTGCTAGGCTGGGGGGGTTCCTGGGGGCCAGCTTGGAGACCCCCCCACCCTCATCTACTCTTGCGGAAATGGCTGGAGGCCGGGCAGCCCCGTGCCGCCCAAGCCTGGCATCAAGCATGGACATGCTGGCCTCACCTGTGGCTTAACCTGTTTTTGTCTGCCCGTCGGCACCTGCCCTTTCACTGGGCTGGTCTCTGCCGTCCGTCCGTCTGCCTGGTCTTTGTGTGTCTCTCACTTTCTGGCTGTACCTCTGACTCCCACAGTGTCACAGAGCTGCTGTCGTGGTCCGTCTTCGCGTCTGTGCCCATGTCTCTCTGTGTCACTGTCTCTCCACACCGCCTTTGCCTCTCACTCCCGCGTCTGCACTTGTCTGTTTGTCCGTCTCTCTCCGTCTCTGCCCTGTCCCTTCCCATATACCTCCCTCCTGGGCTGTCACTTGCCGTGTCTATATTCATCTGCGTGTCCCTCTCCACTCCGCCTCTCTCCCGGAAAAATGCTTGCAGGAGTGACGGACGGCCCATTAGGAGAGGATGAGCAGGTGCGCTGAATGGAGAAACAGCTGCTGCGAGGGAGGCGGGAGGCACGCAGTGACCTTTCAGGAGCCCGTGGCTCCGCGCGTCAGTGGCGGGAGCGTGTGCCGCGTGTGCGGCCCGGAGCCGGCTGATTGCCATCACGGACTGTCAGCGGCCGCATTTTTCATCTCCGCGGACATCGTGTGGGGGGCTGGGAAATCGGTGCTCTGAGCGGCGTCTGGGCCCTGGCTCAGCCAGGACGCCGGCCCACACAGGGGCCCCTCTCAGGGTCCCGCTCTCCTTTGGGGACCATTTCGTGAGTCAAATGTAATTACAGATGGAAATGGGCCCTTCCCCTTTTATCTGGGCTTGAGAGGAACTGGCAGTTTTATTAGATTTCCCAGGCACCAGGCGGGAAGCTGATGGTTGGGTTGTTCTTATGTTTTTTCTTCTCCTTTTAACCTATATGGAATCAAAGTCAGGTCCCTGGGGCTCCCCGTCGCTCAGCCGAGGCCCTGGGCTGGGAGTGGGCAGAGCTTTTGACACTCAGTGCTCCCGCCCCCAGCCTGGCTGGGCCCTCTGCCTGGACACCCTTCTCTCCTCCCTGTCATCGGCTCCCCATCGGCTTTTAAGTCTCTGCTGAGATGCCACTTCCTCCAGGAGTCCTGGCCGCACGAACACTGTTCCCCTGAACCACCCTGGCCTCCCTGGTGTTAGCACGCGCCGGCCTGGTATGTCAGCGGGGTTCGCTGGGCTTTGCTATTCAGCACTGCCCACCCTGGGTAGCACAAGCCCAGCACGTCGTGGACGCTCACATCTGTGGAATGCATGTGGGAATGAATGAATGAATGAATGAATGAATGAGTTTGGGCGGGGTTTCTGTGTGGTAGGAATGGGGCAGTAGTTGGAGTCTGACTTGGTTCAGTGCCCCACCCTGCCACATCCTTGCGGGGGGGCTCTGAGCAAGTCATTTCATGTCTCAGTTTCCCCAGCCTCAGTTTCCTCATCTGTAAAATGGAGATGCTAACCGGTGGTGTGTGTCGAGCTCAGGGAGGGGCACATGGTCAGGGTTGAACAAACGGCCCCCCCATTCTCCGTGATTCGGGCAGGAGTGACCTGCAGCACAGTGAGCAAACACCAGACACTTCACTGGTCCCGGAGGGGAAAGAAGGGGCTGGAGCCTCGTATGACCCTCAGAGGAGAGGCGTGGAATGAACGAGATTGTTCTCTCGACACCCTGGCTTTATGGATAAGGGAACTGAGGCTCAGAGGGGAGAAGGTGGCTCGTCCAGGGTTGCACAGCTGTTTATTGCCCAAACCAGGCCTGGACCCCCCCAGTGCCACTACCATCCCAAATCGTGGCCTATGGTGTGGCCCGTTCCAAACACTGGAGTTCCTCAGATGGTGCCATTTGCACAGCGCCACCTGCTGTTAAAAACCATGAGGTCAACAGCTCCAGGGGCAGAGGGAAGTCTGGCTGGAGGTCTGTGTAGGGGGTAGTCTCCCTCCCACCAGCTGCTGACTATGGGCAGGTCCCATAACCTCCCTGGTCTCAGTGTCCTCCCCTGAGAGTGGTCAAGTGGGCTAGAAGCCGCCACGGGTGTCCCGTGTGCAGGGCTGTGCCTGGCAGGCAGGAAGCGTGTGGTCTCCATCCTCCTTTGGTGGGGCATGGTGTCTCCTGGCACCCATGGTCCTGAGCCGGCCACTGCTGGGCAAGGGGACAGAGGAGGTCTGCATAGGCAGGTGCTGGGGGCTGGGGCCTTGGAGCCGGCTGCCTGGCCCTCTGCAGCCTCAGAAACTGACGATGAGCCTGCAAATGGGGCCCAAGTAAAGCGATGCCTGTGAAGTGCCTAGAACAGTGCCTGGCATGTGGTAAGTGCTCACTAAACGGGTTAGGGTCATGGGTGAACAGGGAGTTTCTAGTGACTCCTGGCCCGCCTTCCGGTCTTGCTCTACATCTAGCCGTGTGACCTCAGGCTGGCCTCTGAGCCTCAGTTTCCTCATCTGTAAAATGGGTACCATAATATCTCCCTCCGTGTGCACCACCAGCGTCATTTCCAAATTCATGGAAGGTCAGCCCTGTGGGCTTCCCCAACCCTGACTATCTCAGTGGACCTCTCAGGAACCCGAGGTGGCAGATTGAGAGGTCCCCAAGGCCATCGTGTATCGGGCGGTGGGGAGACTGAGCTCCGGAGAGAGCACTGACCTTTCAGGCTCACGCAGCCACGGTGGGCGTCCAGAGGGGATCCACGGCAGCCCCTGGCCTGACCGGGTCTCCATTCCCCGCCCCATGCCCCGCAGCCCGAGGAGCTGACCGATGTCCTGGAGATCTGCAACGTGGTCTTCACCAGCATGTTCGCCCTGGAGATGATCCTGAAGCTGGCCGCCTTCGGGCTCTTCGACTACCTGCGCAACCCCTACAACATCTTCGACAGCATCATCGTCATCATCAGGTATCCCTCCCACCACCGCCCAGCAGCAGGGGGCCGAGGAGGGGGACTTAATGTGCAGACCCCAGCCAGCACACAAAGCACGTGAGACGACAAGGGAAACCCAGTGCACTGGAACACGGTGATCAGGAGCGTAAAACACTGTGATTTAGCGTGTATGTGCTTCTGGAGTAATGTGTTAAATAGCAGGATCTAGCACTGGGCTTGGGACTGCCATTATCCCAAAGAGGGGATGAGCATAAATAATACTGAGAAATATCTGCGTCAATTGTCTAGTGACATGAAGAGATCAGTTATTTCGATTGCCCACAAGGTCATAGGTACTGACTGCTAATTCTGTTTACACGCATAGTCAAAAGAAATCTCAAAGAGGACAGTGACATTCATGGGCCTCCTGGACTGTAGCGTAGACTTCTTGGGGGATCCATGGACTCCAGGTTAAAAGCCCCTGATTTAGCTGGTGCCACGGAGCAGCAACCAACCTATTTGTTGGATAGATGAATGAATGAATGGAAGCTCTCTGTCTCTCTGTCCTCCCCTTCTTCCTCTGCCCTCCTCTCCTCCTGGGCTCCCACCGATCCCTCCCGCCTGCCTCCCACCCCTGCCTGCCCCACTGGGCGCAGCATCTGGGAGATCGTGGGGCAGGCGGACGGAGGCCTGTCGGTGCTGCGGACCTTCCGGCTGCTGCGCGTGCTAAAGCTGGTGCGCTTCATGCCTGCGCTGCGGCGCCAGCTCGTGGTGCTCATGAAGACCATGGACAATGTGGCCACCTTCTGCATGCTGCTCATGCTCTTCATCTTCATCTTCAGGTGAGCCCCCCGCCGGGGACCACACCGTTGAGGCCTGGCAGAGCTGTGGGCAGGAGCTTGGGGGATGTGGTTGGTTGAGGTTCTGTACCTGGACCTGGGTGGGAGTCCTGGCACCATCGCTCAATCCCCTATGGCTCTGGGCAAGCACTTCCCCCCGAGCCTCAGTGTTCACGTCTGTAAAATGGGAATAGCACTGCCTCTCCTCCATCTTACTGGGTTGTCCTGACAATGAAACAACGTGGGTGGGCAGAGGGTTTGGTGCTGTGAGTCCCTTGAGCCGCCTTCGTCTCTTCCCCAGCATCCTTGGGATGCACATCTTTGGCTGCAAATTCAGCCTCCGCACGGATACGGGAGACACAGTCCCAGACAGGAAGAACTTCGACTCCCTGCTGTGGGCCATTGTCACAGTGTTCCAGGTGAGTGGCAGCCATGTGTCCATGTATGTCAGGGGAAGTCATCCTGGCAGCAGGGTTGACAGCCCCCACCCCTCCCTGTAGACAGAGGTTGCCCAGAGCCTAGGCCTGGGCTGGGGGTGCCCAAGGGCTGACTGTGTCCTCGCAACAGATCCTCACCCAGGAGGACTGGAACGTCGTCCTCTACAATGGCATGGCCTCCACCTCCCCCTGGGCCTCCCTCTACTTTGTCGCCCTCATGACCTTCGGCAACTATGTACTCTTCAACCTGCTGGTGGCCATCCTGGTGGAGGGCTTCCAGGCGGAGGTGACTGGGGCCCTGGCAGAGGAAGCACCCCCACAAGGCCTGCAAGAGACTGGGCAGGGGAGAGGCAGCCTGGATGGGGGAGGGTTGCAATTCAAACTTCTAGCAGGCCACGTGTCTCCAAAGGAGAGTGTTGCCAATGAGGTGGTGAGCTTCCCATCATAGGAAGCATGCAAATGGGGGCTGTGTCTGGGATGCCTGCCTCTCCCTCAGGGGTATAGGACTAGGCCTCTCTGTCTCTGAGATTCTAAAGCCCCCAAGATCTGGGATTCTGGATCCTCCTTCCTCCATTCTCTGAGGCTTTGGGGACACTTACAGTCAGGCAGATGCGGGTTTGTGGCCTAGGTCCTTGTTAGCTTCTCTCTTCCCTTTTCTGACCCTCAGTTTCTCCAGCTGTAAAATGGAGGTAGAAACACCCATTAAAAAATTCAGGAGGGAAGAAGGGAGGGAGGGAGGGACGGGCCAAGCCGACCTGCGTTCCAACGTGAGGGACGATCTCCCAGGGTGATGCCAATCGCTCCTACTCGGACGAGGACCAGAGCTCATCCAACTTGGAGGAGTTTGACAAGCTCCAGGAGGTCCTGGACAGCGGTGGAGGTAAGCAGGCCTCCGTGTGTCACCTAGGGGGCCAAAGCCTTCCCCAGAGCTCCAGGTGGGGAGGGCACAACATCTGGCTTCCTCCTCAAACCCAGGCTCAGGGACCGCTAATTCTCTGTGGTTTGTTGTTTATGTTCATAACCAAAAGAAATGCTAAATCTCAAAAAGAGGACAGTGATGTTCATGGGCCATGTGGATTCTAGCCACAGGGGCACGGCAGCCCCTGCACCCCTCCACACAACGTGGTCTCTTGGTTAGAGCCTTGGGCGTGGCCTGGGTTCTGGCCCTGCCTGGCAGCACTGGGAAGCTAGCCTGGGAACAAGCCTCCCCCAAGCCAAGCCCAGGATCCTTCTTGGTGACCAGGGCAGACTGTCTGCCTGTTTCCCGCAGTGGGCTCGGGAGTGAGGTGCCCATGCTGGGTGAAGCTCCAGGCTGGCCCTGAACACAGAGGCAAGGGGTCCGCACACACCTAAACAAAGCTGAGAGCCCTGCGGGTGGGGAGCAGGGGAGGCACATGTGTTGGGTGCAACCGGGAAGACTTCTTGGTGGCAGAAGTCTCCTGAGAAAAGCTCTCCTTTTCTGTTTCGTCCATGTCTGTTTCTGTCTCATGGCTTCCCTTGTTCCTGTTCTGTCTGCCATCTGTCCCGCCCTCTGTCCCCATCTCCCTTCTCCAGACCCCAAGCTCTGCCCAATCCCCATGACCCCCAATGGGCACCTGGACCCCAGCCTCCCACTGGCTGGGCATCTGGGTGCTGCCGGGGCTGCGGTACCGGCCCCCCGCCTCGCACTGCAGCCGGACCCTGTGCTGGTGGCCCTGGGCTCCCGAAAGAGCAGCGTCATGTCTCTGGGGAGGATGAGCTATGACCAGCGCTCCCTGGTGAGTCCTTGCGGGGTGCTCTGGATGGGCATTGCCTGCTGGGGTGTGTGTTGAGGACCTTGAAGAGAGGGACCTGCCAGTCCAGCCGCTCTGGTGCCCAGGCTTAAGGCACTGGACTGCCCAGCCCAAACCAGGCAGGGACCACGTCTGTCGCAATTCTGGGCGCCCAGTGCCAGAGCAGGTGCTGGCAGTCAGGAATGAACGAATAGATGGTGTTAGCGGGTCTGGTGCAGAGAACTGGATTTTCATCTCGGCAGCAGTGCATAGATAAGGAGCTGGGCTTTGGGGTCAGGCAGACTCGAGCTTGAACCTGGCCTCTGCCACCTCCAAGCTGTGTGACAATGAGCAAATTACTGCCCTTCTCTAAGCCCGTGTCTGTGGTAGCAGGAGGGGATGTAAGCTCCCAGTAGATGTGCCCGTGTGTCCCTGTGGTTGTGGGTGGAGTGACAGGCAGGACAGGGAGAGGACCCCTGGGGTCGAGTCCATACCATAATCGCTGGCTGGGCAGGTGGCCCTCTCAGAGCCACAGCGGGGCAGGCGGGCTGCCTTCAGTTGCTGCAGTCGTTGGTTCGCGTGTGGGGCTCTGACCCAGCCGCGGGCCTCCTCCCAGTCCAGCTCCAGGAGCTCCTACTATGGGCCGTGGGGCCGCAGCGGGGCCTGGGCCAGCCGCCGCTCCAGCTGGAACAGCCTCAAGCACAAGCCACCGTCGGCGGAACATGAGTCCCTGCTGTCGGCGGAGCGCAGCGGCGGCCGGGCCTGCGAGGGCGCAGGGGACGAGGCGCTGCCACGCGCTGTGCCCCTGCACGCCCCGCACACGCACCACGCGCATCACGGGCCGCACCTGGCGCACCGTCACCGCCACCACCGGCGGACGCTGTCCCTCGACACTAGGGACTCGGTGGACCTGGCCGAGCTGATGCCCACCGTGGGCGCCCACCCCAGGGCCGCCTGGAGGGCGGCGGGCCCGGCCCCGGGGCACGAGGACTGCAACGGCAGGATGCCCAGCATCGCCAAGGATGTCTTCACCAAGATGGACGACCGCAGGGACCGCGGGGACGACGAGGAGGAGATCGACTATGTAAGTGCTTCGGGGCGCAGGGGGCCCGGAGAAGCGCGACTGTGACAGGAGGGGCGGGGCCAGAGTGGGCGGGCCAGAGGGGCGTGGCCGGAGGGGATAGGGCTTCAGGTGAGTAAGCCAGGAGGGGCGGGGCCCGGACTGCTGACACCTGAGCTGGGCCCGCCCCTGGGAGAGAAACCCTCCCAGCCTGCTCTGGGTGGGCCGAGAGTTCCGGGGTCATCCAGCATCCCCAGTTTGCTGGATGGCCGGCGTGGCGGGGATGGGCAGCTCTACATTGCGCTGACCCTCCTGTGCTCCGTGCTTCCCTTGCTAGACCCTGTGCTTCCGCGTGCGCAAGATGATCGACGTCTACAAGCCTGACTGGTGCGAGGTCCGCGAGGACTGGTCTGTCTACCTCTTCTCTCCTGAGAACAGGTGGGCGGGGCCAGGTGTGGGTGAGGGTTAGAGAAGGGGTGACATGTCTGGGAGGGACAGATCTCTGCAAAGGCAGGCAAGGCCACTGGTGGCACCACTGGCGGATCCTCGTGGCCCAGGGGTGGGAAGTCTGCAGGGCACTGGGCAGGTCCAGGCTTTCCTGGGCATCTCCCCTCGTCTAGGTCATCCCTGTGTGGGGCACCAGGTTGGATAGATCCTCGAGTAGCCTGCGGTGCTCACTCCAGAGGGGGCATCAGAAGGCTTCCTGGAGGAGGAGGCCCTTGTGCTGGGCTTTGGAGGCAGATGGCATTTCATTGGGTACAGCAGGGGTTGTGAAGAGGCGGAAGCTGGTCCAGGTGGAGAGAGCAGCCTGAGGGAGGGTCTAGGGGTAGAAGCAGAGGGTATCAGGCATTGTGGTGTCCTCGTGACAGTGGTCAGGGATTTGGGCCAGCGTTTGTAAAGCCTTGAGTGCCAGGGCAAGCTGGGTGCCCTCCATGGTGTGGGCATGTGGTCCGCGGGGGCAGCTCCAGGTGAGCACCCTGAGCAGATGCAAAGTTGCACCTGTTGCATGGCCAGAGCAGAAGAGAGGGGTCACTTCCTCTGGGCCAGGTCTGTACTCACTCCTGGGCCCCCTACCTTCCTCCTGGTCAGGGTGGGAGGCAAACTGACACTCGCATGGCCCCCTGACCTCCCTGCCCAGGTTCCGAGTTCTGTGTCAGACCATCATTGCCCACAAGCTCTTCGACTATGTTGTCCTGGCCTTCATCTTCCTCAACTGCATCACCATCGCCCTGGAGCGCCCCCAGATAGAGGCTGGCAGCACTGTGAGTGGCTGCTGCCCTTGGGCAGGGCAAGGGGCCAGGCAAAGGGACAAGACACCTGGGCCTTCGGGGGGCAGCGTGCCAGGGCTGAGGGGGCTGGGAGCTCAGCATGCTCACTGAGCGCCATGGAGGGGAGTGTGGCAGGGAGCTTGCCTCCAGAGACAGTGAAGGCTGCCTTGAACCGAGAGGTGGCAGCCTCTCCTGGATGCCCTTTGGCCAAAGCAGAGGCTGCCCAGGTGGTTGGGCAGTTCTGGGAGCCCCTGGACCCACATATGTCCCGTGTCTTTCAGGAACGCATCTTCCTCACCGTGTCCAACTACATCTTCACAGCCATCTTCGTGGGCGAGATGACACTGAAGGTAGCTCCCAACTTCACCTGGGACTGTTGCCACCCCCAGCTCAGGTCCCTGACCCTGGCCCAGACCCTGCCTCAGCTTGTCACTCGCCTGCCCATCAGCTACGTTCCACACATGGGCCCGGAGCCGTCCCACCCCTCCGCCCCCGGGTGCCAGCCCCTGGGTTTGGCTCCCGGGACCCAGAGAGTGTCAGCCGCCAGGAAGGTGAAGGCAGGGGGCACTGACAGTGTAATGGAGGTACCTTCTGGAGGCGCAGAGGAACATCCCGTCTGGAACGCTTCCCAGAGCGGGTGGCTTTGAATTGAGTTTGCCAGATGTGCCGGGAGAACCTAAAGGGGCGGCCTCCTGGGCCCTGACCCCACCCTCAGAGGGGCGTCCGGAACGGCCCCTGCCCGCCTGCCCCGCCACCTGCCAGACCCGCCCCCTCCGTCCCCCCGCCCCTCCCGGAGCCCGACCTGACTCGCCCCGCCCCCTCGCTGGTGCCGGCCCACCTCACGCTCCTCGCGCCGTCCGGCTGGCCCCGCCCACCGCCCCGCCCCTCTCCGCGGCGGCCCGCCTGACCCCGGCCCCGCCCCCGCCCCCGCCCCAGGTGGTCTCGCTGGGCTTGTACTTCGGCGAGCAGGCCTACCTGCGCAGCAGCTGGAACGTGCTGGACGGCTTCCTCGTCTTCGTGTCGATCATCGACATCGTGGTGTCCGTGGCCTCGGCCGGGGGAGCCAAGATCCTGGGGGTTCTCCGGGTCCTGCGGCTCCTGCGCACCTTACGCCCCCTGCGGTGAGGACCCCTCCTCCTTGGAGGGGGGATGTTGCCGCACTGTACAAGGAAGCCACTAGGGTCTAAGTGGGCCCCTCACTCCTGCCCTCCCCACCCACTCAGTCCTCCAATAGCACGCGCCAGGCGCCGTGGGCCTTGCTCCCGGGGGAGGAACCTGCAGACCCCGCGGCAGGGCATGCTGGAAGAGCAGGGCTGAAGGTGGCCCCCCAGTACTGCCACCCACTCCCTGTGTGTCCCCGAGTGGCTCACTGCCATCTCTGGGATCGATCTCTAGATCGACTGGTGTGGACCCCAAGGGGACTGGGCACAGTGAGGGCTAAGGGCAAGTGCGCCCCCCACCATGGCCTGGCCTGCTGTGCGTGTAGATCTGGGGCCTGGGTCGCAGCTCACCGTCTGTTCTGCCGAATCTGGGTAGCCTGGCTGCTTTCGGTACATTCCCTGCCACTCCTCATGCCCTAGGGGACTCAGCCCTGGTGGCTCCAGGCTGCATGGGGGCTGCCTCCTGGCCTGGCCTGGCCTTGGGCCCACGGTGACCCTGGCCCCTCCCTGCCTGCAGTGTCATCAGCCGGGCACCTGGCCTGAAACTGGTGGTGGAGACGCTCATCTCCTCCCTGAAGCCCATTGGCAACATCGTCCTCATCTGCTGTGCCTTCTTCATCATCTTCGGCATTCTGGGAGTGCAGGTGATGGTGCCCGGGCTGGTGGGGACCGGAGCGGGCTCTGTGGCCGGGGAAGAGGAAATCCAGCACAGCATTCCTACGCTACCCCTCCATGCTGGCCGAGCTGGGGGCTCGGGCGGCTTTGGCCAGCAGCTGTGGGCCTTGCCAGCGCCAGCTCCCGGTCCCGGGAGGGAGATAGGCACAGGCCCAGATGACTGAGCACAAGGCCCGCTGGGTAGATGCGACTGAGGGGTGGGTCCCTTTTCTGCCTTGTGCCCCCACCCCCACCCAACACCCCAACACCAGCCTTGTTCCTCTTTCCCCCAGCTCTTCAAGGGCAAATTCTACCACTGTCTGGGCGTGGACACCCGCAACATCACCAACCGCTCTGACTGCATGGCTGCCAACTACCGCTGGGTGCATCACAAATACAACTTTGACAACCTGGGCCAGGTGAGCACTGCCCACCTATCCCCGATCTGATCCTTTCCCTTGGAGGGGGTGACATCTCTTCCATGCCCATGGCCCTGGTGTCACAAACCTGGCTCCAGTCCTGCGCTGCCAGGATGGACCCTGTGACTTTCCTCTCCAAGCCTCAATTTCCTCTTCTGCAAAGTGGGTAGGGTAGCCACAGGTGGCAAAGGGTCAGAGATCCTGTCTGCAGAGTGCCCAGCAAGCACTTGGCACTTGGTAGGTACTTCAGTGAACATTGGTGCCTGGTCCCCACCCTTCCCCCAGAGGACCCTAACAAAGATATTTAGAGTCAACGAGACCTGGGTGTGAATTCCAGCTCTGCCGCTTCCTGTAGGCGTGACTTCTCTGAGCCTCACTTTCCCCTGTGAGGGGAAATGGGGATGTGAAATGGGGATGTGACAGCCCACCAGGCAGGTCGTGGTAGAGGCTAAGTGTATCAAGCCTGTGTCCGGGGGTGGGGGCTCCCTCTCCTGTCACCGCCCTCTGCTCTTCCCTCCAGCTGGAAGGCAGCCCTGCCTGGTCTCTGCTTTGCTCTTGGTCTCCTCTGTGGGGCCTACTGAGCTTGACCCTTCTGGGCGGTGCCGCAGGTGAGAGCCCTCAACTGGCTGCCTGCGAAGAGCCTGCCCCAGCCCCCAGAGCTGTTCCTGTTTCTTGAGGGCCCACTTGGGCGGCTAGGCTTGTCCAGACAGAGGTGTGCCTTGCCCAGGTCACACAGGGAGGAAGCAGGGTCTAGGCCCCTTGTCCCCCTCTCCCCCTCCCCTGTGGGTAGTCCCCAGCTGGATCCCACTGAAGCCTCCCTGAATACCACCTGGGAGGGGAGCCACAGGGCCTTTGTGGGCAGTGAGTGGTCAGAGGACGGGTGTCAGGACCCTCCATGTTCTCCAGGAGCAGTGCTTTTTCAGGTTTTTAATAACTCATGGTGGGGAAAAGCTGTCACAGGAAGCCAGTGGGGGTTCTCGCGAGCCCGGGGCCAGCCCTTTCCCATTCTGGGTGCCTTGGCGCCAGGCTGGCTCACCCGGAACCTTCAGTAGGGTGTTCGCAGCACCCAGAGCCATCAGAGGGTTACAGCAGGGCCACAGCCCCTCACTCTGCAGTGGGCCACTTATCAGCTGTGCACCCTCAGGCAAGTTCTACACCCTCTCTGTGTTTCGGCGTCCTCATCTGTCAGTGGGGACAGAGATGGCAGGTCCTTGGAATGTAGAGGCCTCATGTGCCTCCAAGACAGGGAGGGCTTTCTCATGTCCCCTGCCTGCTCCTGCTTCCCCATGTCCCCTGCCTGAGCCCTTCCAGACACCCTCAGCGCCATTCTCGCCTGGAAGGGAAGGAGGAAGGGTGTGCCCTGGGCGGATGGGAAGGAGGGGCCTGAGCAGGGCCAGAGACCCATCCCAGAACCCCGATTCCTGGCCCAGGGAGGCGGGAGCACAGAGGAGGGCATGACCACCTCTGCCTGGGGGAGGGGACTTCCCAAGTAGGATGTGTGATCTCTGGGCAGCCTCTGGTGATGTGGGACTCTTTGGGCTCCCACTAACTACCAGCATGCTGGGCTCTGCAAGGATGGCACCATAGGCCACACTCGAGTTCAGTTCCGAAAACTCCTATGAGCACCTGCTGTGTGTGAGTCTCTGTGCTGGGGGCTACAGGACCAGCCATGACCCTGTCGAAGGGACGTGAGGATGCAGGTCTGCCGTTCGTGTAGGAGCCTTGGCTGGCTGTCTCCTGGGGACCACCTTGATTTCAAAATTTTACAAACTAGTAAGAGTAATGATTGCCATTTTATAGAAACAGGCCCAGAGACGTTGAGGAACTTGCCCCAAATCACACAGCCAGTGAGTGGCAGAGGCCGGGCTACGATACAGGCCTCCTGCCTCCACTCTCACGAGATCCTGTGTTCAGGTGCTGGGGCGAGCTTGTCTTCACCCCTGGAGTGATGATGGCAGGAACCTTCCAGTGTAGTCTCAGGGGCCTCCCCAGCAAACCTGGCAGGCAGGTGCTCATTAGCCCCATTCTGTGGGTGAGGGGACAGGAGCTTGCGAATTTTCTTGCCCAGGACCACACAGCTAGTTAATTTCAGAGCTGAGACCAGCATCCAGGACTGTGGGTCCCGTGCTCTTTCTGCTGCAGCAGCAAGTGTAGGGTACGTGGCGGGCACATAGCAGGTCCTTAGAAAAGCTCTGCCACCCCGGGAAGGCCTCTTTATCTCTCTGCCTCGCAGAGGCAGAAAATGGAGATCTGGGGAGGGGTGGGTGCAGCCTGAGCCACCCATACCCCTCACCCCTCACTCTCCCTCTCCGTGTCTACTAGGCTCTGATGTCCCTCTTTGTCCTGGCATCCAAGGACGGCTGGGTGAATATCATGTACAATGGTCTGGACGCTGTCGCTGTGGATCAGCAGGTGGGCATGGCTAGGGCCAGGCCAGGCCTGGACTGCGGGGGAGGGACATGGTGTCTTTGGGGCCCAGTCTTCTGAAACTGGTGCTAGTGAGACCCACAGCCCTGGTGTCTACGCGCTGTTACACAGCCGACCCCTCACATCCTGGCCTGAATCTTCACTACTGGGGCTGCTCTTTGGGTAGCGTGAATCACTGTTCCGTTTGCTTCCACAAATCCCCCCCACTCTGCAGGGAGAGGCATCCAGGCCGCTTCTGCCTGGAGGAGCACAGAGCCTGGTGGGTGGAGAGCTGAGTGCAGCAGGAGCAGAGGGGCTGAGCCAGCTGGCGGAGGGACGGCAGGTGCACTGGGGACAGAGAGTGAGGTGTTCGGGGAGGTGTGAGACTGAGAGTGGCTGGAGGTGGGGGGAGGAGGCGAGTAGGGCCGGATGGTCCGCAAGACCCCGTGTGTGCCATGGCAAGGGGCACGAGTTCATTCAGAGGGAAGAGAGAGCCAGTGAAGGGCTGATAGCGAGAGAGTGGCATCCCCTGCCTGTCGGGTTTGCTTGTTGGCGGTGCAGGTGGTGGGATGGATTTGGGGAGGGCGGGTAAGGGAAGGGGGACAGGATGGATGCTGAGCCTGGGCTCCCAAGACCCCACTGGGAGCAGAAGTCCCCTCTGGGGCTAGGCAGGGACTTTAGGCTAGACACACATGGCTGACCAGGGTTGACTGTGCCCACACCGAGGGTGTCACTGGGAGAAGGAGAGGGAGATTCTCTAGATTAGGAGAGGGCCACTTGGGGGAGGAGTCAGGCTGTGGGTAACCCCAGGCTTGTAATGGACCTCTGGCTCTTGGCTTCATGGGTCCCGCCTGGTTAAGACTCTGGAACTAGAGGTGGGTGCAGGGGGTTGCAGGGGGGATGAGAACACTTGGAGGCATCTTACTGCACTTCCTTGTCTGCACACATGGACTCCACCAGGCCTGTGCTCTCCCTCTGCTGGCTAGCTTGTCTTCTGCCTTGTTTCTGGATGGATGCCTAGATGAGTGGGTGGATGGGTGGATGGATCAATAAGTGGATAGATGGGTAAGTGGATGGATGGATAGATACATGGATGGGTGGATGGGTAGGTGGATGGGTGCGTGGATGGATGGATGGGTGGGTGTGTGGATGGGTGGATGGGTAGATGGGTGCGTAGATGGATGGATGTGTGGGTGTGTGGATGGGTGGATGGGTGGATGGGTGGATGGGTGCGTGGATGGATGGATGTGTGGGTGTGTGGATGGGTGGATGGGTGGATGTGTGGATAGATAGGTGATTGGATGAATAAGTGGGTGGCTGGGTGGGCGGATGAATAAGTGGATGGATGGATGTGTGGGTGTGTGGATGGGTGGGTATGTGGATGGGTGGATGTGTGGGTGTGTGGATGGGTGGATGGGTGGATG
The DNA here is from genome assembly GCF_000956105.1 of Propithecus coquereli. NCBI lineage: Eukaryota > Metazoa > Chordata > Mammalia > Primates > Indriidae > Propithecus > Propithecus coquereli. The sequence continues at coordinate 3,616,472 of NW_012136747.1, read as the reverse complement.
GATGGGTGGATGTGTGGATAGATAGGTGATTGGATGAATAAGTGGGTGGCTGGGTGGCTGGGTGGGTGGATGAATAAGTGGATGGATGGATGTGTGGGTGTGTGGATGGGTGGGTATGTGGATGGGTGGATGGGTGGGTGTGCGGATGGGTGGATAGATGAGTGGGTGGATGGGTGGATGTGTGGATAGATAGGTGATTGGATGAATAAGTGGGTGGCTGAGTGGGTGGCTGAATAAGTGGATGGATAGATGACTGGATAGAAGGATGGGTAGATGCACGCATGGGTGAGCAAACAGATAGGTGCATGAGAGGAAGAAGGTAGATAGATGTGTGTCTGGAAGGCAGCAGCTGAGCACGGAGTAAAAGGGGGCTCTTTGCTGAGCACCTTACTGTACCAGGCCCAGGGTGGGCATTTCCGACCTGCTGCCTTATTCAGACTCATGGCTGCCTTGGAGGCTCTGCGTATCCCATTCCACGGGCCTGAGCAAGGCGGGCACCCACCCGTGGCCCTGCTGTGCCCGATCGGCCTGCTCAGCCCCCTCTGGCCCCTGCAGCCCGTGACCAACCACAACCCCTGGATGCTGCTGTACTTCATCTCCTTCCTGCTCATCGTCAGCTTCTTCGTCCTCAACATGTTTGTGGGTGTCGTCGTGGAGAACTTCCACAAGTGCCGGCAGCACCAGGAGGCTGAGGAGGCGCGGCGGCGGGAGGAGAAGCGGCTGCGGCGCCTGGAGAAGAAGCGCCGCAGTGAGTGGGCGCCCGCAGGGGGTGTGGGGCCACGGGCTGTAGGTCCCCTGTCTGCCGCTGCTGGTCCCCCGCTGAGGGGCCGGGGCCTGGGCCTGACCCCAGCCTCCTCGGCCTTTGAGGCTGGAAGGAAACAACAGGCACAGTTCCTGTGCTGTGGCCCAGCCCCTCCTTCCAGGGTTTGCCTGTCTCGGGGACCTGAGCCCCATCAGTGACACCACTGCCACCTGAGTGAGGCCTCGGGGGTTCAGTCGATGCAGGGGGCAAAGGCAGAGCCTGGAAGCCCAGCCCTGGGTGGCAGGAACCCTGCCCTCCCCCAGCAGGCCCGGAGCCCCACCATGGGCCCATTGGGGCAGATGGAGGAACCAGTGTCCTGCCCTCTTGCCACCTGCCCTGCGTGGCGCTGGTTCTTGGTTCCCTCATAGTGACCTGGCTGGGTGGAGGAGACCTAACACTGATTCTGGGGCCTGGGTGGACTGACATCTTTCCCCCTCGCTGTCCCCCTCCTCCATCTCTCCTTCCTCTGTGCTCCATTCCCTTCCCCTCGGCCCCAACCCCTCTGATCTGTGCCATTCTCTGCCCCCCATGCAGAGGCCCAGCGGCTGCCCTACTACGCCACCTATTGTCCCACCCGGCTGCTCATCCACTCCATGTGCACCAGCCACTACCTGGACATCTTCATCACCTTCATCATCTGCCTCAACGTGGTCACCATGTCCCTGGAGCACTACAATCAGCCCACGGTGAGCCCTGGTCTGCCTCCCAGCCCAAGGTCACGTGGCGAGGGTGGCGCGGGGGTTGGCTGACAGCGGGATCTGGGCAGCCCCTGCGTGCTGGGCCCTGTGCTGGACACTGCAAGGGGAGGAGGCGCAGGACAGCACTGCCCTCGGGAACGTCAGGGCCTGGTAGGACAGATGCCTGAAAGGCAGAGTTCAGAGGGAAGTGTCATTCCTTCCTGTTGGGTGGAGGAGGCAGCATTTGGCCTCAACCTTGAATGTGGCTAGCAATGACTGGTAGTGCATGAAATACTGACTCTTTGCAAGGCACGCTACATATATGAACCTTTAAATCCTCCTAGCAAGCCTACAGTGGTGGGGCAGTGGGTTTTTCCAGATTTTATAGATGAAGAAACTGAGCCTCAGAGAGGTTAAATATGCTGCCCATATTACTCAGTCTTAGGTGGTGGAGCCAGAGCCGGAACTTAGATTTGCATTCAAAGCCTGCCACACAGCCTCCATTACTGCCTGGTCATATGGAGCCCGAGGGAAGGGCATTCCAGGCGGCAGGATCATTTTGGGCAAACACTGGGAGTGGGAGACGGTGACCAGTTCCCAGCTAGTTGCAGACAGGGTACATTCTAATGATAGGAGAGGAATATTATGAATGTAGGCGAAGGGAGGGCACCCATTGGCAGAATGGAACAGTAAATTATAGAACTTCCAAATTAACAGGAAGAAATGGAAGAATAATCGCTGACATTTACCAAGTATTTATTCTGTGCCCAGTACTGAATCATTAGCTCATTTAATTTTCATAGCAGCTGTCTGAGATCAAGTGACTTGCCCAAGGTTACACAGTGAGTAAGGAATAAATGGTAAGCCAGGATTCAAATCTAGGCAATCTGGCTAATGAGCTCTTAATCACTACTCCACACTGCCTCCAGAGAGGAGCAACTGGACCATACCAGCAGAAATAAGAAAAAGGAAACAGAGGGAACAATGATGTAAAATAAATAATGTGCATCAAGTAAGATGGAAGGAAAAAAAGCAGTATATAAATCATTGCACTAAATATAAATGGACTAAATCCTGTCCTTAAAAAGCATAGACTTTCTGACTACAGTTAAGATTAGAGGTCAGGTCATGGGGCCTGGATCATGCTTCTCTTTGCCCCCTCCCCCAATAGTCCCTGGAGACAGCCCTCAAGTACTGCAACTATATGTTCACCACTGTCTTTGTGCTGGAGGCTGTGCTGAAGCTGGTGGCATTTGGTCTGAGGCGCTTCTTTAAGGATCGGTGAGTGGCTGGGCTGGGCTAGGGCATCATAGGGTGGACTGCAGGATGGGGAAGCTGTCCTGACCCCTGGAAACCTAGAGCAGCATGAGGAAGGGAACCAGTAAACATCTGGGCACTGGTGGCCAGGGGCCCCCAGGTACCACCTGTAGCCCTGAACAGGAAGTGGTATGGTCTCATATGATGGGTGCAGGGCATTCTACTGGGTCCTTCTTGGTGGGTCCCTCATACCCACAAGCAGAGTGGGATCTGTCCCATGCTAATCCTCCTTAGCAACAAGTGAGGCTCACAGAGGTTGTTGGACTAGCCCAAGGCCACACAGAGGGAGCAACTAGCTCACGATTTAGATCTAGAAGTCAGAGCTTGTGCCTCCCCCGTGCAGGAGGCCAGAGATGTTTGTTTAGTCTGGTCAGCCCCTTGCTTGTGGGAGCAATGGCTGTGAGGGCAGAGACGGGGCCAGACCCTGTGGCATTTGGAGGGGCTAGTAGGGAGGGTGGCAGCACAGCCCCGTGGGCCACAGTGGGGGGGCGAAGGACAACTAAGGTGTGTCTGAACCAGAGGGTCCTCCTCCTGATCCCTACTCCTGCCCTCCTGTGCCCGCCGAGCAGGTGGAACCAGCTGGACCTGGCCATTGTGCTGCTGTCGGTCATGGGCATCACGCTGGAAGAGATTGAGATCAATGCGGCCCTGCCCATCAACCCCACCATCATCCGTATCATGCGGGTCCTGCGCATCGCCCGGGGTGAGGGCTGGGGGGCAGGGAATGGGGCAGGCAGGGGTGGGATGACAGTCCCCCTTGCCTGGGGACAGCGCACAGGGGTGGGTGGGGAGAGGCAGGGGCAGGGGTGCGTCGGCATGTGGGGCTCCCTCGGAGCAGGGGACAGCAGGAGCTGGGAGGAGCTCACAGCTGACATGCAGGCATTCGCCCTCTGTGTGCGCACGGCCTCGCCCGCACTCGCACCTGTCCTCGCTCCCGGACAGCTCTGCGCAGCACACACTCCCGCTTCCTTCTGTCACCGTGGTCTGGGCAGCCCGGCTCAGAGTGCGATGACGGGAACCCAGTCCAGCTGGGAAGACACTGACACAACTCCAGCATCACTGGCATTTCTCAGACACGGTGATGGGGACACACAGTCCTGGGCACTTCTGGAAGTCCCCTTTCTTCTCCCAGGGCCTCCCGCTCCCCGCAGGGCTGTTCCTATGCTGCTTTAAACTCCTCCTGCCTCGGTGCTCCAGGCGCCTCCAGCTTCCTGGCGGGGAGGGGTTTGCAGACACTCAGCCAGTAGCACCAGAGACACGGCCACGCACGTGGGTCATTTGCAGTTTACGACACACTCATCCACTCACTGGGTGTCCGTCCGTGCCCGTCCTCATGCTCTTGGACTTTTTGCACTGACGTGTTTTCTTGCACACCCCACTCACTCTGTAGCTGCACCCACATTCTCATAGTGTGGATCCGAGCACCGGACTCTGCTTGCATGCTCCTCCACGTTCTCACCCTTCTCCCACATTTACACACGTGCACACACACATGCACACGCACGGCCCCGCCGGCCCGGGGCTGAGCGGGCTGGGACTGGGTCTCGCCCGCAGTGCTGAAGCTGTTGAAGATGGCCACGGGAATGCGGGCCCTGCTGGACACGGTGGTGCAGGCTTTGCCCCAGGTAAGAGCCGCCCCGTCCCGCGGCAGCCCCGCCCGGGTGTCATCGCTGGCATTCTGGGCCCTGGGGCTGCAGGCCCTGGCATCCCTTCTCAGACCGGCCCAGAGCTGGTGCAGATGCCGTTTCTGGGGAGGCAGTTCGAGCTACCGGCTATGAGAGGTGGAAAGGCCGTCCGGCCTCTTTATTCCAGCTTCACCAAGCAGTTGGTGATGCCCCTCTGTATCCAGCTCTGCGCGGGCACCGAGGACCCATGTGATGCCCTCGAGCCCCTAGGCTGGCGAGGAGACAGATGCCTCAGGGCAGTGTGGGGAGGGCTCTCCAGCGTGCTCCAAAGAGAGGACAGCGCCAGACGCTCTCTGGGAAATCAAGGAAGGCAGCCCAGGAAAGGGGACCTTTGAGCTTGACCTCCAAGGGGGCTTGGCAGAGGAGGTGGCAGTGTGGATGGAGAGGCTCTGACGTGGCATTCCAGGAGGCACAGCATGAGACCCTGACCAGGGTGGGGACCCCTGAGGAGGGCAGTCCCTCTTCCCACCCCTTGGTCAGTGGAAGGGGATATAGGGTCAAGGCCACAGAGGGTACCTTTTTCGTCCTCCTGAGAATGCTGCAGTCCCAGTCCTTCCCTTGCTGTCCTGACACCTGAGGCTCTTTCTCCCTCCCCTCAGGGTGGCCTCTGCTCTGAGGTGAGCCTCATGCACATTCATTTATCCATTACGACTCACAGAGTCTTAGAACATTTGAGGCATCTTAAAATACAAGGTACAGATACAGCACGCTGAAAATAAAGAAACTATTAATAGCCCTGGGAAGGTGGAAGCAGAGCTAATTCTTTCAGGGACCTGGGCTAAGGACGCCAGTGAGTTTTGTTCTAGAGTTTGTTTTGAGCTTCCCAGCAGCCTTGTTACAAAGGGAAAGCAGCATAGCTCTTGTCAAATGTGGGTTTTCCTAACACTAAATTCCTTCAGAGGACTTTGTCTCATGGGAGATGGGGGTGATGCTGGGCTGGGGGCTATGCAGACAGGAAGTGGGTTGGAGCCCAGACTCGGGCCATCCTGCCTGGGATCAAAGCCTGGGCCCTGGGCATGTGACTTACCTTCTCGTGCCTCAGTTTTCTTGCCTGTGAAATGGGGATGGTGATGAAGCATCACTCCCTCAAGTGCTTATTTCAAAGGCTGTCACGAGCTTTCGAATAGTTAAAGCTTATACGGCACTTAAGAGGACGTGGTTCACAGGAAGTGCCACAGAGAATCTGCTAAGGATGGGGATGGCAGGTGAGTGCCCAGCTCCCCAGGCCTCCTTGCCTCTTCCCTGCCCCTCCCCCACTGCTGAACTGGTGCAGGGCACACGGAGATGTTTAGGGAGACACATTATGGTAATTAAAATTTCATCAGCGCTCTAAGAGAAGCACGTGCCAAGTACCACGTGGCCATGGAGTGGGGCTTACCTCTCCAAATCTATTAGCTGACACCTGCCTTGTCATGTGGACACTGGACTTCTCCCCAGTGCTATGTGAAGTGCTATGAAAATGAAACTTCAGTCTTTCCCACCAGGCTCTGCCCATGCAGGGGGAGGAGACATCAGGGAAGGCTTCTCAGGGGAGGTGTCCCCTGAACTGGGCTTTGAGGGGTGGAGAGGAGGCATTTGCCAAGCAAAGACAGAGGGTCTTCCCTGCAGAGGGAACAGAATGTGCAGAGGTGCTACAGGGTCCGTTTTCTGTGTGGCTGGAGTGCGGGGCTGGACGATCAGGCTGAGGGTCCTCAGGGCAGGTCACAGCAGCCTTCAACGCCAGCACAGCAAACCCGGGCCTTATCCCGTGGGCAGCGGGTGCCATAGAAGCGTGTGGACAAGGGAGGCTTCAACTGGAGCTGCCTTTTAGGAGGTCGCTCTGGCGACTGGGAGCAGAAGGGACTGGAGGAGAGGCTGGGGCAGAGGAGCCGATGCGGGCGGGGAACGCTGCCAGCCCGGCCTGGCCCGGTGGGAAGCTGAGCTCCGAGGGCGTCGACCACGCCAGATCCATCGCAGCAGTCGGGGCCTCCCGGTTTGCCTTGTAGGCGCTCAATAAGTGCTTGTTTTATTGGTGAATGGTACATTATTTAATTAGTCAGACGCTATGGGTGCAGAATGGCTGGAAGGAAACGCTTCTCTGGAGCAGAGCAACGTGAGGCGTCTGTGATTAACGGGCTCGCTTTCCGGGCCGTTAACATGACTGTCCGCTTCTGTGCACGCCGGCCTTCTGCGGGCTCGAGACGCCCGTTTCCAGGGCAAGCACGTGTCTGAGCCTTTGCTCATCCACAGCAGGAGTTAAAGGGGGTCCCCGGTGGGTGGATAGGTTTGAACCAGGCCTGAAATCTGGGACGTTTTCTCCCATGGAAGCTGTGGGATAGGGGTAGCTGGGTCTGCAGGAGGCTTCCGGGACCCACAGGCCTGTGTGGTTCTTGTGTTCACTCCTCTGCCTGGCCAGGCCCCGTGCTGGCCTGAGGAGTCAAATCCTACCTCACCCACTTGTACCCCCCAACCCTTGAGGACTTCCCAGACCAGCAGAGGACAGTGATAGGGACACACCAGTTATACTTGCACTGGCAGCTTGCATCCTGGTCTGCCTGGTGCAATCCAGGTGGGCTTCATGGAGGAGGTGGCATCAAAGCTGAGACTTCCTTCTTGCTTCTCTCTCTCTCTCTCCCTTTATCCACGGACTCTTACTAACCAGGCAAGGTGTGTAGCATAGATTGTGTGCACGGACCCTGGGGCCAGCCTGCTGGGTTTGGACCCCTGGCCTACCACTCACTAGCTGTGAGACTCTGCGCAAGTGACGTGACCTCTCAGTCTGTCTTTTTCTTCAAGGAACGGGGACAAAAGATAGTTCATAGACTATCGTGAGGAGTAAGTGAGCGAAGTGCTTGAAACACGGTGGCTCACGGTCAAGGCTTCGCGTGCGTTTCACTGTTACTCATAGTCCTGTGCGGGACCTGGGCTGCCCTCTAGGTCCTGGGGGGGTGGCAGACATGGACACACAGCCTGGTGACACGTTACAGCTGCCCGACCCTCAGGCTGGCCTGTGTGTGGAGCCCGGGCCGCACCTCTGCCCTCCCCAGGCCCGGCCCCGCCTCACCTGCCCTCCCCACAGGTGGGCAACCTGGGCCTCCTCTTCATGCTGCTCTTCTTCATCTACGCCGCCCTGGGTGTGGAGCTCTTCGGCAAGCTGGGTGAGCGACTCCCTGGGGGTGCAGCAGGGCTGGATGGCCTTGGCGCCGAGGTGGGGGCCTGAGACCCTCTCAGCCTGTTGCATCAGGGTCTTTATACTGGGGAGATGCCCCTACAGCCGGACCTGTGGGCGGGTGGCCCTCAGCCGTCCACGCCGCTTCCTTGGTGTGGGAGGAGCTCCCGGGAGATGGTAGCCGGTGTCCGTGTGCACACACCAGGCCTGTGTGCTGGACCCTGGCTCGGAGCCTCCGGTGGTCTAGTTCCCCAGGGAACCTGCCCTGCCCCCGTGCCAATGCCCGTCCTGAGCTGGCGCTGCCCCAGGGTGAGGGCAGAGGGCGGCACAGCCCACGCCCAGCTCAGCGCTGCCAGGGCAGCTCCAGAAAGCCAGGTTCTTGGGGGAGGTGGGGGTGGCCTCTGTCCCCGTCCTCTCTCTCAGACACTGATTCTTGGGAGGGGAGAAGAGCGAGACCCACCCAAGTTTGAGCCCCAGCTGTGCGTCCCCTCGCCGGGCTGGGCGCAGTCCTCGTGTGCCTCCCAGGGTTGTGGGTGGCTCTTGAGATGAGGCAGAGGTGCCAGGCCAGGGCGAGCCGTGCAGGGCTGACCCCCGCTCCCCTTTCAGTGTGCAATGACGAGAACCCGTGCGAGGGCATGAGCCGGCATGCCACCTTCGAGAACTTCGGCATGGCCTTCCTCACGCTCTTCCAGGTCTCCACCGGCGACAACTGGAACGGGATCATGAAGGTACTCACGGCGCGCTGGGGAGGAAGGACTCAGGCGGGCTCCCGGATGAGCCGGGATGCTGGTCCTGCTGCTCAGGGCTCCCTCCCGTGCCTCCACCACCCAGTGCCCCACTGCACGTGGAGGGGTGTGCAGGGCTCAGAGACGGGGAAGGACCCACCTGGGACCCCACAGCACAGCGAGGGGAGCTAAGGCCGGAACAGGCTCTCTGTCCACCCCATTGGATGCCCGCACTGCTGCTGTGGGATCAGTGCTTAGGTTCTAGGGGAGACAGCCCTGCCCAGGCCCAGAGGGGACTTGGGGCCCGGCAGGACTGCAGCCCAGGGCTGGGCCCTGAGGCATCTGCTGCCCTGATGGAGTCACCCAGCACAGGCGTCCTGTCTCCAGCCCACAGCCTGGCCTGGGCTGGGCGAGGAGGGCTCACAGAGGTCAGAGGTGAGGCCTCTGTTCGAGGCCCTTGGGGTGGAGGTGGCAGTGGCTTACTGGGCATGACCCCCAATAATTGGGGGTCCTCAGAGCAGGAAGCAGGGAGGCAGGGAGAGGAAGGCCGCTGACCTTGGCCCTGCGCAGGAGGGTGGTGGAAGCGTCCTGGGCTTTGCTGGGCTGGGGTTGTGCTGGCATGAGGACCAGAAAGCAAGGACGGGGGCTCTGGTCCAGGCGGCTTGTCCAAGCATGCACCCTTCCGCTGCCCGGCCCGGCCCGACCTGGCCCAGGGGCCTCTGAAGGAAGCCCCGGATGCCTGGCGGGGTCAGTGGGCCGGAGGGCACTGCGCTGTCGGGGACTTGGCGGAAGCCGAGGCAGGCAGATGCCACTGCAAGCTAGAGTGGGCTGGGCAGCCAGGGCCACCGTGGGGGTTTGAGTCCCGGCCTCTCCCTCTGGCAGCCTGTGTTGCTGCTCTGTCAGGTGGGGCCCGGTGGGGTGGGGCGGCCACGGCGAGGGACCGGTGCCATCCTCACCCCCCCCCCCCCCCGGCGCAGGACACACTGCGGGACTGCACCCACGACGAGCGCAGCTGCCTGAGCAGCCTGCAGTTCGTGTCGCCACTGTACTTCGTCAGCTTCGTGCTCACCGCGCAGTT
>NW_012136747.1:3601351-3606990 GCF_000956105.1 Propithecus coquereli | reverse complement strand
TGGTGGAAGCGTCCTGGGCTTTGCTGGGCTGGGGTTGTGCTGGCATGAGGACCAGAAAGCAAGGACGGGGGCTCTGGTCCAGGCGGCTTGTCCAAACATGCACCCTTCCGCTGCCCGGCCCGGCCCGGCCCGGCCCGGCCCAGGGGCCTCTGAAGGAAGCCCTGGATGCCTGGTGGGGTCAGTGGGCTGGAGCAAGGGAGCAGAGGGCACCGTGCCGTCGGGGACTTGGCGGAAGCCGAGGCAGGCAGATGCCACCTCAAGCTAGAGTGGGCTGGGCAGCCAGGGCCACCGTGGGGGTTTGAGTCGCGGCCTCTCCCTCTGGCAGCCTCTGTTGCTGCTCTGTCAGGTGGGGCCCGGTGGGGTGGGGTGGCCACGGCGGGGGACCGGTGCCATCCTCACCCCCCCCCCCCCGCGCAGGACACGCTGCGGGACTGCACCCACGACGAGCGCAGCTGCCTGAGCAGCCTGCAGTTCGTGTCGCCACTGTACTTCGTCAGCTTCGTGCTCACCGCGCAGTTCGTGCTCATCAACGTGGTGGTGGCCGTGCTCATGAAGCACCTGGACGACAGCAACAAGGAGGCGCAGGAGGACGCCGAGATGGACGCCGAGATAGAGCTGGAGATGGCCCACGGTCTGGGCCCCAGCCCGCGGCCGCCCACCAGCTCCCCTGGGGCCCCTGGCCACGGGCCAGGAGGGGCGGGCGGCGGGGGCGACCCCGACGGCCGCCGGTGCCGGCGCTGCTACTCGCCAGCCCAGGTGGGTGCGGCCGGACAGGTGCAGGGGTCGCCAGAGGGCGGGCGCCGCAGGCTGGGAGGGCAGCTGGGCCGCGAGGCCTCGGACACAGACCTCTGCCTTTTCGGCACCCCCTGCTCAGATCCATAGAAGGGTGACCCTGTGACGAGGGTGTCGGTCCCAGGCCAGGGGCGCAGAGAACGGGGAGGGCAGCTGTGCCCCGCCCGCCCCGCAGTCCCGGGACCCAGCCGATAATCCCGCCTGTCCCCGCCCCGTCCCCGTCCGCCTAGGAGACCCTGTGGCTGGACAGCGTCTCTTTAATCATCAAGGACTCGCTGGAGGGAGAGCTGACCATCCTCGATAACCTGTCCGGCTCCGTCTTCCACCACTACGCCTCGCCCGCCGGCCATGGGAAGTGCCACCATGACCAGCAAGAGGTGACGCAGCCCAGCAGGGGCCTGGTGGGGGCCGGCCCAAGAGAAGAGGCTGGCTCTGGCCACTGAGACCAGGCTCCCTGAGCCTGGGAAGCATGCAGGCCTGTGGTGTGGCCCAGAGCACCGGGAGCCCCAGCACCGTGCCGCCCACAGCAGGTGCTCGGGAAGGGCGGCTGCCAGGCGGCGAGCCCTGTGTGGCTCTAGTGCGGCTGTGCCCTCCTGGACCCTCCCGGGTGGCCCAGCCTCAGGGGGCTGTCAGGGCGGGTCCAGTTCCCACTGGAGGTCTGAGCTGCTCCACTCCCCTGCCCTGTGGTGTCCTGTGTTTCTCCTGCCTGTGACATGCTGTGCGGGTGTCCACACGGGACCCCAGAGGAGTCAGACTCAGCCCAGCCTTGACAGGCGCTTGGTCTGGGGGCAAGCAGACGGCAGTGGCGTTCACAGCCCACGGCAGCTCGCCTGCCCTTTGGCCCCGACAGCATGATGGGCCTGGCTTCCATCAGGGGTGGCCACTGTGTCACAATCATGTGTCCCCTAGGCCGGGCCCCTGCATAGGTGGACACTCCATGCCTGCCCAGCCGGCCTCTGGGCTTTTCTGACCTCGGCTCTGCGTCTTTCAGGGGGCTAGGCCTGCCGCACCCAGGGGTGACCCGAGGCCACCACCTCTCCCTGCAGGTGCAGCTGGCCGAGACGGAGGCCTTCTCTCTGAACTCAGACAGGTCCTCGTCCATCCTGCTAGGTGACGACCTGAGTCTTGAGGACCCCACAGCGTGCCCGCCTGGCCCCAAAGACAGCAAGGTGAGCAGTCGCGCGGACTCCGGGCAGGCAGGTGCGTCCCTGCAGCCGGGCCCCCAGCCCCCAGCCAGGACCCTGCTTCTTCCCAGTGCACGTTTCATTGTCACCAGCGTTGTGCTGGGCCTTCATCTCCTATTGGTCAGATGAGGGCAGGAGGGCTCAGAGAGGTGGAGTTACTTATCTGAGGTCACACAGCGACGAGCCTGGCCACGGCGTCCAGAGGTCTTGGCCGCTGCTTGTTGCTCTGGGAACTTTTTGTCTGTTCCGTGGGGTCATCCCTGGCAGGCCAGCCTCACGGCGAGAGGGAGTCGCGTGAGGCACAGCACCTCCTGTGCGCCAGCCGCTGTTTGCCCACAGCTCGGTGCATGACCAGTGCTTTGACCCTCTGCACGTGGGAGGAAATGGGGGTCCTGAGAAGTGAGGGGACTTGCCCACAACGCAGCCAGGAGTGACAGAGCAGGGAAGCCAGCCTGGGGTCGGTCCCAGCCTCTGCCGCCCAGGCCCTCAGTCTGAGGAGGCCCCTGCGCTGGTCTTAGAGACTCGGGGAGAGGTCTGTCCCAGCTCGGGACCTCAAGGCCAAGGCGTTCCTGCCCCGCTGGGCGAGGGGGTGGAGGGTGGAAGTGGCAGCTGTGGGTGGGAGGAGGGGAGCCCCTGGCCTGAGGTGGGGACGCAGTGGTCCTGCTCAAAGAGAGCCTCCATCCCCTAAACCCCAGGCAGCCTAGGCTTGGCACCTCTGCCCCACAGGGCACTCCTCCACCAGCTCGGGAGGGCTTGTCGGGGGAAGATCTTCCCACCGCTCCCTGGCCTCTCCGTCCCCCCCAACAGCTGACAGCTCCTGCAGCTCCCTGCCCCCAAGCTCCTTCCTGCATCTCCTTGCACCCCCATCCTGCTGTCCTACCCAGGATGTGAGGGGGCACATTTTCCAGGGCCCGGTTGGGCTTAGGCAGGGCACAGTCCGGTTAACTGAGGCCAGCAGGTCATAGGAGGTCAGGGTGGTGTGAGTCCCTCTACCTTGGAGGAGGCATTAAGGCAGCTCTTGAGGGATTTCTGGGCAGGGGTCACTTGGGCTGCAGGGCCGAGGAATGCCAGGGCCAGGGAATGCCTGGGAAGGAATGTCAGGGCCAGGTGCCTCTCATGCAAGACCCCAGGGCAATGGCTAGGAAGGAGGGGTTACTGTCCTCATTTATGGATGTGGAAACTGAGGCTCAGCAATGGGAAGGGCCCCACCCAAGGTCACACTCACAGGGAAGCTCCTGGGGCCACTCAGCCTGTCGCCAGCCTTGCCTTGGCTGCTGTGCTGGGCCACGGTCTGTGCCAGGCACTCAGGTACAGAGATGAGGAAGACCTCAGAGGGGAGTGAACAGGGGAACCACTGCCTGCCTGGAGCATCCAAGGGGGCTTCCTGGAGGTGGGCCCTTTGACCTGGGTTTTGGAAGAAAGTGATTGCTGGCCAGGTGGAGGAGGCGAGAGCAAGGTCGTCCCAGCAGTGAGGGCAGCCCGAGCTTGGTGCTGTGGAGCAGGGTGTGCAGGCGGCCATGGCATCTCAGCCCCTGTCCCTGCCCCATCCTGCCTGTCCTCCCTTCCTCTCCCTGCAGGGCGAGCTGGACCTACCCGAGCCCATGCGTGTGGGGGACCTGGGCGAATGCTTCTTCCCCTTGTCCACCACGGCCGTCTCATCGGGTCCAGAGAACTTCCTGTGTGAGATGGAAACGATCCCATTCAACCCCGTCCGGTCTTGGCTGAAACATGAGAGCAGCCAAGGTGAGCGGTGGGAGCCCCAGCTGCTCCCCACGGCCCTGATCTTGGGCATCTGCATCACAGGGAGGTGGTTGAGTTTTTTCCTTATTATTTTTGCCCAGACCATTATATTTAGTCCAGAAAGAACCAGATGGTTAACAATAAGAGATAGACTCTCAGGCCCGATATAACAATGATAAAAGATCAAGAGCCAAATAATATAAAGAGATGAGATAATTACAACAGAAACTTCAGCTAAGGGAAGCTTCATGCTGAGCTTCCTAGGGGCCATGGTGAAAAGGGAAGCAGGCACCACACAGCTCTCATTATCAAGCCAAAGGAGAGCTGCCAGATTATTGAGGTATTTTCTAGAGCTGAATTTGAGTGGTGTTTGTCCTATAGATCTTCACACAAGATGGTGTTAAACATCAGAAAGCCTAGTGTCTACAACAGCCTTTTTGTACAATGTCCTGACACTTATACTTTGGCCTTACCCCCAGCATCCTGTTTGTGCTTTGGGCCTATAGGTAGGCTGTGGGCACGAAGGCAGGGGACTGAGCTGGCTTGTCTACCACTTGGGCTCACCTCTGCCTGCAGTCCTCTTGGAGCGTGACAGCCCTCTTAGAGGGTGACAGGAATCTGGCTTCACAGCTCTGGCTTGGGGAGGAAGTCAGAGTGATGAGTAGCCTAGCAGAGGAGGGACCCCAAAGACCTTGAGCCCACCCGTGTACTCTCCTGGGACCCCTGCGTTGGGATCTCCTGGGAACTAGGGGTGTGGTGACTTTTCTGAGGAGCCTCCTTAAAGCTGATGGCCTCTCAGCGGACACAGTGGCTGAGGAGCCGCGACCCCAGACTTCCTGAACCAGAGGTCAAGGCACGGGGTCTGACCCAGGAACCATTCTGATTGGGTGACATCTCATCCCCTTTAGTTAACCATTTATTTACATTTTCCTTAAATAATAAGATGGTGTAAAATAGGAATCCTGCCTGGGACATTCAGGATGTCCAGCCATCTTGGGTAATTTACGTCTTCCCAAATTCCTTTATCCCATACTCATCCTGCAAGGCACTGAGGGGACCGTGGCAGGGGAACACCCAAGACCTGCCCTGGCCCTCAGAGTCCCCACACTCCGTCCTTGCCGCTCGCTGTTCCCCCATCCAGCGAAGCGCCTGCCCAGGGCTGGGACACCCCACCCTGCCTGCTGTCCACGAGGGGCCCCCAGGCCTGGCTGGGCCCTGTGGGATGTGAGGACCTGAGGGGTGGCTGGTGGGCATCCACTGTGTGCCTGGCACTGGGCTGGGGGCTCTGCAGCTATTTCTTCTGCTCACATCCTCGAGCCCGGCACCTTGTCCCCTTTTACAGAGCAAGAGGTGCAGGCGTCAGGGCTTGAGCCCGGCTCTGCCTGGCTCCAAAAGCTGTGCCTGTGCCGTGTCTGTGCTCCCAGGAATCACATGGGGAAACTGAGGCTCAGAGAGAGGGACTTGCCCACAGTGTCACAGCCAGTTCGATAGGGACAGGTGCTCGGCCTGAGCCCCCTCCCCCAACTCCGTCTCCTCCCTCCCCAGCACTGCCCCCGAGCCCCTTCTCCCCGGACGCCTCCAGCCCTCTCCTGCCCATGCCGGCCGAGTTCTTCCACCCTGCCGTGTCTGCCAGCCAGAAAGGGCAGGAGAAGGGCACCGGCGCTGAGAGCCTCCCCAAGATCTCCCTACAGGGCTCCTGGGCGTCCCTGCGTTCGCCGAGTGTCAACTGCACCCTGCTCCGGCAGGTATGGGCACCTGCAGGCTCCAGAGAGCTGTCCTGGGGAGGGGAGGGGAGGGCGGCCAGAGGCACAGGGGCGCGTGACTGCATGACGGTGCAGGGGCGTCGCACGCACGGGGGTGATGCTGGGACTGGAGGGAGGATGGCCACAGGGGCGGAGTCAGTGGGCAGGGCCAGGTCCTGGG
>NW_012136747.1:3581729-3599206 GCF_000956105.1 Propithecus coquereli | reverse complement strand
GTTTCGGGGTGTCTGTCTTGTCATTCTGACCGTCTTGTTGTTGTGAAGTCTTTTGTAGACACCCCAAAGCACACAACCTCTCTTAGTCAACCAGTTAGATGTCTTTCTTTAGAAAAATCAGGGGTGAGTAGCCGTGTTTTCTTAGGGCAGGGGGTGGGGGTGAAGGGCAGCTGCAGGCTGGGCAGGGGTGCTGGCTCCGGCACGGTCCTAGTTCTGGCTCTGTGCACTTCTGGGGGTGGGAGTTCTGCCCGCAAGAAGGCAGAGGGCAGGGACAGAGGCGGCGGAGAGGGGGAAGGTGAAGGGATTGAGGGACACGGCACGCTTGGCGGGTTGGGCTGCCCTGCAGCTGCCCCTGGCGTGGCAGTCAGGGGCACGGTTCCTTGCTGCCTCTTACCCCAACGTGGGCCCTGAGCTGTGGTCATTCCCGGAGGTCGTGCACCACCCTGAGCAGCTCTGCCCCTGCCCAGCGGAGCTCAGGGTCCAGCAGGTGTGGCAGGACTCTAGGCAGGGGTGGGGGCACCTGGGCCCTGGGCCCTGGGCCCAGCCCCGTCCTTGCCCTAGCTCCCTGACCCCCAGCCAAGTCACCTGCAGGCCACGCCCTCTGACCCCGCCTGCCTGTCCCTGGGCCTCCGGCTCTCATCTCTCGCCGGCCTCCCAAACAGGTTCCAGACGGCTGTGTTTTGTTTGAATAGTTATGAATTTATTTCAGTATTTATTAGAAAAAAATAATACATTGAACCCGTAATTTCACAGCAATACTGCTTACCTGTCAAGGCTCGGTTTTAAAAAGTGAGTGGACTTTTTCTTGCAAGTCAGTCTAAACCAAAAGATCGGGGATGTGTGGGGAGTGGCGGTGTGCAGGCGCGACAGGGACGGCGTGAGTTTGGGAGGTGCTTTGCTGAGGTCCCCTCTGAGGGCTGCAGCTGGGCCCTGTGAGGGCCTCGTCCCGGTTCCCAAACCCTGACTTGAGAGAACTTGGCCTGTGTCCGGGCTGGCGCGCATGTGGAGGGTGAGCCGCTCGGAGGGCTCTGTTGTCCTCCACGCTGGCAGGGACCCTGGGGGCCTGGGCGCTGCAGCGCAGGAGGCAGCGCTGACCTGAGCTTTGCCTGCGCAAAGCCCTTCCCCTTAGAGCCGAGGCATGAGGGGCGGGGAAGGGTCTCCAGGCCCACTTTACTGCTGAGGAGAACTGCTGAGGAGACCGAGGCCAGCGGGATTCCTCAGGGCTCTGGTGGCAGAGGCTGGGGCGCCGTGGAGGGCTGGCACCTAAATGCCCGGGCTGTGAAAACGCAACCCCAGTGGGTCAAAGGTGGGCAGATTTGCAGGGTCCAGCCAGGCCCAGCCCGCTGGTGGCACCATGGGGTTGGCCAGCTTGGCGGGCAGGCAGGATTGGCTCCTGAGCCCCCCCGAGTACCCCCTTCTCACCCAAGAGCGGTGATGCCGGCAAGTGCTGGCTCAGGCCAGGCCCGGGAGGGCTCCCATTGCGCCCCCTCCCACTCATGGGCGGGTGACCCTGTGAGGCGGCCGGGCCCAAGTCTAGCACTGCCGCCTGCTCCAGAGCGCCTTGGCCCTGCCCCCCTTTCCCCGTTGACTGTTTTATCGCAGGCAGAGACCCTTGTCCGTGGAAGAAGGGGGTGCGGGCAGGCCTGTCGGCGTCTCGCTGGCCGCAGCGTTGGCCGCTGGGAGGGAGACAGACACACGTTTCGCGAGGCAGCGTGCAGCTGGAGGGCATGCGTGTTGGGGTGTTCTAGGTGAGGGGACACGCGTGAGCAGAGGCTTGTGGGCCAGACAGTAGGTGCACCTAGGAGGTGGGAACGGCCGGCTGTTGAGGCAGAGAAGCTTTGCCTGGGGGAGTTGAGGGAGATGAGGCTCGTTCCCAGAGGGCCCCAAATGCTGATCCCAGGCACTCGGCCTTGTTCCTGTGGGCCAAGGGGCGGGGAACCAGGGAAGCTGAGACTTGCTGGCGAGGACAAGCTGAAATGGAAAGGTTGGGCGAATGGCCCTTCCTGCCTCCTGAACCCTGCGGCCCGGGGCCACGGGCTCAGGCCATGCCTGCCCATCGCAAAAGCACAGACCTCCCCTAAGCCACGTGGGCCGGGAGAGTGGGGATCCAGCTGCCAGACACCTCAGGCCGTCTGTCTGCCCGGCTCTGCAGGGTGATGGCTGGCAGGCGCCACGGCATCTGCACGGAGGGACCCAAGGCCAGACTGGGGCCATGGCCTACCCTGGCCAAACCCACTTCTCCTCCGTGCCCTCCCTTCTGCACCGGGCAGCCCCTCAGAGGAGGACGAAGCGTGTGCAGTCCCCACCTGTCTGCCTGTCTTCCCCCCAAACCCTCCCCTTGGAGCCCTCTGCCTCCAGGGCCACCTCCAGCCCCCTTTGCTGCGTTGTGTAAGGGCTCGGGGTCTTAGAAGCTGCTCTTTAGCCCAGATACACATACTCTTTTTGTCTTTGTGCAATAATCAGTGTCCCTGGCAGAGCCGGGCGAGCTGGGGCCTGGGAAGAGGCAGAGGCTACCTCCTCCAGGAAGCCCTCGGCCTGCCCGGCCGCCATGACTATAGCACCCCCGGTCACTGTACAGTTTCTATGGTGTGAATGAACTTACCCCTAGTTGCTGACGGCGCTGGTACCTGCCGGCCCAGACGGGCTGGGTGTAGAGAAACCAGGCGGCAGCCGCCACCAGTGTTGTTTTGAATAAAAACCCAGAAGCCTATTTAAGAACGTCTCTGTGTGTCTCTGCTGTGCCTTTCCCAGTGGGCGGGTGTCAAGCTGGGGCTTCTCCTGGATGGTGGGGGGTGTGTGGGGTGGGGAGCAGAGCTCAGTAGGCCCAGTCCCTGGCCCTGCCTGCAGGGTTCGTCACTGTCCTCTCCTGCGTGTATCTATCCTTCTCTCCTGTTTCTCCCGCCCCACCCGTCCAGTGAGTGCCCGACATCGACAGCTGTCTTGGCCTGGAGCACTGAACCCCAAAGCTGGACAGTCCTGTGAGGGCACGCTGTGGCCCCTTGCCAGCCCCCACCCCACCGGTGTCCCCCGCCAGCCAACGGATTTGAGCAGGGACCCCCAGTGCTGCGAGCAGTCCTACCTATGGTCAGGTCTCAGCTCGAATATCGCCTCCTCCGGAAGCCTTCCAGGCTGCCCCATGGCTTGGGCAGGTGTCCCTTCGTCCCACAGCTCCCACTTCTCCCTCCAGACCAGCCCTCCCTCCCCACACCCTCTGTTTTCCAACTGAGTGCCCCGTCAGACCGTGCTGGCCGGAGGACAGTGACCATGTCCACTCCTCCCGGCCCGGAGCCTCAGCAAATGTCAGCTACTGGCTGTGTTTTGGAAGCAGAAGGGATTTCAAAGACAGTCAGCCCTGCTCTCATTCTCCACGTGAGGAAGCAGGCCTGGACAGGCAGCACGTGCGGTCTGGGCTGCACAGCGAGGCAGAGGCGGGAGCGACCCGCACGGCACCGCCACCTCAGGCCCACTGTCCTCCACGGCGGCCCCCGGGGAGCAGAGCCCTGATGTGTTTTCCTCTCTCACCCATTAATAACGGGATTAAAAGCAAGTTGCTGCCTAGGAGAGAGACAGGCTTTAAAAAACATTTTAAGAGAATGAAAAACTTCAGCCATCAGCACTTTTTATTTAGATTTGAATTCATGAATTTTAACCAAATAAACAGAGGCATGTTAGGTATTAATGTATGTACGATTATGCAAAACCACTATTATGGCTGTAATGAAAATTATATTTTGACAGTGGTGGAGTTCCAGGAGGGAGGCATCCTCTGGTTTCTAGTGCTGTGACCTGGGATTGCCGTTGCCATGGTAACATGGCTGCCATGGGAATCTGTGGCCGGGAGGCTGGTCCTGTGGGGAGGGCGGGGACCGGGCCAGGCTGGCTGTATGGACCTGCAGGCCCATGTCTGGGCTGGGCCAGCGGCATCTGGGTCCCCTGGGCAGAGGCCAGCCTGAGCCTTGGAGGAGAGGGGACCGGTCCCAGCGAGAGGAGCTGGGTGGGCAGAAATAGCCAGTGCACAGTGTCCCCGCTCAGCCACACTGTCCCCTGCTCTCCGCTGGACTGCCGCTCCAGGGAGGCACTCTGCCATCTTCATAGTAAACATCAGTAGAGCACCTACTGGGTGCCGGGCCTGTGGTAGGTGCTGGGGACATGGCAGGGAAAGGTCCCTGCGTTCCTGGAGTCCGCATCTCAGAGCAAGAGGGAGAGAGTAGACAAAAAGCAAACAGACATGCGCTGGGCCATTTCCGAGCCTGCCAGTGTGATGAAGGTAACAGAGCAGGTAAAGTGACCTGGGTGGTCCAGGGAGGCCTGGCTGGGGAGACCTGAGGACCAGAGGGGAGAGCCCTGCAGAGGCAGTGGTGACCTCTTTCCAGATAAGGGACAGGAGGCTCAGAGAACAGGAGCCAGATAAGATATGGACGCAAGTTACATTTGAATTTCAGATAAATCATGAATAATTTTTTAGCGTTAAGTAGGTCTCATGCAGTATTTGGGACACACTTACACTAAAACATTATTTGTTGCTTACATACGAGATTCATATTTAACTGGGTGTCCTGTATTCTTCTCTGCTAAATCAGCAAGGCTGTCGGAGAGGGGAGGGGACTTGTCCAGGCTGTGAGTGGCAGGGAGGGGCCACATTCTGCCCATTCACCCGACACCCCTGCCTGGGTCCCCCTGGGAGACTGCTGGAAGGTCTCCCACCCGCCTTGCCCCTGCAACGCCTTCTCATTCTGAGCCTTGGGGTGGGGGGATCCAGGTGAGACGCCATCTGATCCGTCTCACCGTTCAGTGGCTCCCAGGACCTGCACCGAGCCCTGTGGGCCCTGCGTGTGCCTGTCCTCACCCACTGTCCAGTGTGACTGCACAGACTGGCCACACCGACCTGCTCTGTCCTCCCTCCCCGGCCTCTTCCTTTCTCAGCCTTCGAGCCCCCACTCAGGCGTCACTGTCTCCAGAAACTTCCCTGCAAGTCTGGGTGGTCCCCGCTTCCGATGACTCTCTGCTCCTCACTTTAAAAAAATCAGCCATATTTTTCTTTGTCGTGATAAAATACACATGATGTGAAATTTACCATCTTAACTATTGCGAAGTGTACAGATCAGCAGTATATTAAGTGCATTCATAATGTGCAACCGTCACCACCATCCACCTGCAGAACTTTTGTACCATCCCAGACTGAAACTGCACTCAATAAACACTCTCCGTTCTCTGGCCCCTGGCAGCCACCGCCCCGCTTTGTGTCTCTCTGCATTTAGCTGCTCTAGGTGCCTACCCCACGGGAGTGGAACCACACAGTATGTGTTCTTCTGTGACTGGCTGATTTCACTTAACATAATGTTGTCCGGGTTCATCCGGGTTGCAGCAGATGTCAGAATTCTTCCTTCTTTACGGCTGCATAATATTTCGTTGCGTGTCTAGACCACACTGTGTGATTCACTTTGTTGCTTCCACCTGTCAGCTATTGTGAAAAGTGCTGCTGTGAACACGGGTGTACAAATGTCTCTTCGAGTCCCACTGTCACTTTAGGGTGCGTCCCCAGCAGTGGGATTGCCGGGTCCCATGGTGAGCCACGGCGTTAATGTTTGTGGGACCCGCCGTGCTGTCTCCATGACTGTCCCACATTCCCACCGCAGCAACTCACTTGTATTTGAGCCTAAATTGGGACTTGGAAATATTATATATAGATATTTTTTGCCTCCTGTATGTTTCTCTTTCCATTTTCCCTCCTCTCTTTTTAGCCCACTTTTGCCTGCTTGCCTCAGGGGACATCTGTGACTTGCGGTGTGTAGTCCTCAAGACTTCCTGACGTTTATCTCCAAAAGCCCAGAGGGGAACTTGGAGGGTTTGTAGAGAAGAGAGGAGAGGGCTCACAGCAAGGAGGAGGAGAGAGGGGCTGGTTCGGACCCCAAAGGGAGTGGCCGTGGAGAGCCTTGGCCTGGCCAAAGTCCCCAGGGCCATGCGTGGTCTGGAAGAAGGCAAAGCCGCCAGTCCAGGCAGGCTCACGTCCTTGGCCGCAGGGCTCACAGGCAGGACGTTTGCCTCCAATGTGGGGACAATGTGTGAGGAAGCGAAGCTCCAGGGATTCGGCCTCCAGGAATGACCAAGCTGATTTGTAGGGAGCAGAGAAGCGGCATTTGGGCTTCTCTGAGTCTGTGGGCTGAGCACTGTCCCGCCATGTGGGGGGCTCGCCGTGCCCTCCCCTAGCTGGCCACAGGCAGCTCCCGCCGCCTGCTCATGGCCGGGGTCTCCTTAGCTTCAGGGCCCTGTGAGCAGAGGGTTCACAGCGGTGGGTCGCTGCCTCCTGAAACCCGTGCCCTCGCATAATCCCCTCCCTGCGTATGCCGGCCCTGGTCACTTCCTTCCAGTGACAGAATGTGGCAAAAGTGATGGGATGCCACTTCTGAGAGGAGGTGCCAGAAGACCACTCCCATCCTGCCCTCTCTTGCTGTCACTTGCTCTGGAGGAAACCAGCTGCCACTCGGTGCGCCGCCCCGTGGAGAAGGCCACGGGACAAGGAGCCAAAGAGGCCTCCCTCCGGCCAACGTCTAGCAAGGAACTGAGGCCCTCCGTCCAAGAGCCCTCGAGGGACTGAATCCTGCCCACAGCCCCTTGAGGGAGCTTGGAAGCAAAGCTCTGGCAGGTGAGCCTCGAGGGGACACTGCAGCCTCGGCCAATGCCAGAGGGGCCACAGGGGCCAGAGGAGGCCTGCAGGGCCGGGTGTGCCTGGGCTGGGGGCCCTGTGTCAGCCTGGGGGAGGCTCAGAGAGGGAAGCGACCCGCCAGGGCCCCCTCGGTCAGGAGCAGCACCAGGACTAGCCCTGATCAGCCAAATCCAAGTCCGAGCTCTTTCTGGCTGGATCCACAGGTTTTAAGGAGGACGTAAGTGAAAATAAACTGCCCTTCCCAGACGTCTGCGGGCTTCTGGGCCCTCTTAACAGATGATTAATGGCCTGGCCGAGCTCACAGCCTCCCGCTGCTGTCTGATCCTAAAACCCGGAGGTGCTACTCTGAAACCGGGAGGCACAGAGGAGGAGCAGCTTCTCTCCACCCTGCGGTGCAGTGACCAAAATAGAGCCCCATCGAGGTCAGAGGGTTGGTCCAGGCTTCAGGACAGGGGAGGCTGACAGGGAGGCGGTGGGCCATGTCCAGTTCCCCGGGGCCTTTGCCATCGCCATGTGCCACCTGGCCCCCAGCCCCCAGCACAGGTCTCCTCTTCCTGCTAGGATTTGTGTCCTGGGGCGGGAGGGGGAGGAGATGGCCTCCCGGGTCACCGTGGGCTGCGGTGCTGAGCGGCAAGACCGGCAGCTCTCAGTTTTGAGGTGGGAAGGCGGCACCAGAATCCTGCGAAGCTTCTGGGCTCTGCTCCCCTCTCCACCTAGAGCTGTGCGGAGGCCGGGCCTGGGCGGGCGCCCTGAACTTCCTGCAGAGTGGGGCTGGGGGTAGGTCGGAGCCCGGTGCAGACTTACCTGTCGTTGGAGGCTCATGCCACCCTGGGCCACACCTTTCCCGGTGCCACGTGCACTCTGGGGCTGTCCCCATCACCTCAGTTTCCACAAGGGGCCCAACTCCTGCAGACGCAGGAGCTCCCGAGCCCCCTGAGCCTCGGGGGTCAGCCTGCCCTGCTCCGGGCGCTTCCCCTTATCAGGACGCTGCTCCCGTCCTGGGACTGCTCTCATCCCCTCGTCGAAGCCACATCACCCCTGATACCGTCACACTGGCAGTTTGTGCTTCAGCATGCAAATCTGGGGGACACAGACGCTCAGTTCATAACAGACTGAACATGAACTCCTGAAAGACAGGACTGTGGCCTCAGTGTCTGGGGCACAGGAGGCCCTCAAAGGACTGTGGCCTGGCTGAGGAGGCCGGGCAGCAGGCAGGGGAGCGCGCTGGGCTCTCCGGGGACATGGCCCACACAGACGCGCACACACACACGCACACACGTATATACACACACACATACACACACATATACATATACGCACATATGCACACATATACACAGATATGTACACATATGCACACATACATTTACACACATACACACATATACACACACATACACACACATATACACACATGGCTGACCCTCGAACAACACGGGGGCAGGGGCACTTACCTCCCCATGCAGTCAAAAATCCACGTGTAACTTTTGACTCCTAATAAACTTAACTACTAATATGACAAGGAAGCATTACTGATAACCCAACAGTCAATTTTCACGTGTTTTGTGTGATATATGTATTATATACTGTATTCTTACAATGAAGTAAGCTAGAGAAAGGAAAATGTTATTGGGAAAATCACAAGGAAGAGAAAATATATTTACTATCTAGCAAGTGGCAGTGGGTCGTCACCCTCCTTGTCTGCAGTGAGTAGGCTGAGGGGAGGGGGAGGGGAGGAGGGGTTGGTCTTGCTGCCCCAGGGATGGGGGAGGCGGAAGGAAATCTGAGTAGACGTTGCCAGCACAGTTCAAACCCATGTTGTTCAAGGGTCAGCCGTGTGTATATAAAAGGCGGGGCTCATGCGGTCGAGGGGCTGACAAGTCCAAAATCTGCAGGTCAGGGAAGGTTGGAAATTCAGGCAGGATTTTTATGGCACAGTCTTGAGGCAGAATTCAATATCTTCTGAAAGCCTTGGTTTTCACTCTTAAGGCCTCCAGCTGACTGGAGGAGGCGCGGAACGCAGCCATCTGATTGCAGGTGCTAATCATAACCACAAAATACCTTCCCAGAAACACCTAGACTAGCGTTTGACCAAACACCTGGGCACTGCAGCCCAGCCAGTGTGCCACATAAATCACCTGGCACAACTGGGCTCAAACCCGCTCCTACCCTTGCCAGCGGTGGCCCGTCTACTCCAAGAGTCTTGGCAGCAGCGGGCTGGTGGCACTTCTCTCACTCAGCTGCTGAGAGGAGCAGAGAAGGACACGTGTGTTGGGTTCCTGGGGGGCCCGGACACCTGTCCTTTGGCCTGCCATGTCACTGCAGACCCTGCGCTGGCAATGTTGCCACTGCAAGAAGCCAGTCCTGGGAGAAGAAACTCTCTGCAGTGAGCAGAGGTTTGGTGGCCTCTTGATGACACGTTTGCACAGGGGGTGGCCTGAGGACTCCAGCGACTGCCTGACAAGGCCTCATTAGGGCTGCAGAGATGAGGTTTTCTAGCACAGGGCAGGCCTCGAAGTCCCACCACCTCTGGAGCGTGTCCAGTCTCCTGCCAGGTGAGACCGGGCTGCCCTCTGCAGTCCTGTCTGCTCCAGCGTGGGGCAAGTCTGCCTGGTGCTCCATCTTCAGTGCTCTGGACCACGTGGTTCCCGTGCCGGGCACAGCCCCTCCCAGACCCTGGAACCTCAGCCTAAATGTGCTGTCGCCTAAGAAACCACAGCCCCATCCTCCAACCTGCGGCAGCCATCACCCTCTTGTCCTGGGGCTGCCTGTGTGTGCACGTGTGTCCCCAGCCACTCAGGAAGAGCAGGGCCACGACCGAGTTGTCTGGAGACCCGGTGGCCAGCACAGGGCCTGGCCCAGAGATACAATCGGCAGGAAGGGAAGGGGAACCTTTCTCAGCACCGTCTTCCCGTCTGTGATGTCAGTGAGCCAGGCCAGACACCTTTGACATCCCTAAGCCTTGTGAAGACTCTGTGCGTAACGCTAATCTGTGGGATCGTTGTAAGTGAGACTTTAATTCTGGCAAAATTGTGGCCCGTGTGCGGGTGAGTGGCGCCAGCTGCTGTAGCAGATCCACTCCTAAGTCCCAGTGGTTTCTCCTGCTCATCTGACGTCTGAATTGGTGGGTGGCTCTGTCATAAGCAGGGATTAGGGACCCAGGCACATCAATCTGTGGCTCCACTCCTCACCCTAAGGCTTCCAAGGTCACTGGAGAAAGGGAAGTGCACAGAGGATCGTATGGGAGGTGCCCACCACCCGACCCCGTCCCGCCGAACAGAACGCAGACAGGTGGCCACGCTCAGCCGCAGGGGAGGCTCAAACCGTGGTCCAGCTGTGAGCCCCAAAGGAAGAAGAAATCACTGGGTGAGCAGTAAGACCTGTTCTGCTACAGCCAGACCTTCCTGGGGGCGGAGGGAAGGGTCTTCTGCTACAAAACACCTAAAAAGCAAGATAAGTTACCATAAACTTCTTTATTTTATGCATAGATAAATTTTCAAGGAAATAAGGAAAATTTCTGGGAGCCAGAAATGAAGAGGGAGCTGACACCAGGACAGGAAGCAGATGCCCCGAGGCATGTGCCCATAACGGGAACCTAGTACCTCAGGATTTAATGCTCTACCGGGAGAAGGGGACACTGTCTAGACTGAGCTCACAGGAGGCTGGGAGTGGGAAGTGAGACCCTTTCTCAAGCTGGGACCCTAGAGGCTGTACCTGCAATGCAAGGGTGGGTTATAAAAAATACAACCTTCTAGCAAAGAACGATGAGAAGGACAGTCATTTGTCCTGGCCTTGACAATAAATGAGGATAGAAGGATTCCTTCCTGAGAATGTATCAATTTAGGATTTTCATTGGGGATTGGGTTCAAATTTATAAGCTGCATGGTCCAGAAACCCCAAGCCAAGAAATTGACCGAAAGTGGTTGGTGGACCTGGGCACACAGCCAGAGCCCCCACCCAGGTCCGCCGGGGTCCCGCAGATCAGGCTCAGTCTCAAACCGCAAAACACAGGTGAAAACACTCCATGACGGGTCGGGGCAGCGGAAGCCATCCGTGCGAAACTAGATCAAAAGGTGTTTGAATCATCAGAAATAGAGTAAAAATAAGTTTAAAAAATTTAAAGAAATAAAAAATTGAGGACATGGACGAGAAAAAACAGAGTAGAAAAGTGATCAGAGAGAGAAGAAAAAAAGCCAGATAGAACTTCTGGAAGTGAAAAATGTAATAACTAAGGCGAGAAACTCAGGGCTGGGCTGCACCGCAGAGACCCGGTTGAGGAGGAGTCTCGGAGCAGAGGGTGCACCGAGGCGATCAACAGGCCGTGTAACGGGACAGGGAGAAAAGACACCAAAAGTTCACAACAGAGGCCGAGGGGAAGGCAGAGTCGGAAGAAGGATGCACGTCTACCTGGAGAATGAGAAGGGGCTGAGAGTCGTTATTCACAGAGATAATGGTGGAGGATTTTCCAGAATTGTTAAAAAAAAAAAGACTTGAATTTCGGTTCAGGCAGCACAATAAAGCCCAAGGAAGGCATTCAAAAAATTCCACACTCGGGGCCGGGCGCGGTGGCTCACGCCTGTAATCCTAGCACTCTGGAGGGCCAAGGCGGGCGGATTGTTTGAGCTCAGGAGCTCGAGACCAGCCTGAGCAAGAGCGAGACTCCGCCTCTACTAAAAATTAGAAAGAAATTAATTGGACAACTAAAAACGTATAGAAAAAATTAGCCGGGCATGGTGGCGCATGCCTGTAGTCCCAGCTACTCGGGAGGCTGAGGCAGGAGGATCCCTTGAGCCCAGGAGTTTGAGGTTGCTGTGAGCTAAGATGATGCCACGGCACTCTAGCCCGGGCAACAGAGTGAGACTCTGTCTCAAAAAAAAAAAAATTCCACACTCGAACCCGTCACAGTGATGCGGAACGGCAGAGAGGAGGTTTTACAGGAAGTCAGAGAGCAGAGACAGGCTACCTGCAGGTGGCTGTTGGACTGAAACTTCTCGACGGTAATAACTGAGGCCAGAAGCCTGGAAAACAATGTCATCAAACACTGGTGTCAACAAATAAAATAGCCATCCACCAGCATCTGTACAACTGAATACAGCAAAAATATCTTTCAAGAACAAGATGAAGACATCTTCAGACAAAGCCCAAGTGAGCGTAGAGCCTCATTGGAGCCGTTTCTGAAGGAAAATAATTCCAGAAGGAAGGTCAACAGGCAGGACCGGGGGAGCAAAGAAATGGCTAAATGAGCTGGAAAATCTGTTAATAAATACACATTCACTTTGTAGAACAATTATATTAATAATAACGTCTCATTTGGGGAGATAAAACAGACCAAATGTCCACCATGATGCTAGTATTTCCCGTGATGATTATCTTGATGTTTTTTGGAGAAACACTAAATATCAAAATCTTTTAGGAATGTTTTCTGCTTTGCTGATGCCCCAAGTACGTGCGTCGTCAATCTACAGGATGATGGAGCATCTTGACTGGAGCCCAGAAGTTAAGCCTCTGTCTCCCACCAAGAAGGCACACACACACACACACACACACACACACGCACGCACACACACGTGCATGCATGCACCTTTCCTCTTCTCCCCCACTCTGGCCAAAGGTTTGCTCAGCGTTTTAGCAGGAGCCCACCGTGTGCCAGGCCTGGTGCTGGACTCTGGTCTGTCCGACCACCCTTTGCCCTGGACGGCAGGGGAGCTATCGTCCACCCCTGCAGACCCCTCCGGCCCTGCTGCACTCTCCATGCCCACGGGAGGCCACGTCCTCCCTCCCACTAAAGCTGTCAGTTGCCTGGCAGGGGGATTAAGTGGAACACCACGGGCAATTGATCCCAACACACTTAAGACGTGCCCGTTCCAGGAGAAGGCCCCGCTGACAGGAAAGGTGGCTGCCGAGCCTGCTGGGGGGATCCAGCCAGAGCAGCTGGGAGCCCCCGGCCATCCCGGGGAGAGGGACAGTGCTGGGTGTGTTGGGGGCCTGGCTGCCCCCTCCAGGAGGGAGCTGCGGTCCTGGGGCTGCCCGAGAGGTGCCCAGAGCATTCAGGAGCTGGGAGGGGTCGGCACCTGGGGGTGCCTATGGGGCTGATTTTCAAGGCCAGATTAAGAAGACTGATGGCCTGTCGCTTAGCCAAGAAATGAGTCCCGCTGCAAACCTGCGAAGGGCAGGCAGGCGTGGGCAGGAGACGCTTTGTGAAGAGCGGTTCAGGGGAGTCATGAGGACTAGCGGGTCGACGCGGAGCAAGGTTCGGGGAATCCGCCTTGGCTGTGAAGGCTGTCGGGGCTGGAAGGCTGCTGGCTGCAATCACGGGGCACCTGACTGGACCAGGCGTGGGTGGCACGGACGAGGCGGAATCGATTCGGCCCAAGACCATTGTCTGCAGCTGAAATGGGCTGTGCCGTTGCCGCCCAGCCTGCGGTGGGTCAGGGCCAGCGGCGTCCCCACCTGAGGGTGCACCTGTAGGCTGCCCCGGCCCAGGAGCAGCCAGGAGGGGCGACGACTGTCAAAGGAGGAAAGCTGCCGGTGCAGCTATGGCCCTTGCTCTCCTGGGTGACCTTCCTTGGCCTTGAGCCTGTGCCAGGCCCCCATGTCACAGGGGCCACCTTCCGGCCATAGATGCACAGCAGGGCGGGGTACACACACTGGCTTTCTGCCTGGGATTCCTGAAGCAAATTCTGGTTCTGCTCAGGACCCCCAAAGCAAACGACAAGAGGGGATCTGTTTCCTGCCTGCTGAGTGACCTACGGGGAAAGCACCGGAAGGGCAGGAAGGTGACCTCACCACTGTGCTCACGGGAGCAGCTGGGAGCTCCCTGAGCCGCATCCGGAGCTGAGGAGCTGCAGTCACACTGGGAGGCTGCTGCGTCCTGACTCCTCTACACTGCCATGCGTGGGTGATTTGAACTTTCCTAAACTAATGACCAGGCTGCACGGAAACTGGTGTTCTCCCAGGCTGTGGATGCCACTCCCGCGCAGGGCCCCAGCCATCATGACCACGCGAGCTTCCTCACTGGAGGAAGCAGCCCCCTGACTCAGCACCCAGCCCAGGGTGGGGGCACAGGCTGTGCTGCCTGCGGTGCCCTTCCTGGAGGCGTGGGAGCCCGAGGAGCAGTGTGGGCTGCAGGACCTGGCCTTGGGGACAGCTCTGTGCAGCACAGCTCTTCTGAGCACCTGCTTTGGCCTCACGACACCCTGGGAGGCAGGCGGTGGCTCTCCGCATTTTGCAGGTGAGAAGGCAGATAGCAGGAGAGGAGAGGTGAAGCGCCTTGCCCAAGGCCACGCAATTGTTCGTGGGTTTGAGCCCAGGTTTATCTGCTCCCGGGCTCATGCTCTTACCCGCACCCTCCTGCCACGCCCCACACCTGTGCAGTGTGGGCGGACGGCTGTAGGAATAGTGGTGAGATGGCCACAGGGGCGTGTGCAGACCCTGCCTGGAGTCAGGCAGGCCTGGGTTGGCATCTTGCTCTGCTGTCAGTAAATTCCGTGACTTTGAAAGAATTGCATCACTGTGCCCAGCCTCTCCCAGAAAAAGGGGGCGGGACCTGCGGTGGGAGAGGTCCAGGGAGCTAACGTATAAAACTAAGGTCCAGCTTGGCCCTTAGGATATTCTTTTATATGTCCCCTGCCTTCTGAAGACCAGCTCGTGCCATTTCCCCAGGTCCCGCTGAGGCCCCTGGGCTGCAGGACAGGGCCGATGTCCCCTCACTCAAACGGCTCTCCTAGGGCGGGCCCTGCGCCCTCAGGCTGCAGCAACGGCTCTGGTCTGTCTCCTCGGACAGTCTGTTCTGCCATCCTGGGCCTGATGGTCCGGGAGGTCCTGCAGCCACCCTGTGCCCCGCCCCACCTTCCTCGTGCTGTACGTCATGGCAGCCCTGCTGTGGCGTCTGTGCCTTTCCTCCTGGCAGAGAGCAGCCTCGGGAACACACGCTCTTCCTTTGTGGGGTGTTTATTCCCCCGTGAAACGTGGTGCTTGGCAGACGGGGGGGTGCGAGGCGGCAAAGTGCTGGCTCAGCCCTGGGTTCCCGGGGTTCCAGCAGTGGCTTCGCTCCTGCGGCCCCACACGGATCTGTATCCGGGAAGGCTCTGGGGAAAGTAACAAACAACGGGGGCGGGGGAGCCCAGCACACGCAGACAAGACTACTCATTAGTTTGAAAAGTGGACTAGCTGCTGGTCTGTAACGGAGGACGTGGATCACGCCCTGATTAAGTCGGCTGGCACTTGGAGGTGGCCCGACCTCCACAGAGGTCCCAGAATCACCCAGTGTCAAACCCTAAGAGGCGCCGCCTAGTGTGGGGCTTTACAATTCCTCATCAGCCTCACCCATCGAAGCCCAGGCCTGGCCTTCCCAAAGCAGACAGGGAAGGAGGGGAGGGCACCGGTCGGAGGGGCCGTGTCTGCTCCAGGCCTGCTGTGTTGGGCCCGTGACTTTGTTTCCCCGGCCTTGGCGTCTTGCTGTTGCTTGGCGATCATTGTCCTGCCTGTAGAGCGGCCCCAGGATGCTCAGTGCCAGCCCAGGCGGGCTCTCCTGGCAGCACCCTGCCCTTCTCCCTGGCGACACCCCATCCCGTCACCTGGCGAGAGGCTGGCTGCCCGGGGCTGGTGCCCAGCTGAGCCGCCTCCCACCAGTGTCTGGCTTTCCATGGTCCCTGCAGCCGGGCCACACGTCCCCTGCTCAAGCTTCCCTGCAGTTTTAGCTAGAGGTGGGGAGCGTCTCTGCAAGGTCCTGAGGAGTCGGACCACGTTAAGTGGGGTCTGCGTAACCCAGCCCGGGTGGGCAGAGCCATTTCTCAGCCCAGATACATCTTCATCCTGGAGAAAGATCTTGAAGCACCTAATAAACAAGGTACAGATGCAGTTCAGATCCTTCCGCAAGCAGCTTCTGCGGTGACACCAGCTACATAAAAATGATAAAGGCCATTTATCCTCTGTCTTTGGAACATAAAAGCAGATTCTTAGGATGTGGCCAGTAATATGTTAATGGAATTTCTGCCACCTGGAGCTGACACGCGGCGCCCTGCCTTTCAGAAGCAAGGCCTCTGGGGACAGCCTGTAGCTATCATTAGAGAAGGTTCTACATGCTCTTAAATTAATGACCAGGTTTAACAGCCGTGGGGGCCTCTCCCTCCCTTGGGCTCTGAGTGTAATGTCTTTCCTGGTCGCCTGTCGCCTGTTTCTCTGCTGCTGTCTCCATTGCCACCTGCAGGTCGGAGCCCAGCCCTGGTCTGGGACCAGCCCCGGCCTCCGGTTTCCTGAGCTTGGGCCCTGAGCCAAAGGGAACTGGGCTTCAAGCCGTGAGAACTTTGCCTCTTGAATGTCTCTGCTGCCAGGACGCTGCCCTGGTCCCCCTCACCCCCCACTGCAGCACGGAACCGCACTCAGTGTGAAGACCTCCGCCCACCAGCCTCTCACCTGTGGCGGCTCCCCGGTGCTCTCAGAGTAAGGCGCTCTCTGCCCACTCTCTCAGCCCCTCTCAAAAAGGGGTTTGGATCATAATCCCAAAAGACACAATCCTGAATGCCATAATCCTGACCCTGGAAATCCCGAAAGATCAATATCTGTAAAGATCAAAATCCCTAAATTCTAAATCCCTAAAGTCTAAAACCTCTAAAATCTAAAATCCTGAAAATCACAATCACAGGATAGTTGCATCCCGTGAGGTGGAACTATTGCCCTGCTATTGTCTTTACTTGGGAATTAAGGATGGTTCGAGGAGATGCGCATGGGTGCCAGGCTGACAAAGGGAAGATTTGTGCACTTAATTTCAGGTGTCAACTTGACTGGCTTAAGGAATGCCTAGAAACCTGGTAGCGCATTATTTTGGGTGTGTCTGTGAGGATGTTTCCAGAGAAGGCTAGCGTGTGAGTCTGAGTGGACAAGGGGGGAAGATCTGCCCCCAATGTTGACGGGCACCATCCAATTGGCTGGGGACCCGGAGACAACACAGAAGGTAAACTGATCTCTGAGAGCTGGCACAGACTTTCCCTCTGCTGCCTTGGACGTCAGCACTCCAGGCTTGCTGGCCTTCGGACCCCAGGACCTAGCCAGTGGCCGCCCCCTGCCCCCGAGTCCTGAGGCTTTCAGCCTCAGACTGAGAATTACACCATTGGCTTCCCTGGTTCTCAATGTAAAAGCATCGAAACTCTCTCAAAAATGAAGAGGAAACTCTGCCTTCGTTCATATGATGACCGCAGTTACAAATGAAGTATCCTTTTAGTGTACGTGCATTTGTGAAAGATAAAATTTGTTGAGATCTCAGCTCTTTGAGTGACTGCATATGTGGTGGTGATCCATTGTAGCTTTATTATTATTATTATTAGAGACAGAGTCTTGCTCTGTCACCCAGGATGGAATGTAGTGGCTCAATCATAGCTCACTGCAACCTTGAATTCCTGGGCTCAAGCAGAACAACGTTCCTGCCTCAGCCTCCTGAGTAGCTGGGACTACAGGCATCTGCCACCACACCCAGCTGTTTTTTTTTTTTTTAGAGACTGGGTCTCACTATGTTGCCCGGGGGCTGCTCTCCAACTCCTGGCTTTAAGCGATCCTCCCGCCTGGGCCTCCCAAAGTGCTGGGATCACAGGCGTGATCACCTGGCCCCACTGTAGTCTTTGATCAATCTCATCAAAAGACTTGTATTTTTGGTCATGGTATTTGAGATGACTGCAGTTATAAAGCTGGGTGCACAGAGTTTATATTCCCCTTTATTATCTATTTCTTTATGAATATGGTTCATTTGCTTGTAACTGTTACAAGCAATTGTTAGTATTGTGACTGCTGTTAGTACAATTGGGTGTTTATGCAAAAATAT
>NW_012136747.1:3559553-3581251 GCF_000956105.1 Propithecus coquereli | reverse complement strand
AAAGAATCTTTAAATTATTTTTTTCAGAATGATATTTTTGGGATTTTGATCTTTCAGGATTTCAGCACTGGGGATTATGTCTTTCAGGATTATGATCGACTCCCCTCAAAAAGCCATGCTATGAATAGCTATAGTACCCTGGGTGGGTGTTGTGTTGTCCCCTGCCCCCCACCATTCCCCTCCCCAAATCCCTGTGCTTTGTTGACGAGCTCCTGCTAGTTTTATAAGAACTCCTAGTTTCTAAGAGGTGTCTGTGGCATCTCCTCCTCCAGGAAGCCCTCCCTGAGCTGCTGAACCCCACCAGCCTCTCACCACACTGTGTAATGTCATTGGCTGTTTGGGATCCATCTGTCCCTGATGTCCCATCTCCCCCAGAAGGCTAGCTCTGCCCCAAATCCCAGCCCAAGAGACTGCCTGACTCTGTCACTCCTGACTTCCACCTAGATGGAGCCCCCAACAGACAGTGAGATGCCTGCTGGGCCCCGGAGGATGGCGGCAGCCTGGAGGGCTCCCAGGCCAACGTGCCCCTCGGCTGGGCTCCTGGGACCTGCTCTGCTGTGTCACTCCTTGGAGACCAGCTGCCCTGCCCTGAGGGCATGAAGGAGCCGCCACCTGGGATTTCTGCTCAAGGGCAAAGAGCTCTGAGGCCAAACTCGCCCTGGCCAGCAGCCTTTTCTCCTAGATCCTGCTGGGGACAGCTGCTTGCGGCTGCATCTTTTGTGAAAGTTGTCAGAATCAAAATGGAGTCACTTGTGTTAAAAACCCTGAAAAACAGAACCAGAGAAGGCCGTGGAGGGAGGGTCCTCATGCACGAATGCCTGAGATCAAGAACTATCACAAAAGTCTCTGCAAAAATCACAACTTTGCACAAAGGCCATTGCAACCTTACACAAAATACTACTTCTGCAAGGACATCTGCCCTTGTGGACAGCAACTGCCTGTTCAATCTTGGACTGGGGCCACCCTTGTTATTGATCCTTGTAGCCAAGGATAATTATCTCAGCACAACTACGTAAGCCTCCTTTTCCTTAAAAACCTTTGTCTTCCTTCACCCTGCTGAGTGTGCATACAGGTTACTATGGCACATGTACTCCCAGTGCAATGCCTATTCCGGAGAACAGGAATTTTCTTTCAGAGAGCCTCTCTCTGTTATTTAGGGTGACACTTCCTATCTGTGGAAGGGAGCCTCTCGGCTCTTAGAATCCACTGTCCCCTTTGCTCACCCACTGGAGAGTCATAGCATTTTGGTTTTCATCGTATGTTCTTACCAGGAGGGCCTGGGGAGGACCAGCCGTGCTAGGATCGGATCCAGCTGGAAACCCCTCAAGTGCTTGGAGAAGCGGCTCTCGATTCTAGGGGTCCACGAGGAGATGACAAGGACCCAGATG
Organism: Propithecus coquereli; assembly: GCF_000956105.1. Lineage (NCBI taxonomy): Eukaryota > Metazoa > Chordata > Mammalia > Primates > Indriidae > Propithecus > Propithecus coquereli. The sequence goes on along the minus strand of NW_012136747.1, from coordinate 3,579,863 downwards.
GATGTGCCCTGAATGTGCCCGTCCTCCCTGAGAGCGTCCCTGTCGTCAGGATGATGGGGTGGGTAGGGAGTCGGGGGAGGTTGTGAAATGTCACCGTGGGAGGAAACTTTTTTATTTTTTAACTTATATAAGCCTTAGCCACAATGTGCTCCTTCCAGACACAGCGTTCCCTGTTCTTACACTGCAGGAGGACAAGAAACCCTGTGCTCATTCGGGAGCCAGGTCGGTCTCCTCTGTCTCTTCCTCATTACCCCATGACGTCAGGGCCCAGCAAAGGGCTCAGGTGCAGCAGGGTAGCTGCTCACAGCTCTGGGGGCCTTTTGGAGTCAGGATGTCGCCAGGCTCAGTTCTCCAGGGGCCATGCCGTGCCATACAGCCCGATCTCCCGAAGACAGTGCATCTGCCTTGTCCCTTCCGTGGGGATGCCTGTGTGCATCTCCTCTCCTACAGGTGAAGAGATGTGCGGACTATTCACCGACTGCTGTGGGAGCCCAGAGGCGGGGCAGAGGCCCTGCTTAGGGGTCCCAGGAGAGTTCCCAGAAGAGGAAGAATCAACCCAAGGCCACAGGCTTCTGAAGGCTGGGCCAGGCCTTGTGTGAATTCCCAGGCACAGGGCCTGGCCCAGAGGAGATTATGAATGAATGAATGAGTGAATGAGTGAATGAATGAATGACTATCTAAACATGGGTGGGGTGGGCTTGGCTTTGAGGCCTGCAATGGAGTGGACGGGGCCAGGCAGGGCCAGTGCGGGACACCCAGCAGGCTGTAGGGACGAGCCAGGGTGCGGCACCCGGGGAGGCCTTGTGACCTTCGACCCAGCAATTCCACTTCCAGGAATTTATCCCATGGAATTATTTGCACAAATACACAAGCTATTTACTACGGCTCAGAAGCAACCTAAATGCCCCTCAAAATGGGATTCAAACGCTATATACCATGGAGCGTTCATATAATGTCATCCCGGGAAGCCGTTAGCGAGAATGAAGTCGATCTGATGTGGAAAGATCTGAAAGTCTCCTGTTAAATGAACAACAGCATGTGCAGGACCATTCGTGTAAAAAGGAAAAAGAAAGTGGGGTGGGTGGGACCTCGCTCCTGGCAGGAGGGACCTAGGGCTGGGCAGCTGGCTGTCTGAGCGGGGCTGGGGCGGGGAGGGAGGCAGCCGTATCATAGACCCTTCTGCTTTTACCCTTCTCATTTCTGTCTCGGTTTAAAAAGCAGTCATTAAACATGGAAAATAATGACAACAAACAAAACTTACTTAACACCTTTCTGGCAGGAAGGAGCAGATTGCTTGCTAATAATGTGATGAATCTTAAAAAATTTCCCCCAAACTTAGAGGCAGGGTGACTTTGGTCTAGAACAGGGCCACGGCTGGCTCTGGAGGAGATGAGGGGTTGGCCCCGCAGGGGGGTCCAGGAGGGAGTGGCCGCCAGGTGGGCAGGGGCTGAGGGAGGGAGGGGAGGGCCGAGGCTGAGTGGCAGCCAGGGAGAGAGCCCCACAGGGTCAGGGCCACGGGGTCCAGCTGGGCCACTGCAGCAGAAATAACCGCATGAACGTGGGGCAGTCGGAATATAATAACACAAAGGTGATAACTGCGGCAATGTGTGGCGCGTCCGTTGTGTACCTCGCCTGGCACTAGGTCCTTTTCACATGTCATCTCACTGAATCCTCTAAAGATCGTGGCCGTGAGCACTGCTGTGATCCCATCTTTACAGACAAGGAAGCCGAGGCTCCAGCAAGTGGAGCAACTTGTCCAGGTGACTCAGCCAGCAAGTAGCAGGAGGGATTTGAACTCAGGACCGTGCGGTCCCAGTCTGTGCTGTTCTTCAGGGCCGCTGAGGGCCCCAGACTCACAGCCAGCACCAGTTGGCTGCAAGGGCCGCAGACGCCTCTGGGAACTCCTTGCGACTGCACAGCGCAGAGCAGGCCGCACATGATGCCCACGCTGGTTAGTTATGGTCATGGCGACCTCCCCGCAGAGGCCTGTTAGTGGGGTCTGTGTCCTGCTGGGCCGGAGCCCTAAGGGAATGCCCCGCCCACATGTGACCTGGGAGGTGGTGGCTCTGCGGAAAGATTCGCTGTTTCCCATAAAGGTATCTTTGCCGGGCAGAGGCGCGGGCCATTACAAACTTGACCGCTAGGTGCCCCTGAGAATGGAGGGGTCCAGAGGAAGCAAGGGAGGGCGCTGGGGAGGAGGCCTGGCTGTTCCTCTCTGTGAAATACCGACCCCTGCCCCAGCCCGGGCACTCGGTGACGGTGGCCACTTCCCTACCTGTCCAGCGGACGCGGTGGCCTGGAGCGGAGGCAGCGCGGAGGCTGGGGAGCCGCACCCCAGCCAGCGCGTGCTGTGGGATAGGATCGGTGCACGCGCTGGCAGGACTTGCTCACGCTGAAGAACTCGGCGAATTCAAGATTTTTAATAAAGGTAACTACAAAGCAGGATGAGCCTGGGTACATCTTATTCTTCAGGGCTTCAGTGAGTTCCTGTGCCTCCCCTCCCCTGCTTGGGCCACCCCACGCCCCTAGACGCTCAGGCATCGTGAGGCAGCAACATTGAGTATTTGTTTATTTTTGCTGGGCAGCCTTGGCTGGACTTAACATATTCGGTGAATATTTCTGGAATAGTTATTGTGTTTTCATACATCCAAGAGCTCTGCCTGGTGTCTTATACACATCACATCTCTTAATCCAAACACAAAATGGGGGTCATTGTCCCCATTACAGATGAGGAAATAGTGGCAACTTGCCCGAGGTCTCGTGGCAGGCCAGGCTCGCCACGATGCTGCCTCCTTCCCAGGCCGACCTTAGCTGCAGCTCCTGGGGAGGCAGGATGCTGAGACACGCTTGGGTCTCCCCTCGTTCTGCCATGTCTCAAACTCACCCCAAGTCTTGACTCCTTCTCCCATGTGAGTCCCCGGGGGCTGATCTCAACAGCAATGCCCAGGGGCAGTCTTGCGGGCGGGATCCTGGCACGGGGCCTCTCTGTGCTCCCTCCCCACATCCCGACACTGCCTGCCCCCCAGGGCTGATCCAGAGCCCCCTGCAGACCCCAGGCCCGCCCTCCGCAGAGCCTCCTACCTCCTCAATGGAAGACAGGGGTTCAAATCCTGAGCCTGGGACTTCTAGCTTGGTGAACCTACAGAAAGCTGCTTCCCCCTCCAAGCCTCGGTTTCCTCGTCTTCAAATGTGGGCAAGAATAGACAGTTGAATGAAATAACGCAGTTAAAGCACTTAGCGCAGTGCCTGGCCCCCGCGAGGTGCTCAGTGATCTCATTACTGCTGCGACTCCTTTAGGTCCCTTCTCTTAGCTGCAAACAGGAGCCGAGCGGCCCACAGACCAAGACGCCCACAGGTTCCGGACCTGATCTCTGGCAGACACATGACCACGCTCCTGGTGCCTGCCCCAGTGGCCACTGAGTCCTTCCCTCTTGTCCTCCCTGATCCTACCAGATGCCAGGCCCTGCAGGCACCACATCGAGGTCACCCCCCAGCCCACCTTCGTCCTGTCCCTTCAGTCTTCGGGAAGCTGCTCCCCACCCTCTCCTAGGGGCGTCTCACCTGGGGTTTTGCGTGGGTGAGTGACAGTGATAATGGGGGCTGGCCTGGCTGTCAACGATGCTTGGGCCCCTTCGGGGGCTTTGGATTCGGATCGGCCAGGGCAGCTTCTTGATAGAACATCCTCGTTCAATAGTCAAGTGCTTTTGTTGCACCAGGTCCTGCCCTTAGTGCTGGGGAGGAGGGCGTGAGCACAGGGCAAGGCCCTATTGTTTGGAGCTTACAGCACCCACCCACCTGACCTGGAAGCTCAGCTGCTGTGCATGGCTCAGTCCCCCAAGGCTCGAAGGCCTCGGAAGGCAGGGATGGTGTGGAGGACACTCGTCATTCATGTGGCCACCCCAACCCCTTCCTGTGGCTGGGAGAGTCTCTATTTTATGAGTGTTGATGGGGGTGTGGGGCGGGGTGGGAAGATCGCTTCCTCTAAAGGAGCTAAAGTCCCGGAAGTTCCCTCTCCCTGCCTTCCTCTCAGCTGGGGTCCAGAGCACATTTGACGTGGGAGCTCCAGGGGCGACAGCGAGGGACGGGATTTTCTCCTCTCTCCCTGGCGGCAGCAAGTCTTGGCTGCCAGGCCTGGCCCCTGGTGCAGAAGCGGCCGTGGTGTGGACTGCAGGGTCCAAGGCTCACTGAGGGCGAGTTCTTGCTGCACAGCTCTGCACACGGCCTCGGACAGTGTGAGGCATTGTTTCTGGAAGCTCCAGCCCTCCCAACGATGCCCTTTTAACAAGTCCTTTATCGCCTCCTTGCGCAGTTGGCGCCGGTGCTCGGCGGCATCTGGCCCGAGCCTGCTCGCCGGCCCGCCTCCCCTTGCCCCAGCCCGTCACAGAGCCTCGCACTGCTCAGGCCTTGCTAAATGCTTGGGCTCTGTCAGTTGGTTGGTTTTGAAGGACATTTATGGGCCTCTACTCAGGGCCAGGCGCAGAGCCCTGCCCTTGCACACACAGGGTTCCACTGGCACCTCTTTAGTAGCCTCTACGGACCTGCGCGTTGTGTGGACAATGGCGCGGAGCCTCTCAAGTCCAGGCGCGCTGTGGCTGGCAACGGTCGCTGCTCCGAGGGCCTGAAGCCTCTGAGGAGGACACATCTGTCCCCAAAAAGTGTTCCTTGCCAAAGTTCCAGCTCCGCCTCTCTCCTCTGGCCGGGCAGGTGGGTCTGGTGTCCCCAGGGCTTCCTGGCTGCTGCCCTGACCCCTCCTCTCTTCCCTATTCCTGTGTCTGCCCACCCGGTGCCGACACGCCCCTGGGCCCTCCACCCTCAGACGCTTCCTGGCTCCCTGCTGCCCACAAGAGAAAGTCCAGGCTCCTGTGTTTGTTTATTGTCCTCCAGGGCCTTGCAGACTGAGGCACCTGCCTGCTTTCCAGGACACCCTGCCACTCACCGGCTGGCCCTTCCCTGCAGACCTTGTGCTCGCTGATGCACGGCCCGTACGCCGCCCCTGCTCTACCTAGGAGCTCCTCCTAGGAGACCCAGCTCCAAGAGCATCTCCTCTGCGAGGGCTTCCCTCCCACCCAGCACGGCTCGGCCACCTCTGGACAGTGTGTTGTACAGCAGCAGCGTGGACCTGTCTCTGGTCTGGCCCTCAAGGTCACAGACAAGGTCTCATTCATCTTGGCATCTGTAGTGCCTAGCCTTGAGCCTGGTGCATAGCAGACGCTCTCAGGAAATGTCTGTGGTTTCTAAATTTAGTGAAGAACTATCTCGGTGCTTGGGACTACCAGCACTAGCTTCCCACCTGAGAGTGGTCCAGGAGAGAACACAGGGTGGATGACACTCCGAGGCCCTGGTCCCTGAGGAGGGGTCCTCAAGCCCACCGTGGTGGCAACAGTAGAAGGAACCCGAGTCTGGGCCTTGTCGCAAGCGCCCTACTCTGCAGCGGGACATCTAGATTGGCCTTGCTCTTCTTCCTCCACCCCCCTCCTTGGGGTGGAGAGGGAGAGTGAGGAGGAAGATGGGGCCAGAACCCCCCCGGCCCGTGGGCTATTGTGAGGGGTGGAGACGCTGGATGGGGACCAGCAGAGTCCCTGGCCCAAGTCGGTGCCCGGCCACCACGGGCTGGGGCTTGTCCCTGGCTCGCTCTGACCTGGCCAGGTGGGGCTCTGCTCCAGCCTAGACACAGTCTAGCCTGAGTCAACGTGCATCGTGACTGGCTTTGAATGCAAATACGAGATTCCCGTCTGCTCCATTTCCCCTGGAATCACTACGATTTCATCTTCGAGACCCCCAGGATGCCATGGGACGGTGGCCGGACAAGGCCGGGCTCTGGCGAGAGGCCCAGGAGAGTTCCTCAGAGTATCAGAGACTGGTCCCTCCCCTGTGGCCTACGGTAATCGCCTGATCTCCCAATCTCACTGGGGGACCCAAAGGGAAAAACAGTGTATCACTGCGAGCCATGAGGGTCCTTAGCCATTTAAAATGGGATGGTACGCAGCGTTAAAAGGAAGGAAATCCTGACACCTGCTACGACCTTGGATAAACCTTGAGGACATTATGCTGAATGAAATAAGATAGTCACAAAAAGACAAATACCGTCTGATTCCCCTTGTATGAGGTCCCTAGAGCAGTCAAATTCATAGAGACGGAAAGCAGAATGGGGGTTGCCAGGGGTTGGAGGAAGAACGGGGAGTTCATGTTTAAGGGGTGCAGAGTTTCAGCTGGAGAAGACGAGAAAGTTCTGCGATGGGTGGCCCTGACGGCTGCCCAGCGATGGAATGTACTTCGTGCCTCCGCACATTTAAATGGTTAAGACGGTAAACGTTACGTATATTTTACCACAATAAAAACTATGTGTGACAGCCACTTTGGGAATGGAAAATGAAGGGATGGAAACATATTCCTCATTTCCAGACAAAAAAAGTGTACGTGGATTTCCTTTGCATAGATGACAGGTAAAATAAAGGGAAAGCAGCGGAAACTAAAAGGAAGGTTGCCAGCCCACAAGGCTGTGGTTTTTATAGCCTCTGGGTCAGTGTCCTTCATGTTGGAGAAAAGCTGATAGCGCTGGTAACATTTTTAAAGGTCAAAACCAGCCGGAACTTCAGCCCACTGCCTAAATGCATGATAATAGCAAATTTAAAAATTAATGACAAGGTCTCTCCTGCTGACACCTGGGTGCCAGCTCACCCGGTGCAGAGCCGAGGGGCAGCTGCTCTCAAAGGTGCCACTGTTCTCAGAAAGGCTCTCACCGTCTGGTTCTATCCTCAGGAGCCAGCTAAGTCGTGCTCTATGTCATTGTCCCTGGACAACAATATGCTTTGAAATGAAAAACACTCTAATTGGACACAAAGGAGATGCCTTCCAGCTTCCAAGCCCAGACGAGAATAAAGGCTCTGCTTAGCTGAAGGGCAGAAGGAAGAGCAGTTCACTGGGGGTGCTTGGAGGACCCCAAGTCATCTTCAAACGTCCTCAGCTAAGTGGAAAGCTTTGCAAAGCGGTACAAAAAGCAGACAGAGCACTAGGCCCGGGGGTCAGGGAGCATCTCTGGAGCAGCCCCTGTGGCGTGAGTCATCTGCCCTTAGCTCCCCCACCGCCCTGTGGAGCGTTGCCATCCTCTCCGTTCCTCAGATGAGCATCACGGTGCTCACAGAGGCTGCAGTGGCTCACCCAAGGTCCTCAGCTCTACCAGGCAGAACCTAGATTCAGTCCTTGCTCTGCCTCATGGGAAAGTCCTTTCCAACTCATCATGGCGCCTGCCTTTTGCCTAGGGAGCAAAAGACCTAGATTCCATTCCAAGCTCATATCTAGGAGGTCTCGGGTAAATGTTTACTCATTTTGAAAATGGGGATAATTTCTGTACCCATCCGTCTGGCTGGGCAGTGACAAACGCACATTCATGCCACGCCCATTGCTGGCTAACCGGGGACCCTGTTCTGGGTGTCCTCCCTCTGGGACCAGGGCTGCGCCAGGGCAGGGAACATGTGACTTGTAATGGAAAGGCTTCAGCCACATGCCTTGAGTGACGTGGCCACACATAACTTCCAGGGGGTGGGAAGTGCCATTTTGCCTTGTCCCTGGGAGGAGGAGAACCAGGCGTTTTTGGTTCTCTCCCACCTACCACGGGACTGTTCCTGTGTGCTTCGCTACGTTGTTGTCAGGACGGAAAGAGGGAGCTGTGTACGGTGAGCTCTGTAGAACATCAAGCCCTCTGCAGACATCAATACATGTAAAACGCAAATGTAAATTACAAAAGTAAAACACTGACGTATTATTGTTGTTGTTGCCACTGATATTAATAATCTGTCCCGTCTTTCACACCATTCCGAGAACGGGCCGTGGCCATCGACCCCACGTCTCGGGAGCCCGTTCTCTTCCGGGCAGGGCAGGAGACCTGCCCTGTGGCCACACGGCTGCATCGGGCCCCTGGTGTGCTGACTGTCTGTTGATTCTTTTCTTCCTCTGCTGACGTTTCTATCATTATCCAAGCCCAAAGCCACATAAGCACCAGAATTTTAATAGATTTGGGCCCCAGAGCCTGACAGCAAAACATTATGATGCACCACTACAGATGGAAAGTTCTGGGTCTTTAAGTTGTGACACGAACAGTGTGGTTTTACAATCATTCCTTGGGACCTCAGGGCCCTGCAGGGTCACTGGGGAGATTCTGGGCAAACGCTCCGTGGTGGGGTGCCCGTCTGACGGCTTCTGTTTGCTGTTCCTGGCCCTGTCCCAGAGTTATGCCATAGGCTGGATACCATGGCTTTAAAAAACTCATCCAGAAAGATTTTGACAAACTCTAGAAGTTTCCAAGTGTCTGTCGCTGAGGTTTATGCTTCCAAATGTGCTTCTTTCTCTCTCCCTCAACCTTATTCCCTCAGCAACGCCTTGCTTTTCCTTCTCCTTCTTAGCCGAACAGCTCTTCTAATCTTCCTCATCATTCTCCCATACTCCCCCGACACACGCACACACGCATGCACATACACGCACACACATGCACGTGCACAGGCACTTCTAGCCCCAGATAGGAAGTACATGGGATGTAGTTCCAGGAACACATTTCGGCTTCAGACAGACCTGGGTTGCTCAGCCTGGGGAAGGCGGCACCTTGCAGCTTGCAGATGGGCTGGTGTGACCACGATCACATCTGTCTTCTGCCCGTCCTCTCCGCTCCTGCTGGCAGCCCTGGCCCCGGGCTCATACCTGCTCCCTTGGGCTCTCCCAGCCCCCAGGGCTCTCTGTGCTGGCAGCTCACCGTGCAGGGTGGCTGCTGCGAGGGCACCCAACTGGGCCAGGCACCGGGAGGCCTCACTCCAAGTCTCCAGCCTTCAGGGCACCGGCCGGAGCGGGGGAGGCGGCCTGGGGCTGGAGCCCGGGGGCCGAGGTGGGGTGTGGAGGTGGGGTGGAGGCGCTTTGGGGCTGCGCAGAGTCCAGCCGCATTGGCTTAAAGAGATGTCAGGGCAGGAATGGGAATTCCTGTTTTATTAGTTTTGACTATTTGGATTGGACTTCTCGTCTGTGACTCTAGCCAGAGACTGGGCCGTGCGGGTCCACGGCTCAAAGGTTTACCGTCAAGTGATGTTTAGTCCACTCCGCACGGCGCCTCCCAGGCGTGGGGTCGGCCACAGTGTGTGCTGGGCACTTGGGAAATCCTGGTTCTCTCCTGAGTCCCGGCCTGCTGGGATTCTCGGTCGCTGTTCTGGCTTGGGCACCCCCACTCCCCGCCCTGTGGCCGGCAGGGCAGCCACCAGGAGTGCTCTGGGCTCACCTGCCCTCCAGGGCTCCTGCCCTTCTCGGACAGCAGCCTCCAGGCCGTGCCGCTCGGCGCTCCCTGACCCCGTCCTCTTCTAGCCCTACTGGAACCACGCAGAAATCCGAACTTGGCGTGTCCGTGCTGAACTTGCAGCCTCTGCAGGGGGCCACTTCTGGCCAGTGGGGCCTGCCCCCCCAACACCCTCTGACCTATGGCAGGAGGGGCCGGGCCCAGCCCCCCACCCGCAGACACCACGCTTCCTCATTAGTCCTCATGGGCCTGGCCCTGCCACACCCAAGCCCCTCGCCTTCTTGGCCCTTCTCTTGCCGTCTCCAGGACGTTGGATATTAGAAGAGGCCGAGGCTAAGGAGAAGCCCTTGCACAGGCCTCAGCTGACTTTACCATCCCAGCCTGGTCCCCGGTGGCGCGGGCCTCGGAAGCTGCCCCTGCTGAAGGCAGGTTTTGGGATAGGCAGACTCCCGTCTGGGTGGGCACAAATTCCTCCCAGTCTCACCGAGGAGGGCCCAGTGGGCGTCCTCCCATGGCTCCTTTGGCCCACAGGTGATCTCTAGCCTCGATCCAGTCCCCAGGAAGATCAACTATGTTCTCCACATTCCTACAACAGGCCCTCTGCCTGCGTCCCGACACCTCCCTGCAGAGTCACAGAAGCGCCAGAGCTGGAAGAGGCCGCTGGGCCCACCTACTCCAAGGCCCTCACTCACAGCTGGGGAACTGAACCCAAGGTCCCTTAGCTCAGTGGCCGGCCAGGGCCAGCGTCTAGGTCTTCGGACTCCCGGCCAACAACACAGGGCTCCCCACCACCTGTCTCTGCGCAATGGCTCAGGGTCGTAACTCCGCTGCTCCCTGCCCTGGCCCCCGTCCCTCTGTCAGGCCTCCCCCTGAGACTGCCATCTGGGCTCGTAGCAGTCCAGCCGGGCCCAGTTGTCCTTCGCTCGGGCTCTGAGTGCTGTCTCTTTGCAGAAGCCTGGTGTCTCCAAACCTCCCAGAGCTTTAAGCACTAGGATCTCAAGGACCGTGGAGGAGAGATGCTCAACCCAGGAGAGGCTGCAGGGCGCTGAGGGACCCCTGAGGCACAGCTCCTGGCCAGCTCATGCTAAGGCACAGTGTTGTTTAAATCATGGCCTTCCTCTCTTCCACAAGCAGGTGTCATTGAGGTACGCATATGGAGTTAGATATGCATGCTGCGTGACTCCACTGGTTGTGGGTAGCCAGGTCCCCAAAGTGAAAGTCACCCTGAAACCCAGGTCAAGGTCAGCAGCTGCCATGGTCTGGAGGCAGAGCTGATGGCGATCAGTGTTCAACGGATGGAATTAGTGGTAGCTCATCCCGCACTGTGATTCGGAGAGAGCTTATGTACAAGAGAGCCTACTTCTCTAGGTCATCAGAAAGTGGCTACTGTGAAATGTCATAGAAAATCAGCTGTAATTTTGGAAATTGTAGCTTTTCATGGAGTGCTGCTGCTGTCACGGAGTGAGAGAAGTTCCTAGGCCCAGTGAGTCAAGAAGGAGAATGAGGAGAGAATGGGCCAGAGCTTCCAAAGCCCCCTCCAGGGGACAGGAGCTGTGTCACTGAATGCTAGATGGCCATTGTCCCAATGGTCTAGATGTCCACTGCCCCGTCCTGATGGTTCCTTCTTTCTCTAACAGATGTTTCCTAGACACTTGTGATACTCCAGGCACTGCGCTAGGTTCTGATGACCCTGTCCTTAGGGGGCTTCTGCTCTAGAAAGGAAAGTGAGAGACTAGAAAAGGGATGGGGGTCCCCGCCTGCTTCTCCGACTTCCTTCTGTGTGGGTGTGCCCTGCACTCAGCGCAATTGCCCAAGCCTGACTGGCCTTAAACTCATCCCTGCCTCAGGGCCTTTGTATGTGCTGTCCTCTCTCCTTACATCTTCTCAGGACTGGCTCCTTCTCGTTATATGGATCTTGGCTCAAAGTTACCTCTTTGGAGGTATCTTTCTTGATTAGTCTAACTCTCTGTCCTGTTTTTATTAATTCCACTTTATTTTCTTTATAGCTCTTAGCATTCTCTGAAATTCTTAGTTCTGTACTGTGTCCCACTAACTGGAATGTAAGGAACCCCTGGGTATACAGTCGGCCCCACCCACCTCTGTAGCCCCATCTTCCCGCAGCTTCTCTCCTTGGTGTCCTGTGATCTTCCTGCCTTTATCCTGTGCCCACCGCAAGAGCAGGCATCTGGGAAGATCACTTCATCTTTTGAAACTCAGTTTCCCCACCTGTAAGAGGGAGGATGCTGACACCCCTCAGGATTATTTTTAGGATGAAATGATTTAACACGGGCAAGTGTCTAGCCCTCCTGGATGTTTCCTGAATGGCTGAATAAACAAACACCGGAGCACCTGGTGTAAAGAATGATCTGGTTTATAAGACAGTTTCTTTGGATTTGGGTTATTACAATCCATTCTCTTTGGGCTTGAGCCCCTCGGGAAGAGTTTCTGAACCTACAATACTGAGGTGGCGGTGCCCCCAGCGAGGGGCAGCCCTCCCATGTGCGTCATTTTGAAGTAGCAGAGGCTGGGGGCGGGGAGTGAGTGTCCTCTGGAGCCCCCTGAGCAGAGAGCTGCCCGCCCTGGTGCAGCTGTTCTCTTCCGAATGCGGCTGCTGGGGGCCCAAGCTCCCGGGAACAGGGCAATTGATTTCTGTAAGGCAGACACAAAGGCCCATGCCACATGGGACCTAGAGAGACAGTGCGACGTCAGACGAGGCCAGGCATAGTGTTTGGCCTGCGTCCTTTTCAAAGAAGGCAGCCATCAGGCAGCTTGGTGCCCCTTGGTGGATTCTGAAAACCCAGGCACTGAAAAACGTTTTCGCCAATTAGACACCGCTCTCATCTCACCGCACTGCCAGTGCTGTCGTGCTACCCAAGGGACGGGCGAGCACGCCATATAGACTAAAGACTTGGGTGCTGGCCCAGCAGGCTCTGTGCTGCCTAGCTGTGAAGACAGAAGAGGAAAGTCACAGAGAAAGGCGCACATTTGCTCCCAAGCCTGTCCCACCCCCAGGATTATTTAAAAATTCCTTAAATTTGCAATTTTAACTAATTAATCGATTATCTATTAATATTTAAGCATCTGTATTGACTTTACTTTTCCATATGGTAATGGTCCTGTGCTTAGAGGCTGCAAATACTGCCATGTTCTAACACTCAAGAGCAGAACAGCATCATTGCAAACCTCAGCAGATTCATCACTGAAATTCACGTACCAACTGTCATTTAGGCATCTAGATGAAATCAGAGTGAGGACTGCCCTCCCCCTTGGGCTCATCTGCAGACAGTGAGGTGTCCTGGTTCTGTGTAATATTGTTTCCAATAACTTCGACCTTCTTAGGGGAAAAAGCAGAGATTAATGAGCCACATGAAAACACTAATTTCCATATATTAGAGACGATGATGAAATATGTTAATGCCTTAAACACAGCTAATCTACAAGATTAAGACTATAGAAGACAATTTTCAGGGCAGAGACTCCACATTGAGTTTTTGGCAGCTGATTGGAATCCCAAAGTGTCCCAGTGTTTTAGGGGAGGGGCTGGGGGACAGCTAGCGGGAGAGGAGGACTCTCATTCCGGACTGAATGTTTGTGCCCCTCCCAAATTCATATGTTGAAATCCTAACCTCCAATGTGATAATATTAGGAGGTGTCTTTGGGAGGTGATTAAGTCACCAGGGTGGAGCCCCCACAATGAGATTAGTGCTCTCATAAAAGAGACCCCAGGGAGTTCTCTTGCCCTCTTTCCACCATACAAAGATACAGTGAGTTTTCCAGAATTGTGAGAAGTAAATTTCCATTGTTTGTAAGCCACCCATGTATGGTACTTTGTAATAGCAGCCCAAACGGACTACGACACCTCCAGCATGAGCAATCTTGGGAGAGGCACCAGCTCGACGCTCAGAGCTGTGTGACCCTGAGCCAGTGACTCAGCCACGCCCAGGCCCTAATTCCCCTCTGCCTTACTCTCCACAGAGCTACAAGACTAAATTGAGATGCATTCAAGTGCTTTTCCAACTGTAAAGTGCTCTACAAGTGTTAGGAAGTGCAAGACCCGGGGGATTTGAACAGATTGAGCAGTGGAAACCTTCTGAGACAAATAACGGGTAAGCACAGCTGACTTGTGTGTTGCGTTTTTCCTCCGGTAGCTTCCTAGTATACTTTACAAGAGGAAATCTACAGGTCTCTGGATCAGGCTTGGCAGCGCACCCCCGCCTACAGGGCAGGTGAAAGAGGCTTCGGATGCCTTGTTCCCAAGCTGCGTGACATTACTGTCCTTAACCGGGACCATGCTTGTTAAGGCGGTTAATGCAGCCCTCCCCTTCAATAGAGCAATGGCGATTTAGCGGCCGGGGCGGCAGAGGTGTGCCCAGCAGCGCCTCTTAGCAAACGAGTGAGTGAGCTGGCGCCGATCTGTTGAGCCGCAGACAAAGTTGCCTGGGAAGGAGGAAGTGTGTTTGGCAGAGAGCAAGGCCTCCCGCTCCCTCTGCTCTGTAGCCTTTGCGGAGAGGGCTGGGAAGCCTGTCCCCCTGTGGGGTCCCACGGCTTCCAGTGGCTCTGCGGGGGCACACATGAGGATCTTGACAGACGGGGCTGCAGGTGCAGCATGTGTGTCTCTGTAAGGGCCCCTTTCCTCCTGAAAGTGTGAACACTGTTTCAGCTAAATGGTTCCTCACAGCCCAGGCGGGGACCAAGCTCCTCTTTCTCCTGCCTCCAGGGTGGGGCAGTGCACCTGCTGTGCCTCCCACAGAGACCCCCGACCCCCGCCAGCCTGGAATCAGCTCCTCAGTGATGTCCCTTGGGCACCCTTCTCCATGGGCTCTCCGGCTGCCAGGCTGTGCTGTCCGTGGTGCGTCTGTTGTTGACTGGACCCTGTGAGACGCGCTGACCGGTTCTCTCGTGAGAACAGCGAACCTGGCCTTCTTGCCAGGGCAGTGGGACCTGCTTTGTTCCTTCCCTTTTGCTAGTTTTCTTTATCCTTGACTTTGTGCTTTCAAGCTGTGTGTTCATTTTCGTATTTGGATTAATCTAGCCTGGTACTGTTTCTAGTTCAGCCCTCTGACTTTTGTTTTGGGGGCGTGGGGTACAGGCGGAAGAGAACAGGCTTAGTGTTAACAAAGCTGGCGCCTTTGGGGTGGGTGTCCCTCTCCGGGACTCTCCCACACAGCGGGGTGCAGGCAAAGGCAACATCCCACCATCCACACAGAGGCAGAGAAACTCACCGACAAGACACACGAGTAGGTGCCCCCGCTTCAGTTTTTAAAGGAAGTATGAACATATTACTGCTTTGTGTAACTGAATTTGAAAGTAATTTTTTCCCTTTAGTCTCTGTTGGCTATTTCTGGGGTGCTGTGTGGTTTTCAAGTGCGCATTACATACTCCCGAGGCAGAGACCCATCGTATGACACTAAGTGAAAATTCTCCACTGCCAGGGAACCAGTGCAAACAGGCCCCAATTAAAACCAAATTGTATGTGTGGCTGCATGACATTGTCACGGTTTAATTAGGTGGGAAAGAGAGAAATTGGGACAGTCTCTTCTACTCCAAACTAGCTCCAAGGATGTCCTACCCCTGCCCCAACATCTGCTAATTTGGGTCTTGACACGAAAGGGGCAAGGAAGGGCTGGGGCCGTGTGGTGGAGGCTGAGGCTCTGCAGAAACAGGGAGCCAACGAAGGAAGTCCAGAGGGTCGGGGGTGGCAGCTGCAGCCAAGCAGCTCCTAGAAGTGCAGAGGACCCGGCCTGGGAGCAGGATGTGCCTGAGGGACAAGGTGAAGGGCAGAAGCAGGGCAGGGCCAGGCCAGACCCGCCTGTCCTCCCACTTGCCTCTCCCAGCCAGAGGCACTGATGGTGAGGCAGTGACAAGCTCCAAGCGAGACAGGCTGGGAGGAAGATAATGAACTCGTGATTTGTTGTGGGATTCAAAGCAGAAAATGCATGCAAAAGTGCTTTGACATCTACAAATTGCTATACAAATGCAAGTTATTATTTTTCGACATTTAGATATTAACATGATAATCTTGTTAATGATAATCTTGGCAACGATACATGCTTTAGGGATTGATAGCTATTAGGCACATTCTGTTAGGAACTGAACAGAATAATTCATCTGTCCAAAGCAGCAAATGTATAATCCAGAAATAGAATGCAGGTTTTTCACCCAATTCTAAAACACATTTGTTCCGTCCCTTTGAATCTATACATGAGAAATTCCTACTGCACATGCTCCCTCTCACTCTCTCTATGGCTAAGAGGGTGGGCTCTGAACTTGGATCCTGGCTTTGCCACTTAGTAGCTGGGTGACCTTAGACAAGTCGCTTAGACTCTCTGTGCCTCAAGTGCCCCATTTATAAAGTAGGTATAATAGTAGCCCTCACCTCGAAGGAGTATGGGGGGAATTAAGTGACTAATACATATGAAGCACTTTTAAAATAATGCAAGGCCCGTAGGAGGCTCTGGGAGTTTCCTAAACTCCCTCCCTGTCCTGCCGTGGCCCTTCTGCGCCTATTCTTGACACAGCAGCCAGAATGATCCTTTGGAACCCTACGTAGAGCATGCCATTCTCTGCTCAGAACCTCCAACGCGCCCCTTCCCGTCAGGGTGAGACCACAGGCCTTACTGCAACCTACAACCCCCCCCAGTCCCTACTCACTTGCCCCTCTGTCATCCTCTCCTGCCACCTCCCCATCTGTGAGCACATCGGCTATTAGCCAGGGCCCCTGTGCTGGCTGTACCCCGACCTGGGAGGCACATCCCAGAGATCCTTACTTCCCTCCTTCTGTCTCGCCCAAATGCTGCCAGACTGTGAGCCTCCTCCAGTCGCCTGCCCTTCCCCTGCTTCCCAGCTCTGTCTTCACAGCACGTGCGGCTCTCTAACGCACCGCCTAAGTCAGCTGTTGATTGTGTTTGTGGTGGACTGCCTCTCTCCTCCCCGTGAGAATGCAAGCTCCACGAGGGCAGGGCTTTTTTGATTTGTTTTATTAACTGATGCATCTTAAACACCCAGAACACAGGGTCTGTACATAGTAGGTACTCAATAAGTATTAGCTGAATTGAACGTATGTTCAGTTTTAACAGTCAAGGCAGCCTCCAAGTTGTTCATCCATCCTTTGGAGCTCAGGAAGCATCTCCCACAGACATCATCCCCCAGTGGCTGTCAGGCTACCTGTGCGGTGGCAGGCGCGACACACATGCTCACCTCTCACGTCTCGCTCATGCTGGTCCTGCCGGTCCTGCACCTGGAAAACCCTTTCTGTTCATCTTGGTGAATCCATGTCTCTTATTTTGAAGGGGTAGATTTCCCCAGCTTTCAAAAGCTTAGCCTTCTAGTTCCGTCCAAGAGAAGGCATTTTTCTAAATCGATTAAAATGCTTTCTAAATCCCAAACAGTCTATCTATATGTAGACTCATCTTACTAGATCCAGATTCAGAACAATCTTTACAAATAATGACCTGTAAGATGACTCAAAACTTAAAAATATATAGACTTTTCAAACACTGTTACCGCTGCAACAATATGGACTGATGATTCGCTTATTTCATTGATGGTTGATTTAATCAGTGATAGTGAATAAGGAAGTACTTACTTTACCAACGGACAAGCTGATCTATTTTGCTAATCATTGCTTTCACCACCTTGGTGATGTGCTAAAAGCTTTTCAGTTAAATAAATGGACCATTAGGTAAGAATGGGAATGTTAAGAAAGTATTAATATAATTTATTAGGTTTCTGGGTAACTCGTTTGAGAACTCTACAGGGACCCAACAGGATATTGGACCACAAAGTGTGTGGGCAGTAATTTAATGATGTAGCCTCACTAGGAGGCATCTGTCAGACACAATACAATAATATACCACTATCTTTGCCCTCTGTGATGACGGTTCTAGGCTATCTCTTCCTCCATGCTACAGGTGTTCTGTATTATCAGAAAGATGTGGTATAAGCAGAGGGGACAAGTTCTCAACTGCAGCACGATTGAACACATAGATTGTGATATTTTATAATGGAATTTTACTGTTTGAATAGCTGCAAATGCCTGAAGCCATAATTCTGCAATAATTACCATATCTTTGAGAACTTTCTGCACCATCGGTGAGAAAACAGAATTTGAAATTACCAAACAAAATCATCTTGAAAACCTGGTTTCTTCTGAGCCAATTTACTCTTTTTTAAGCCTGCCTGCTGATAAAAGGTGGCACATATATTCTGGTATAACGATAATAGGCCTGGCCTCCTCAAATTACCTGGTGTTCTGCAAAAAATAAAAATCTCTCAACTCCACATATCTAAACCTTTTTATCACATCTCAGACTCCACTCTGTTAAAAATAAAGTAAAACCTAGAAAACCAGGGCCTTGTCTACTGAATATGCATCTGGTTCCCAAGGTGCTCTCAATACTCCCTTTCTCTTTAAAACGAAGGCACACAGAAGAGGGGACTCCTTGCACGTTCAGGACAAAGCATTGTCACTATGTACTCATTTGGAATAGATTTTGCAAACCCTTCAACCCCCAAGTGCTGTGACACTTTCTTTTCAATATGATACATTTCCTTGTCACTCAGTCTTTTTCTTTTATTCGGTCTGTAAAGGGCACCTACCCATCACTGACTGTGTCACTGCATAAAGTCTGAAACTGAAGTGCTCAGATTTCTGACCTGCCAGTTTTGTACATGCTACATTCAAACTCATCACGTTCTCTCTTGCTCCCAGGTTTTGTACGTGCTGTCCTCTCTGCCTAGAAAATTGTGTCTCCACCCTAAGTCCCTTTGTTTGCCTAACTTGTGGTTATCCTTCAGAATTCCGGGTGGACAACACTTCCTCCAGGCAGCATTCCCCGTGCCCCTAGTCAGAGCTGGTCGTCACTCTTCATCAAGCTCCGCCGCACCACACTGCACCTCCCAGGTCCTTAGGACCCACACGTTTACGGAGACTACCCGTTTAGCTGTCTGTATCTACACTAAACTAGCTCTGAAGACAGGGAGCACATCCATCTTGTTCACTATCATATCCCCAATGTCTAGCAAATTGCCTACTCATAACGGGTGCTTAATAAATAAAGAATGAACACATGAGTAATTCGACAGCAGGTAAACGGTAAAATATTTTAATAACTGCCTTATAATAGGATCCTCAAGTTCCAAGCAAAATACTTAAGAGAATAACATCTAATGAAGTATTTTTAATCTGAGATAATTATAAAGTCAATCAGAATGTTCCTAATTTAAGCCAAGTTTGTTCTATTCGTTTAATGGAGTTGGGTAAATAAAAGCTCAAATAAGTGCTTGTTAATTATACTAATTAACAAATGGTTGCATTAAAATATATGAGCTATGTAAAACCTAGTTAAAAATCTGAAGTTACTATGTGCATATAGTAAGCACATAGTAAGTAAGGTAGTTTCTCAAAGGGGCAGTTTTTGTTGCTTATTTGTGGGGTTTCTCTGAGTATTCAAGATATCTGATGACGCACCTTTTGGAGAGGAGCAAAGGGAGGGAGGAATGCTATAACTCTGGAGGTTTTTTCCTCTACTCTTAGCAACATACAACTAAGAAATTTTATAGCCAGTATCAAAAAGGAGATATTGCATCCTACTACCCCCTAAGAATCTACCGGCAGATGTCCCAGATATATGAAGAAAGCCTTAAGATCATCCTTACTTTATATTCCGTCTTATTTCATAAAGAAATATTTGTCCAACATGTCATCAGTATCATTTATTTCAATAATCCCAGAATTCACATTTCATCTCAAAAGTTACTTCTTTAAATAAAACTTCCCTGAATTCCTTGACCAGGTCAAATCCTAATATCCTTTCCCAGCATCATTAGACTTTTACATTTTTAACAACTGATTAATCTATCGAATTCCTCCAGAACTCTAGATCTCAAGTTCTATGAGGACAGAAACTGTTATCTGGTTTTTGCTCCCCTCTGTACTCCCAGGGCCTGGTACAGAGTAGGTATTCAAAAAGACAGAAACTTGATAGGTAAATGATCACAGAAGCCACTTTTCCCTAAGGGTGTTCGCTGAGTCCAACAAATTCCAATTTCCATTTTGATGGCTTTGAAAGGTGATAGAACAGAAATCACCTCATAAAAGGTGGGACGTTTAACAAGAGATGCTCCTTACACTGAAGTGGAACATAATGGCTATATAGTGAGAATGAATTGTAAATTAACCAATCCTTATGAGGAATTTAAGTCTGGGATTAATTTAGGTATTCTAGAGAACTTCAAACCATGACCTTGATTTACTTAACCAGTGTGGTAGTACAACAGGCACTTGGCAGAAGCAAAAAACAAGTTCTTGGATTATTCATACAAATAATTTTTCAAGTGTTATGACCAGCACATAGTCAAAGATAATCAGGCACACAAGGAAATACAACGCCATGAGCACAAACCAGCAAAGACAACAAGTAACAAAAAATAACATCTAAACTAACATTTTGTTGTTAGTTTATCAATACGCTTGGAAATTAGGAAATACATCTCTGTATTTATTTCTTCGTGATAGGAATTAGAATATATTTGGAATCAAAAGACAGTGAAAATACTACACACCAGAACTTGTGGCAAAAATGGTACAGCTACTTTGAAAAATAGTTTGGCAGTTCCTCAAAAAGTTAAACACGAGAGGTACTGTATGACTCAGCGAATTCACTCTTATACACCCAAGAGAACTGAAAACATGTTCACATAAATGTTCATTATTTGCAATAGCCAAACAGTGTAAACAACCCAAATGTCCATCAACTGATGAATGGATAAACAAAATGTGTATCCACACAATGGATTTTATTCAGCCACAAAAAGGAATGAAGTACTGATGATAGATGCTACAACATGAATGAACCTCAAAAACATTATGCTAAGTGAAAGAAGTCAGACACAAAAAACTATAAATTATATAATTCCATTTACATGAAATATCCAAAGTAGGTAAATTCATGGAGACAGTAAATTAGTGGTTGCCAGGGGCTTGGAAGAAGAGAGAGTGGGGAGCAGCTGCTAATGGGTTTGATGTGCCTTTCTGTGGC